>NW_026067944.1:6581336-6649344 GCF_014885135.2 Alexandromys fortis
CTGGGCGGAAGAGGAAGTGAGGTCAGACTCTGCTCTGCTCCCGGAGACTCGACAGCTCTGCTCTCTGGAGCAGAGACACCATGATGGACAGAGGCTAGAATCTTCCCGGTAAGCGCACCTTGGAGTGCTTACACAGATGATTAGAAATGGGCTAAATTAATATGTGAGAATTAGCCTGGAAAAGGCTAGATAGAAATGGGTCAAGCAGTTAAATGAATACAGTTTGTGTGTTGTTATTTCGGGCATGAGCTAGCCAAGCGGCCGGGGTGTTGGGGACGCAACCCCGCTGCTGCTCATATTCCAACAGTTGAGCATGGATGTCACCTACATGGCAGGCAAGCAGCCACATGGTAGAGTTGGGTACTGCAGTGAAATAAAGAAGGCAAAGTATTAGGAAAGCACACTTAGAAAAGAGATACAATAGAAAGGAAATGTTATGGTTTTCTGAGTAATTCAGACAGACTTGGGAAATTGTCTACAGCCCTACCTGAGCGGTGAGAGTTCTGGGAAGTAATAGCTCATTAGTTCACTAAAGGGCTCATTCTCATTATTCCTCTTCTCCCTTGAACATGACTTAAAGTGAACCCACTTCCCAAGAGGTGACCCTTTGGCTAGATGATTGTCCAGGCCAACCAGATTAATCCTCTTATATTTTGAGGACCTTGAAAAGTTAGGTCTCCACCAGGCCAGAGAGCTAGCTTTCCCTGTGGGTTTCTGTAGGTCACAGGTGAATGCGTCCATGAGTGACACCGACAGCAGGAGCGCCACCATTACCTCAAGAATTAATCAACATATCCGGCTGCACAAATACTTCCATTACATACTTAGTAAAGCCTTTCGTTTCATTACTTTAGCTCAATAAAACAATTTGCATAGACTTATTTTATACTGTAAAAGAATCGTGTCATATGAGCTAAAACCATGAACAAAGAGTCCAAGTTTCTTTCTTCCCCTTTAAGAGAGCACATTCAAATGATGATCTGATGCTTTATTCCTATACTGATTTAGGAGGTGGGATAAAAATGGATCATTTTTAAGATCACACAACTTAGGCTTGAGCTCTGACCCCATCTTTAACTTCATTTAAGAATGCGACAAGTCACTTAATATCACTGTTTCTTTTTCTGTAACACTTAAAGCAGTAATCTGATACCTTATACTCTCTACCCAATATATATGTATTGCAATAAGATAACAGCATATTTAAAATACCATGTATATTGTTATACAAATGTTAGTTAGTGAGTTGATATAATAGGGAAAGGAAAAGTACCATCAAGCATGCCTGTGTTCTTTGCTATAAAGTGAGCACTTTCATTGAAGATGTGAATTCCTGTCTATTTCTGCAATCTCTGAAGACCTTTACCACACTATCCTCATCCCTCTAAGATTCCTATGGTTCCCTTCTTTCTCCATATTCCTAAAGCATGATGGTGCTTTGGAATTTGATATGCATTTGCTTTTGTCCTTAGAAAGGAGACGTGATAGACATTATCTGTAAAACACCGATGGGAATGTGGACAGGGATGCTGAATAATAAAGTTGGAAACTTCAAATTTATTTATGTGGATGTTATCTCAGAAGAGGAAGCAGCTCCTAAGAAAACAAAGGCGCATAGAAGTAGTAAAAGAGAGAGCACCGGGACTCTGCAGGATTTCTTAGAGCAGATTCACCTCCAGGTTAGTAAACCTTTGGTCTGTTTGCTTTTGCTGAAAAATGGGTAGACTAGAAAGTGGATCAGTCTTTACACCTGGTTGTTAAGAATGTAAGATTTACAGCAAAGGAAAATCTGTTTTCCTAGAACAGCTCTTGTTTTTCCTTTATTACGTTTCTATGCAAGGACAGGTCTTGATGTAGCACCTTTTGGACTAAACCCTAATCATATTTAGCAGCCAACAACAGCAGAGATTAATGTAGAGAAATGGCACTGAAAATGAAAAAAATATATCTCTAGGAGAATAGGAGACCACAGAAAAATATTTAAGTGAGAATGACCAAGAAAATAGGTAGAATGCAGTCAAATTTGAGGGACTCAGAAGAAGAATGAATGAAAGCTTGTGTTTTTACGATAGAGAGGTCAAAATGAAATGCAGAGAAAATAACTGAATATAATCGTCTCAGAAGTAATTTCAGAAACAGTGATCATTAATGCTCTAATGATTATTTCAAGGAAAAGTTTGTTTTATGAGCACCTCACTTGAATGCATTGCACCACTGGCATGCCAATCGCCTATTTTTATTATATCAGTACCTAATAAAAGAAATAGCTCTTGTTACATGGTACAATATACTACATAGTACAGTATCTACCGTAAATAGGACCACTCCATTCTCAGTGTAAAAAAAACTACCTCAAACACACACACACATACACACACACACACACACACTACATAGCACAGTATCCACCATACTCTCAGTTTTGAATTCATTCACAAAATTCACTCATCAGTATTTGGCTAGCGCAATCCATCAATACAAAAGCAATTATATTTTCCTTAATTGTTATTTCTGAGTTATTAAGTTACTCTTCTGTCTGCCAACATACTGTTCAAGTTTCATTATAGAATGATTGAGACAGTGTGATACTCCTGGGGGGAAACGCCGTTGAAAACCTGCCGCTGTCACCCATGGAAAAACACCTAAGTGTGTTAAACACCATACTCAAGAAGTTAGAGTTAGATTGCTGTGTAAGAATGGAAACTTTGGTACTCTGTGTTCTTCTAAAATACACTATTTTTAAACAAATTATCATTATCCTTTTCCCCTTTTCGGTTAAAATGTGCTTTGTAATAAGTTTTTTTCTGATTACTTAAAACTTTCTGATACCATATTTAATTTTAGTAACTGAAATAAAGATATTAACTAGATTTAAATAAAATTGGAGACATTTTTGAGGAAGTTGGAAAAAATGTCACTTCACTTTGCATATTCAGTCTGCTAGAACAGCGGTTGTGGAAATAACAGAGCGGTGTTTCTCACCCTTCCCAATGCTGAAACCTTTAAAACTGTTCCTCATGTTGTGGTGACCTCCAACCATAAAATTTATTATTATTATTATTTTGTTTTTTTTGAGACGGGTTTCTCTGTGTAGTTTTGCTACCTGTCCTGGAACTAGTTCTTGTAGACCAGGCTGGCCTCAAATTCACAGAGATCCACCTGCCTCTGGCTCCCAAGTGCTGGGATTAAAGGCATGTGCCATCACTGCCAGGCCTAACATTATTTTTGTTGCTACTTCATAACTGATATTTTTCTACTGTTATGAGTCATAATGTAATATATGATACACAGGATATTTGATATACAACCCCACTGAAGGTCACAACTCACAGGCTGAGAACCACATAGATACTTTATGATCAGAAGTCTAAGAATTTTACCCTTATATATGTTGATGCAAATGACAGACAAAATATCCCTACTGAAGAAAGGAAATACATGCTTACTTCAACTGTGAGCCTTTCATATGTAATTAAAATTTAAATTTAAAGGGGAGGTGAGAGGCAAGGAGGGGAGCATAGAAAAATGTAGAGCTCAATAAAAATCAATAAAAAAAGAAAGAAAAAAATTACATAGCAAGCCTGTGATTCACTAGATATATAATACCTCTCCACTCAGTCAAAATACTAAATTCATTTTGTACACAGAACTGTGTCTGCTTTGAATTAATTTTTATTTCTTACATTTATTTATTTGTTCATTGTGTGTGTTTGTGTGTGCACGCGCGCGTGCGCACGCTGTGGAATGAATGTGGAGGTAAGAGGACATTTACAGGAGTGAATTTCTTCTACAATTTATGCTTTGGGACCCAATCTATGTCACCAGCCTAGACAGCAAGCAGATTACCTGCTAATCCATCTCACTGGAGCTCAAATTCATTATTTACCTACACTAAGAAAATAATGAGAGTAGATATTTTCATGACCAAGCAATCAAAAAGAGAGACTGGTGCAGAGATATTACTATAGCTTAGTCTATGAGAGGTACTGTGTTGAATGCCTTGAGTAAATGCTGTCTTTTAATGAGGTACGAAGTGGGATGGACAAGTCAGCTGACAAGAGATCCACGATTTCCTGCTATCATCAGAACCAAGGGATTATTTCTTCTTTACATTTGTCCTTCTGAAGGTTAAGAATTTACAACACTCTCTATTAAATGCCCTAGCGTTTGTTTGTGGGAAAATAGTATAAATAAAATGACCCTAGGCACAAGTTCCACTGGTGTTTTTTCTGTCATAGGCATTTGTATAATTATTTTAATTTAGAGGAATCACAATACTTGATTATTAGCTTATGGATTATACACATTTCCTTCCTCCTACAGGAGTATACTTCAACACTTCTGCTCAATGGCTACGAGACCCTGGAAGACTTGAAGGATATTAAAGAAAGTCACCTCATTGAGTTAAACATTGCCAATCCAGAAGACAGGATGAGGTTACTCTCAGCTGCTGAGAGTCTCCTGGATGAAGACAGTAAGTGTACATATCCACCCTTCTCCCTCCTGATCATCATGCTTTAATATAAACAGTGAAATCATTAAAAGCATAACCCAATGTCACTTACTAAGAATCATATAAAGCATTCTTCCTTATAACATGAAAGTTTTTTTTATATAATATCAGATACTACTCTGGCCAAAATATATAATTAGGAAAAAATTTTGACTGTATTCTTACAAAAGAAAAAACTTTCTCTGCGTATCTTGTTTTCGTCCTTCCAGGCTATTAATTTACACAAAAGTGGATGCCTGCATTCTCAAAGACCAAGGGACTTAGAGACAAATATTTTAGTACCAGTGTGAGCCATTAGTGAGAAATGCCACATATGTCTACCGTAGAACGGCACAGCGCCTGGTTCTAAGTTAATGAGCTTTCCCTACCACACAGGAAAATTCATTTCATTACCATATAGTCACATCTTTCGTGTGTTTATAGTACTCTTTGTAAATGCAATAATAGCTTGCAAAAATATTCAGTACTCACTTTTATTATCAGAGCTGCTTCTCTGTATTTGTAAATATGAACTAAAGATGAAATAATAAATGCAGATTCATTTATGGCCGAGTACAAGTTATGCCAGCTGGGTTTATGAAAATGGAATAGCTTTTATTTTTACAATCGCCCATTCAGAACACTGTTTCTATTAAATCTAGTCAAACCTCAAAACCCTGAGTTTAGGGAAGGCCAAGCACTGCAGAGCATATTGTAATGGGAAAAAAATAAATAAATAAAAAGGAATGGAGCCTCTGCTCTAAACACATGCAAATACAGCAAAACCAACTAGACTCCATAGCTATAGATGTAGAGTTGTTTCTATTCTTGAGTGTGTGTGTGTGTGTGTGTGTGTGTGTGTGTGTGTGAACAATAATTATAAATGGGGGCGCTGGGCAAGCATGGTGGGAGCAGGAGGAGGAGGAAGGATGGAAATGACGTGAATATGGCGTACTCAGGCATGGAATTCTCAAACAATATTTTCAAGGGAAAAAAGACAAACAAAGAAAAAGAAATGGAATCTATCTTCAAATTTTAAAAAAAGTATTTAAACCATCCAAGCCAGTCTTCTTTTTCAAAACCTAAACTTAAGTACTTTCTCCAAACGTAACACTCTTAGTAAAATTTCATTCTAACGTCTTCCTCTTTATTATTTTCCTTCATGCTGCTGCCAGCTCAGAGGCTGAGGCAGGAAGTACCTTGTATCTTGAACACAAGTTCCTAGTGATTTCAGAGTTAAGATTCAGGCCAATGTTTGGGAAGCATTGCCAGACTACTTAATACCGCAAGGAACAGTTCAGAGGGCGAGCAGGAGGGAATCTGTACATAGCAACCAGACCTTGACTTCCTTTGTGGGTTATTCTGTACTTCATTTCAGAAGTCCTACCAAACTGAGGCACAGCCTGGCTATACTTGTTTCACATGTGATAACAATTAATGTAACTATTTAGAAACTTTCTTTCTTTTTTCTACTTGTGGTGTTGTGTTTGCACAGATATTTATTCTTTCCCAACAATTTAGGCATGCATGACTAACCCAACACCAGTAGAAATGATTCTATGCCTAATTTATTATTATAAATAATATTCATTATTATATATTTTATTATTATAACTAATATATTATTTATAATAATATAGTTTTATTTGAAGTTCTGGGGACTGGGGGATGCGCTCAGGTGGATAGAGTCTCAAACGCGGGCAAAAATTGACTTAGAAAAGTAGATGGCTTATTCAGAGCTTGAGACCAGATAAAATCCGCCGGTGAGACTTGATGCAGAGATATCTCTTCGGTAGATGAGGCAGCTTTCTCTACATCTTATCATTTCAATTCCTGGCTCCTCACTAAACAATGTGTCCTAAGAAAGCAGTTCTGTAGGCTTCTCGTGTTACTCATGTGCAGTCACATAGCCAATCTCCAAAGGAATGTAACCACGAAATACGAGGAGAGAGAAAATAGCTTCTGAATGTTTGAAAATACTTGCCGGTCTCCTACATTTCAAACCACCTACCTTGTCCTATTTCCAGCTGAAGCAAATAATAACTGAATTTCGAAGAGGTCAAACAAATAGATAAGAAGGAGAGGTAGGGCTGTCATCAAAGGCACACCGCTGTAGAGCTCAAAATTCCACCTTTTGCATATGCAACCTAGTAAATATAAAAATAAATAAATAAATACTTTAAAGGGGAAACTTTCTACTACTTCATCAGTTTCCTAAAGGGTAATATTTTCAAGATAGAAAAGCTAAACATGAATAGCTAACTAGATTTTCAAGCCGTCTATCTGAGACTAAATGTCCTAAGACTGTGAGATTGTATGTTCCAGTCTTTCTTGATCTCTGAAAACAAAATGCAAGTCACATCATGTGACTTTCATTGTTGGACATATGAAGAGGGCAAATGCCAGAAATTATTTATCTGCCTGAGACTCTTTAGAATGTGGTACTTGAAAAGTCAAGAGATGCTGAATACTCAACAACAGCCTCTTACGTGTAAGCATACACACAGAGCGTCTGCTTTCAGGAGACAAATCACAGAAAGATGCAGGTTTGACTTGTGTCACTTTCAACACACAGCCTTGAGATTACTCTTATTTTAATCTTGTGCTATAAAGCAGTGTTAGAATATACACGTCAAAAAGATGCATATCGTATGTTAGGCTATGCTGACCGAAAGCAATTTATCTCATATGAAACCGTTTCGCTTAAGAAATAAAGAAGAATGACTTTCATTTGTTGATAAGATGGTGAATTCTGATGCCGTGGCACCATGCTCTGCGGGCTTATTTTTATCTATCCTACCTTGTGAATCATATCTCCTCCAACAAACCTAAAGAGTAAAAGCACAACCTTCATGTTCCTTGAATGATAAAGACCTGAATATATGGCTGTATAAAAATGTTATATTGTTTAAAAAACAAATGCATGCCATAGTCACAGACAAAACATAGCTCTTAAAAGAATGGGATGTACAAATTAGCCCCATTTTATGTGTGTGTCTTTATTATTATGATTGAATCAGCTCATGTCTGTGAGAACATTCCTAATTTGGGGTTCCATTATTACTTTGAGAATTTGGAGAGTTTCTGCTTTGCCAGTCATTCAATATAAAAATTAAACAAACTGTCCTAAGTGTTAAAAACTCATGATATTTCAGGAAACGGTACAAGCCCAATCTGAATTAGTATTTTATATATATATACTTATATATATATTTTATATATATAATATATATATGGTATTAAAGACGACTGAAGATAAGACAAGGGGTGGGAACAAGAATCTAAGATTTAGAATTTTATTTTCATTTCCTCTTAGCCCAGAAGTAGATAGTATTATTCTAACTTTGATTAATATTAAAATGTAAGCTTGATTAAATATTTTAGGACACTACTTGATGGGAGGCAAGATTCTTCTCCAACTAGCTCATACAAGGGCATGAGAGGTATTCGAGCCGGTCATGTGTTTATTGCCGGACAATGACTACTTTGGGGCTCTGTAGCCCCAGCAGGATACTTAGGGGTATTCAGAATCCACTCCCGTGTTGCATTATCACGGAGCAGAATAAAGTCATTGGTTGCACCTGGGAATTTAGATAAAATGTGAGATAGGCAAGCTGTGAGCCAGTTCTTGAAGGGACAAAGAAAGCAGGATCTGTTTACTTTGTATATATAAGGGTTCTTGTGTTCATGATGTGACTTTAAAATTGGTCTCTGTTTCATGAGCAAATGTTCCCATCAGCTTGAAGAGGTGTGTGTGTGCGTGTGTGTATGTGTGTGCGCACACATGCTCATAGGTGTTCTACATACAAAACCTTTAAAGTCACTTTGTCTTACCCAGAAATACGTACGTAGAAGAAAACAGTTAACTGTTGTTTATAGGATATAATTTGCTTTTCTTCTGCAATTTCTTTGTGTGCATTTGGAATTATTTTGATGCGTCTTAAATATATCTCGCAAACAGCGTCCTACTGTCCTTGGGGTAAAGGAGTAATGGAAATACCTTTCTTTCTTAGCACAGAGAGCTAATTAAATTTTAAATTATAAAATTATGGTCACAAAATAAGAAAACGTCACAGAATTGATATTCAGTGTATTTTAGATACTAGTAAGCTCTGCTTTCAGTGCCAAGTGAGGAGGAAAAGCGAAGGGTAGCTTGTGTGCCAGGTTATTGGCACAGGCTGTGGTCACAGCAGCTCCTCATTGCTCTCCCATCCCCAGTTGTGCCGTCCTGCCTGCCCAAGTTTGATGCAGGGCAAATGGGAGGGCCCTGTCAGTAGCTGGAACAAGAGCCGCCAGCAGGGAAGATTTGCAGCCAGAGCAGACAGCAGTCCAGCAGTTGGTCCAGCAGTGTCCCAGTCTACCCTGGAGGCTAGCCCTTGACATGTGTACCTGGGCTTCGAACACACCTGGAGTATGATTTGAGTCTGGATACAAAAAGATAAACAGTTTTAGAAAAGATACAATAATTGCTCACATGAACAAGTAGAGGAGATGGACAGATATTTTATTGGTATCTGTTTACACATTCGCACATATAGATTAATATATTTTTACTCGTAGATGCTTGGCTTTGGGATTTAATTTCCCCAGACTTATTTTTGTTGTTATTATCTACGATTTCATTTGTGGCAAATAGCATATTATATACTAATATAAAAAATAAATTAAAATCAAAACATTTTTAACCTTTCTTCCGAGAGTAATTTCTAGTGAGAAGAACTTAGAGACTTCTCACACCAGTCAGACTAATGTAATGCCTCTGTGTGTGCATGTGTGTGTGTGTGTGCATGTAACACTCTAGTACTTGCTTTTATACTACAGTGTGACTGTGACCTAGCCTCGGTCAAACAAGATGAAATCTTCAACCCCAAGTGCTTTCCTCAGATTTCAGTCCTGTTTTTCATCTAGTAGTAGACTAACAAATGCTCACAGAGACAATAGACGTTAAGTGGGGATTCTAAGTAAAGAGGCCTGCAATAGTGAGAAAGACTCTGCTGATGGTAGAAGGTGATGTTGCCTGCAGTCCCACCGTACGTGAGTGAGTTTGCAATAGGGAGATGGGTAGATTGGTATCTGGGCAAGATTTATTTCATCGACATGTTAGCAACATACACGTGTGTGTAGAGAGTATAAATAATTTTTGGAAGGCAATCATGTATAAAATTGAATGTTTAAAATAGGAATAGTTTAAATATAGAATTCAAGTTCTAGGATTTTTCCATTAAATTTACTAAAAAAAAAAAGTGACCTCAAATGCTAGAAAATCTAGTTACAACTTAAAATTCTACCAACTAATTTGCTAAGTGAATCAAAATATACCATAAAAAGCAAGGTATTTTGAAAATATTAAGAGCCCGATAGTAGTCTCTATACAGATATGAACATATATACAAAAGATTAAATGATGTAATGGATATTTTTATTGTTGCAGTGACTAAATCACTAACATGAGGAAACAAGGGAAGGAAAGGTTTATATCCCACAGTTTGGGTGGACAGTCCACTACGGTGGGGAAATCTGTAGCAGGAGCATGTAGCTCATCACATGGCACACAAAGTCAGGAAGCTGAAGGACAAACTCTAGTTGGTGCTCAGCTCACTTTCTCACATTTATTCCCAGGACCCCAGCATTTGGAATAGGCTCACCCATATTTAGAGTGAATAGCCTCACCTCATTCAACTCAAACTAGAAACTTCCTCAAAAATATGCCAAGAGGCATGTTTCATGTTGATGCTACATCTGTAGAGTTGACCACTAAAACATTGTGAATGGTAAAAAAGCAAACGGAATGCTGTCCACATGTGGGTAATCTTATTTTTTATAAAAATCATAATTTAAAAAATGATGATGTTAACTTTTGCCATATTGATAAATCAAGGGAATTGTACCTCTATCCTCTTACTGTTTCGTTTCTTTTGTCTGTTTGCTTTTTTCTTCTAAACCTGAGAATTAATCTGGCATAAGATGTATCAGTTGGAGAGAATAAAGATGCCAGCATTTATTTGATATGTTTTATATGTCAAAAAGTATTTTCTCAGGAAATAAGAATCAAACAATTATAATTGAACTTTTATGAATTAATTTAAAGAAGGGCAAGAGAATAATAGTATGGCCAGGCCATGGGCTTGGCGTTAGCTAGTCAATGGGGTAAAGAAATGGCGTGGAAAATAAAGACCATGTAAAGTTTTACCGTGGCCTCATCTGTCCTTTGGTGTATTCCCATGGGACCCTTCTCCCCATCAACAGGAAGAGGAATGTATTCTTGCACCTGTTGCTGTCCGAGTATATTTATTGCTAAGAGTCAATATGTAAAGTACCACATTTTGAGATCATAGAATCGTAACTTCATCAAGTAGGTAGTATCTTATTTATTAGAATTATAAAATTAATTTCCAAAGTCTGTTGCTCAATAATATATCTGGGAAATTTGTGGTTAAAAACCTGGAAGATCAATCAAAACTTGGAAGTTTGGACCACAGAACCTTTAACACTGTAATGTGTGAGAATAGACACTGAGAAGTTCTTCCCAGGAAAAAGATCTAGTTTTATGCCTTTAAAGTATTCTTCACTTTTAACATAATTGAGACTGCCTACACTTAATTAATTAAATGTCACAACTCCAATATAATTATTTTATGAATAATTATTTTAGCTGTCTTATGTTTAATCACCATGCCATTTTTCAATATTGATGACAATCTTAAATCTATAATTTTTGATTTATGGACCTTATATAATTCTCTTAAAATTTTGGTAGGGAATAAAATATTTTCTAAATAGTCTTTTCTTAATATGTTAATTTTAATTTCATTATGTAGCATATAAAATTTAATTACTAAATTTTTTATTGTGGCTGTTATTAATCGATTTCAATAACCAATACTTATACCCACTTATGCTCATGTTTCAAATGCATAGTCTTTGGGAAATTCACAAACCATTTTGTGGCTATCTCAAATAAAAATATTATTTTAACTTGTCCATTGTCTAAAAATAAAATATAAAATATTGTAGATAGCTAAGAAATAAATAGTAAATCAGTCTAATATTTTAATACATCCATTTTTAATTAATTATATGAACATATGCTCTTATATAATTGGAATAACATAATATAGAAAAATAAATGTTTATTTTGTTGTTATTTTGTGTTTTTAAGTAACACTGGAAATGTTTTATTGTGTAAATATGCACTCGGAAATCTTCCGTGAAGTCCGTAATTTTGGCAGTAAACTTTTTCTTATTACAATGTGTTATTTGCCTGGTTAATTGAGATGATTGGAACACAGGACTGAGCTGATGTAGATTATGGTATCAATTTCTAGGTAAGCCAATTAGCCTTGCTCTGTTTCCCTGACACATGAGAGGTTTAAATAACTTAGAAAGAAAATGTAAATGCATTACCGTGAGTTTATTCTCACTGTAGGTAAAAAGAAAACCCAAATAAAACAACAACAACAACAACAACAATAGTAGCCTAAGGCCTACATTTATACCAGTCCCTGACATTAGAGTCAGCATGAAAAGAAACAAGACTCGATCTGGCCCTCTGCATCCAAAGCCCGGGGTTCTATGGAGCTGCCCCGGCCGTAACGCTGTATAATGACCTGCCTTTTCTTTTTATAGTTACAGCTGAGGGGCTTCCGCTGATAACCTGCCGGAAATTACAGCAGGCCTGGCGGGAAGCATCTGAGGAGAGCAGTCATGTTTTCACTTCATGAGGAAACCATTAGCAAATCACTGCTGTTCTGTAAATTACCGGCTGCTTAAGTCTCGGCCTGAGAAACCGCTGTCCCTCTTCCTAAAGAGTGCGGGTGGAAGGGCTCTCACAGCAAAGAACCTGTATTTAAAACAAAGCAATTCCTGGGGTCCCGAGACCCTGAGACAGTTTTTCTCTGGGGAAACAAAACAAAGCTCCTTTGTTACTAAAACAATGCTTATGCTGTGGAAAAGTCAGACTTCTTGGACTGTTTTGGGTCCATTTGTGGTGCAATGTATAGAGACTTCTGAGGTTAAAAAGAAGCTGAGTGTTGATTTTTTTGAAAGAAAAAAGGAGATAATTTTGGAAATCAGAGACTTCTGAGCCTAAACTTTCTATCTTCAGAATAGCTCCACACATTTTACTCAACCTGAAGAGGAAAGAGGGCTCTGAACAAATGAGTCTGATGATCCCAAGATTTGCTTAGAAAGTCATCCTGAAAGACTGGTTTGTTTCTTTTCGGTAGCAATAAGATGAAAAGGCAGAAGCAAGAGGAGCAACTCCTTAAAAAAAAATGATGCCTAAACTCAGCCAGCCCCCTATTCATAAAAAGAGGGCTTGGTAACACAATGACAGATCTTCATCAAGTCTATTGACTAAGTCAATCTACAACTTAAGGGTCTTTGCTAATGCTTCAGGGTAGTTGAGTTTTATGATCAAATTATTAACACCACCAGTATTCAGAGGACAGATTTTAGAATACTTAAAAGTTGTAGCAACAATTAATCGGGAGAATATTATTTATATAGTAGATGGTAATATTATACATCAGGAATCATTTCTTCAGGAGAAATGCAATAAATGTGGCTTTGTGGTTTGGAATAAAAGTCCTCCAGGAAAGGGTTAAAGGAAATGGTGTGTTTCATGCTGAAGATGAGTAGATTAGGAAGTGGTTTTTAACATTCTTTCAGTAATTTTGAACAAGTACTTATTGCATAACTACAGAATCAGAAAAGATATTAAGCATTTTCTCGATTGATCTAAGCGTGAGGAATAGCTACTAGCATTCTGATACAAGAAAGGGAAGTTGTTCACTACATACAGGCGTACCTGAAATCACCAGAGTTCGTTTCTCATGTCTATCAGACATTAGCGAGGACTGATTGTTAGCGAGGTTAGAGGGCAGGGCATAAACCAACTTCCACAAGATGGAACATAGACAAATGCTCGTGAAAAACAGAAGATGACGTGCAAGATAAAGGCAGATAACCTAATTGGTGTCATGTGAGTCAGCTGAAAACAATTCTGGATCTTGAAGCTCTGCTATATTTTCCTCTAATTGGAAGTGGATAAGTACAGGGCAACAGGATTAAGAATATGAGGCACAGTTCTCGCCTCAACTGTCAATGTCTGTGCTTGCCCATCCCAGTGTGGAGCAGGGAAGAGCAAAGTGAAGAGTCCCTGCTACTAGCTGGAGACAGAGGGTGTGCCGCTGTTGGGAGACAGCTAGGAGCTGACAGCTCGAGATTCATTTTCAGTCTGAAGCCCTTAGCTCATGACACAGAGGAATCCCTAGCAGACAAAGAACCTTCACAGAGACCAGGAGTAGTCTGGTGGCAAAGGATCCCAGACAGGAGTCACGGGACACAAGGTTGCTTAGGTTCTTTAGAGAAATCTTTTGTTCAAGTCCTGAGATTCTTCATTCTCAAAGATAATACCTTTTTGTATATAAATCTGCTTTAGTGAGCAAATCTCAAAGTAAACTATTGTTATTAGACAAACCGAATCTCACAAAGCAGTTCTGGCAATTTGGAGTTTTGTACTCAAAAAGTTGCCTAGTTCCCTTATGTCTGATTCTGTGGTGAATGCAGATATAGGAGACTTCGGATCTTTCAGAGTATTCGCCAAATTCCAAGTGTTTGAAGACCCTGCTGTACAGTTTGTCACAGTGAGTGATCTCTTAGTTACATATCCACACATTCATAATTCCAGAACTGTTCATCACTTGGATTATACTTCAAACTCCACGTGACTTTCCTAATGATCCTTTAAGGAATACTTGGACCAAGCATCTGTCATACTGTGGAGACAATCTGTTTTCTTTGGCAACTTATTATTAATGTAAAATGAGAGTCCATATTGGTCCTTGCTCGTGTAGGCAGTTCACATGAATAACATGAAGGTAAAAGTGACAATGATGAGCACTGATTGATTTCCATGAGTTTGAACATCTGAGTGCACATATCTGGTTTAAAACAATTAAATGAGTATTTTATCCAAGTCGAGATTGGAATAGTTAGAATAGGATCATGCTTGCATCTGACAGCCCTATGAAAGTTCTCTCGGCTCTTCCTAACCACTATGCTTTTCCCATTTATAGCCACTGAAGAGCAAGAAAATGAATCTGCACCTCTGTCCTTAAGACCTGAAAGCAAGTCACAGTTAGATGACTGCCCAAGGGACTCTGGCTGTTACGTCTCCTCAGGAAACTCAGATAATGGCAAAGAGGACCCGGAGGCAGAAAGTCTGCCTGACATGGTACAGAAGATGGTCATCACAGAAGCCAGTGACTGAACACACATTCGCATCTCCATGTACATGGAGTTCCATTTGAACTCTGCATCTGCTACAAGATCAAATAGAAGCGTTCCAATTGCATCCCCAAGTGCAAAGTGTTTTAATGTGAATGACTGCACATGTAAATGTATATCTCTAAATTCCCAGTGACTGTGCGTAATGTGTGTATTTATTAAATACTGTGTGTTAAAGTTCATCTGCCTATATTAGAAAAAAAAGACATAATGCAAAATACCATGGTGGTGCGTGATATATGCTGTTCTTGCCTTTATTTCATAAGTGTAAAAATACAGTGATGAAACTGTTTATTTATATATATATAATACATATCATTGGGATATTTTATGGACAAGGTTTTAGTTGGACTGACTTCTACAGCCGAACGTATACTCATTTTTTTTAATTGTTGGAAAATGTAGCCTGAAATTAGATACTTTGTTCTGAACAAGGGTGGATTTTGAGTGACAATATCCTGTTTATTTCTTACTCTGTTATCTGATATGCAGATAGAGTTAACCAAAAACTTTCTGTTTTTATTTAGTAAAAATAATTGTAGATATGTTTTATTTTTATATGTAAATATTTTTAATTTTTTTCATCCCTAATAATAATAAAATATACCATGTACATATTATATTTTCTAGACTAAAATTATTTAAGTTATTTTAATATTCTATTTTAGAGAACATTTCTATTATAACATGTTGAATAGTCAATCTTCAGTTAAGAAAGTATCGTGATTCCACAATCATCTCCTAAATGCAGCATCATGGTACTTCCAGATTTCAGTTTGACATGCACAAAGACTTTATCTTGACTAGAACATTCTCTCTCCTATTTTCTTTCTACCCCACCATTCTTTTTCTGAAACCGAGAGCTAGTCACTGAAATGTAAAGTGATTTCGTTCTTTCATCTGCTTTGATCTTCCTCAGACAAATTTGCAAATACGGATCCTACCTCTAGAAATGCTTCTAATATTCCCAACATCCCATCCACAACCAGGGCCGCTATCACATTTCAGACTCTTGTGTGGAATATTATAATGCCGTTACAATGGATATACCATGTTCAAATCTACTCCCACATAGTCTCTAGAAAAATCTTCATGACTCAAGTAAAATCATTCTCCTTCCTTGAAACATTTGATGGCCTCTCATTAACTTTAGCATAACATGTAGACATACGTGAGCCCTTTGCCAAGGGCTTTGCCCTCCTCGTGATCGTTTCTGACCACACTTGACCGAGCGTAGTCTGCTCAGTCTTTCAGATCCACCATTCCCACCACGACTCTCCGTACGTTAGGTATTTTTTTCAGTGCCTGGCCTGCTATTTTTTTTCAGCCTTATCTTCCCTCTATTTTGTCCTCAAACTATGACACAAGAGTGGCTTGCTATGTGACCATTTCCTGATCCCTTTCTGGGCTTTTTTCTCTGTGTTTCCAAAGCCCTCTTATACATAGTTGGTTACAGAAATCCTCCATTTTTTTCTTGAAAGTTGCCTTTCCACAAGACTGGGATCTCATGATAGAATTTATTTGCTTAGGTTTTTAACCGTTCAGTGTTTAGTAAAATCTGGCCCAGTAAGAACACTGAGACAATTCTTCCTATAGTTTATTGAGTATGGTGATTATTTCCAATGTACAATTAGACCTTTCCAGTTAAGTCACTCTTACCAACCTACAGGGGAATGTCACCAAATTACTTATCAGTTTTTAAAGAAAATGTGGAGTTGGAAATGGATCAGTGTTTAAGACCACTTGCTCCTCAATCATGAGATCTGGAGCTTGTATCCTAGCAACCAAGTGGGTAGCTCACAAACATTTGTAAATCCAGCTCCAAGGGACCAGATACCCTATTCTGGACTCCATGGACACCCTGACACACATGTGCTCATACCGATACTCCTCTCTCTCGCTCCTCTTCCTCCTCCTCCTCCTCCTCCTCCTCCTCCTCCTCCTCCTCCTCCCTCTCTCTCTCTCTCTCTCTCTCTCTCTCTCTCCCACACACCCACCCACACGCACACGCACGCACACACACACACACACACACACACACTAAAAACTGAAATAAGAGGCCTAAACAGGTTTGTGTGTTTAGAGCACAGACAGATATTCCAGAGAACCTGGGGTTAATTCCCAGGACCAGTACCAATAGTGCACAGCCACCTGAGACTGAAAATCCAGAGGGCTCCAGCTTCTCTAGTCTCTGCGTGTAACTTCATCCCTATGAACAGTTCGCAACCCAAACATGCACAAACACATAATTAAAACAATAATGATCAATTTTCAAAAAAACAAGAAATGAAAGATAATAAAGAAAAGTCAGGCAAAATAAAATGTACTCTGAATGCTGAAGACACAATCATTCTAACAGATCTAATCTCACGTGCAGGGCCATATCAGATATGACGCACATGGTTACCTCAATTTCCTCCTCAGCAAACTAGGCTTTTTCCTGACTTTGGTAACCACACTTGAAGATTAGTCTAGACCACGTTAATGCACACGGCACGGAAACTGATCTCAGCTTTTCTTTTACATTGTACTAACCCCACTCTCTCAGTTTGCTCAAAAGAGTATGACACTTTTATGGCGATGAAAGCAGATTCTAGGTTGGAAAAGAACCCTGAAACCAACTATAATAAAAAATACCTATCTCCTACAGAGTGAAACTCTTCCACAATTTCTATCCCCTGAAAATGGAACTTTTATACCAGTCGAGGATTTAGGGGCATCCTTTTGAGAAGAGGCCTTCGGGAATCAACAACAAAGAAAGTCTACAAAAGGAAGGAAGAGAGGAAAATAGAAAAACAAGAAGCCTAAGTAGCCAGGACAAAGGGCTGAACATGGAGACCTGTCCCTAATGAGGACGTTACTACGGAAACATGTCCCTATTTAAGATGATGTTGCATGTCCTTAATTCCTAAGTCCCTGAACTTATAGCATCCGTCTGTCCAATGCAAAAGATGCCCAACCAACAGAGGGAAAGCAGGTTTTCATAATTTAATCATATATAGATCACTGAATGGAAAGAATCAAGGGCAAGAGCTCACTGCAAGTCAGTGAGCTAAGGGACTGTACCTTCTGCTAGTTTCTTTTTCTTTTTTTCAGTTTTCAGTCTGAGTTTCAGTCTGAGTCCTTTAAGAGCAGATGAGGATATAGTTAGAAAGCCATGAAGCTAATATTTAAAGGATACTCTTATTGACTCTGATGGTTTAAACCTGGCAAGATGCCCAATCACATATAATTATTTAGACTTGGTCAATAAAGGTCTTTTGGACCAAGCAATGTGCAAAAGGAAACTCAATCCACCTGTTGGAGCTAATTGCTTACAGGTAGTTTTCCATGACTATAGTCTTTCTAGTATGTAGGGGTTACCTGGTCCCAGAGATTATATATATATATGTGTGTGTGTGTGTGTGTGTGTGTGTGTGTATATATGTATGTATATGTATATATGTATATATATATATATATATTTGAAAATTTACCTATGGCAGTTGACAAGGTTAGAGAAATATTAGCCTCACCAAATTTTCCCATACAAAAACAATATTCAATACTTGGGATTGAATCCTCTGCCGTGTACAAGAACCGAATCACCCACTTCTATCTTTTTTGTTTATTATTTATTTACCTACTTACTTGCTTGTTATAAATAAATAAATTATATAAGGTACACTAGATTGTCCAGGGTGGTTTTAACCTTTTGATCCTCCTGCCTCAGCCTCCTGAGTAGTAGCTTGGATATAGGCTTACACCATCAAATCCAGTTCAGTTTTGTGTGTGTGTGTATGTGTGCTGTTGTTTTGTTTTTGATAAATACAAAATTCAGACCATTTCAGTTCTGGTTTTCAATTAACTCTATAATTGATATTTATAAGCCTGAATATTACGTTCAATTGAAAATATGTTACTAGTAGCTTCTTTTTTTTTAAATCATATTGCTGGGGGGTAGAGAAAAAAAATTAAAGAAAACGGCCAGTAGCTGATTATTAGGTTTTGGTCAAGTTTCATTTTACTGAGGTTATAGCCACATGGTTTGCAACTTCCTGAGTGTGGCAAAATTGATGACATTTAATGTTGAGAAATTTCCACCGTAAGCATAAGTTCTGAGAAAAGTATGTGTAGAAATGTTTAGATAGCCCCTCATCTTACACACAAGTACTATTCCACACAGCCACCAAAAGACTTCATAATTAATTAGCATTATGGCATCATATCCTCTTGATAAAGTGACAAACCCTGCTACATTTATGAGAAGGTTCAGAGATAGGCGAACAGACTCTAAGCTGAAGTTAAAAACTAATAGCAATTTCTAACTCTGAAAAGGCGTGTGCGTGAGCAGGGGAAGAAAATAGAAACCACCTGGTTTTGTTCTACCTCCACTTACCACCGCACCCCGCAGAGAACTCGCTATGCATGTAGACCCGCAGACTAGCGGTTCCGGAGTTGAATCATGTGGTTTGAGAACTGTGGGACTCCACTCTGGCATTTATCACCAAAGAGGGATGCTTTTTCATCTAAAAGGGATATGAACCCTGGTAGATCTATATGACGCACTCAACACAGTACGTGTAGTGCTTGTATAAAAGCCACTATGATTTCTATAGCCACAATTTCATTTTCCCCTACCTAGCCCTAGCTATAAGATGGAAGCAGTACTCATTCTGTGATCATGAGATCTTGAAAGTCTTCAGACATAAGTGGCCTGGGGTCTGCAGAAAAACTGTGCTGACCAGAAACACTAAGGGAGGTCAGCTGGTTGTAGAGAGCTCAGCGTAGTGAGATTTTACAGGGCACATCATCTGTTAGCACCTGAGCAGTTCAGAAAGAAACTCTACTGCACTTAGCCTTAACTCCCCACTCTCCACACCTGAAATGAGTAATGATGTTTAATAATGAATTGTTAAATATATAAATTATTGATTAATGAATGGAAAAAAATAAAATTGGGATTGTTACTGCCATGGGCCTTGGTTTCTTATAAATCATAGGATGATTGCCCTACAGGCAACAGGGAAGCCCTTCGAAAACACCCTAGATGTAAATATTTACATATATACAAAATGTATGCACATTTTGGCAGAGGATTGTCATGGGAAATTAAAGTACTAACAGGTTGCAAGGGATGTATATATGTTTTCCATTATTCCCCGTCTACATGAAAGCCCCCCACATTTCCAACACTTAGTTTTGCTTTGTGCTATATTTTACAAATTTAAAAGCATAGGAGAAAAAATGGGAAAAAATTGGCTTTAGTATAGTCAGTGATGTCTTTTGACCTTCTAGGATCTCAAGAGAGCCCCGGGGCAGAATACTGCTTCCTCATAGGGCAAGAGTGGAATTGTGATGCAGAGGCTAAGAGGATCATTTTCTCTTGGTTCTCGGGCACCAGGCCAACAAAGTGGGCAGAAGCCATGCCATTTGCAGAGGAAAATGGGGTGAAAAGCACTTCTGGCATACTTTGTCCATATAAATTATACTTGTTTGCAATTCATCAACTCATCCTCTGTTTTATGTCCATATGTAATGTAAATGATCATCTTTCTCTGAAGCTCAACACTGATGCACAACTCAAAATGTGATAGAATCAGCTAAAAGGAAGCAGATGGAAGGGCTTTTGCCAATATGCATATTCATAAAAATATGGAGAACTCCACAAAAGAAGATCCGTAAGCGCCTGTGCCCAGAGGCTACATGGACTTACACACAGCAGCGACTCGATTTTCTGCAACTGCTTACTCTTCAAACTTTCACTCATTTCTTCCTGAGCACTCACTGAAAATGCCCCGGGTAAAAATCTGCTTCTCTCTACACAAACAAACACATTCCCCTTTGAATTTGCATTGTACCTTTGAATCCAAGATTCGGGGAGTAGGATTTAAGTACTTTACTAGAGACTACAATTAGAAGACAACCCACATACCAAAGTGGAATCTTAAGGTTTGCATTTTAATCACACTATTGTGTCCCACAAAATAATTGGTAGAAAAAAGTAGTGAGCTGTCCGAATCATGTTTGTCTGTTTTTTTTTTTTTTAAATATGTCTGATTAATTAGAGATGAAGGAAGTTTATTAATTGCACCGAGGAAGCAACAATACTGCTTGAAACTTTGTTAAGATAGACTGGGGAATATAGACTGTGGTTTAACAAAAGAAAAACATTCAAACAGTAGCTGTGAGCTCCAGTGCCATAACCAAGGAAGTGACATTCATGCCAAAGCAGATGCTTCTGTCTCTGTCCATTTCACTATAGTCTGGACTCGAAATCTCAATATGAATGCCCAGAAAATTTAATGAAACACGTTCTAGCATATTAAACATTGGCAGGTTTCCTAACATGTAAAGTCCATGTGAAGAAACTCCATTATCCACTCAGAGCTCATCTTTGTGGCCTCCATCCTGGGACTGTGCACTTGAGGTACCTCTTGGACTCAGTAAATGGCTAACTGCATCAGGGCTTTGATGAGACAGAGGGGAATTTAGACCAAATAATGTCTGTTCTGCCCCTAAAAGAACCTAGCTGCCCTCCTTAATAAAAAGTCACTCATCAGTTTCTGCCGGGTAACTTTACATGGGGTTCTTTTTAGATTCTAATAGTGTCCCCTTTCCCTCACCTCTTTGGGTTTTATCTCACTTTCTGCTAGATGTCTGGGTTTTTTTGTTTTGTTTTAGATTTTTTTGTTTGTTAGCTTGTTTTTTCTTTTCTTTTTTTTCTGTTCTTTTACTCTCAACTTTGCTCATGCCTCTGCGATTAGTTTCCTTATAAATGAGACTCCGTAAATGATCCTGATTTGAGTGTGCCATCTGTCTTCTGTAGGGAGTTAGAGTGGCACATTCGTCCTTTATCCCTCATGACTGCCAGTTACTTGGGTCGTCCATGAATCCAATGAACAATGTTCTGTGCCTCCACTATAGCTACATCTAAGTGGTCTCAGGTCATTTCCTTCTATTTCACTCCCGGCCTCCATGTCTATTGAGTCGAGTAACTTCAGGGACAGAAAGGAGAGAAAGATAATGCTTTTCCACTCAGAGCACCAAAACGTATGTCCCCTATGTTTTCAACACTTTCTCTGTTTCAGGGGCCCACATGTATAATTCCTTTTGCAAGAGGCTAAGAGTTACGGAAACTGGGGAAATTGGCAGAACATGATATCATCACATGCTGTTCAATCAATCTAGTAGAAACACCCTCTTAGTAATAACCACACCCACAGTTCCTTTATATGAAATATGGGGTCATTTCTATTAAACCAATAGACATTCACCAACATTAATATTCACCCACCAACCAGGCGCTAAAACAGAATGATGCAAGTGCATACTTTAGCTGATTAATAGTGAATCAGAAATATCTGGCATTAATAGCATTTTTAGAGTTTGTATAAAATTGGTATCAGATGCAAACTAGGATTATATTAGCGCTTTTCTTACCTAAAATGTCTTAATTCAAAGTTCTGTTTTATACAGTATCCCTCACTACCAATGGTCTCTCACATACAAAACATTAGCTCTTTCGATTTCGAAGGAATTTATTTCAAAATATGGATGCCCAGATAATTTGCATGATTAATGAAAATACATTTTTGAATATTAAGCGTGTTTAAGATGTTAGCATTTAGTAGGCTTTCTGACAGAAGTTAAAGGACTATTAGGATGACTGATGAATTGTTACAGTACATTAGCCCTCAGAACATGGAAAGAGCTAGAGGACATTTATGCGATTTTTCAGTATTCTTGTTTTTCCTTACCCTACCATTTCCTAACTGAACTGTCCTTTTGTGTGACTTTGGTCGTTTTAAATTGGTATGCAGAGATTTTTGCTATTTTCATCAACTTGAAAATCTCCTAGAAAATCATAAACATCAGGGCAAAGTGCATACTTTAGCTGATTAGACAGATGTATTAGTATGTTAGATACAATCTCTGTTACATAGTAGGAGATTAGTTAAAAATTCACTGAAGAGAGTAGCTTCTCTCTTTCCTGATTAGAATAGTCTTACTCAGTGAGCAAATATAAAATAAAGCAAAAGGAAAGAAAATTGAAGATTCTTCCTTGATCAGAAGTAAGGTTACTAGTAGTTTAGCTGTTTTTTTTTTAATCTAAGAAAGGATGAAAACACATTCTTTCTATTTATTAAGAATTGGGTGTCCAAAATAAATCTTACTGAAGTTATACTAGAACCTTTTGTCTATGATTGCTACAAAGCTTATCATAGTGTAATTGGTTATTTTTCCCTCTTCTTGGTATACTTGGAGATGAAATACACCAAAATAAATCCACCAAGAGGTGTTTTTAACCCATTTGAGTAATAAGCAAATAAAATTGCAAATGTAGGGCCACATAAAGACGAAAATAAATTCTTAAAATAGAAACAATCAGCTACATAATAAGCTTGCTTTGGATTGGATAACATTTGTGTAGGTCAGTGTCATGAAGTGATTACTGGATTCTAGCTGATGCCAAAATCAACTACTTAAGCAGAATTTCCCTCATGATGTTTCTAAGTGTATAATTCCCCAAAACAAATTATTTCTGTGTTAGTAACCATGAGAAAAAAAATGTACACTTGTATATCACCTAGTATCTCCCTGCTTGGTTAATAATGAAGAGTGGATGGACCAAATGCAGTAGACTGAAATATTGCTCCAAAGGTTAGACATTAACTCAAGGAATCCTGTATATGCTACTTTAATGGAGTAAATAATCGCTGTAAATATATTTAAGGATCTTGAGAAAAGAATATCAGGTATGATTATGTAGATTCCTAAAGATGTTCTTAATTGTTAGTATAAGAAACAGAGGAAGGGGTTTGGGGATATGACAGAACCCTGTGAAGATCTGAATTCAGACACTCATAACCTACATAAAAGTCCAGCATGATCTGCATCTGCAACCCCAGCACGGGGGCTGAAGACGGTGAATCCAGGAAGCTCAATAAAAAGCAACAGAAAAAGTCACCAGACATGGGCCGCTAGTATACACACACACACACACACAAACAAACACCCATACACAGACATTGGCAGTAGAAGAAAAGCTTAACATATTACATTGGAAACATATTTTAGTTCTTATTTTTATGCTCAAATATTTTGGAAACTCACAGAGAAAATCGTATTCAAGGTCATAGTAGATGATATTAAACAATTTCCAATTCTGGATAACAAAAGTAGAGAATTAAAGTAGTTTTTCTCATAATTTCAAAAGCAACCACTTGTACAATAAAGGTTGCTTAATTAAAATCTATCCAACTGAAACGCCATTTATCTGAAACAAATGTTTGTGCTACTGATATCAACCAAGTCTACACATGAGTAGCTAACAATAAACAATGGAATGAAGCCCAGTGAATAGCAATTAAAACAAATTGCTCCTAATAAAGTTTGCCCTGAGAAATACGCATTTCCCCATGGGCAAATACACACATGCTTGTGAGCACATACGTCCACACACAAAGCTTCTCCACTAAGCTTGGAAAAGTGGATTTACATATGCTGCCTCTGAGTATTTTATCCTTCACTTATTACTGAAGCACTGGTTTTAGTCACTGATGAAGCATTTAAGTCAGAAAGCGGGGTGTATATAATGAGAGGTACGCAGAATGTTTAGATTCCTGGCCCAGTGCAAAAGAAAATGTGTGGCATCTAGGGTCACATTTTTTTCCATTGAACTTTCTGTATTTATTTATTTATTATTTAATTTGTATTGTTTTTTTTTTTAATTTGTATTGTTTTTACTGGGCTGGAGGGATAGCTCAGTTGTTAAAGGCTAGGCTCACAAGCAAAAATAGGTTCAGAATTGTTAAGCATTTTAAGATAGAAGAGCAGAGATTTAAGCCAAATGAAGTCATAAGAGCAAAGTCTTGAGTCAACGAAACAAGTTATAAGACCTAAAACATGGTTTTGTGTTCAAGCATTTCTTAGCAAGAATACCAAGTTGAGTTTTCTCAAGAACCATCCTGCACGTGGGAAAACAGAAAGGGCCTAAGAGGTTAGGCTCATGTTTCCTGCACACAGGCTTGTAGTAGCTATTAAGGCATTCTTTGGCACCCATTAAAATTGTTATGATTGAAGATTTTCACGCTTGCTTGATTTTGCTTTTCCTGTTCTAGAGAGCCTCACTCATGTAAGTTATGAGGCAGAGAAAATGATCTGTGTTCAGCAAAGTGTGTTTATTAGGCTCCTGGGCATACCTCAGCTCTCTTCCATTCATTTGAGTCCATGTGATGAGTTCTGGCCAAAGGCCGTGACTGAACTGTGCAATCTCTTTTGAGATCCCTCTCTTCTGCTCTTACAGTTTTCCTTACTCTTCCATGGACTCCTTCCATCCCTTCACCTTTATGACCAGAGAAGGACCAGGAAGCTTGCTCAGGAAGGAACCTCAAGCCCTCGGTCACTTTCTGAAGAGAGTCATTCACGAATGATATGAATCCAGGCCACAGTGCCTTATAAAATTAAGTTAATTTCTTCGGCTGCTTATGTTATACAAACTCTCAATGTTAGGGTCTATGAGATCATGAGAAAAGATGATACAGCCCCTGGAATTATCAAGTTTGTTGGATAATCCTGACACCTACAAGCCTTGGGTTACCTTCCCAGAAAACGTAAAACTTGCCTTTTCAGTGGATGATTAAACAATGTACTAGCCACGATTTATGTTCTCACAATAAAATCAATCACAATAATTTTTAAATATATACACTTATTTTGTATGTAATTCTACAGGATTCTGGAACATTGTGAAAACTTCAAAGTCAGTTATCATGGTTAAAATGACCAATAGCAAACTGACACATTGCAAAAGATCCCTTCAAATCTTACATATCATTATCCTGTTTGTAAGAATTACAGACTGCAAAAAAATTCAAATTACCTAAGGACATACTTGATAAAAAAAAAAAAACCCTGGGGTCTGGCTGACTCTAAGTATCTGGGGACACTGATCTGAAGAAACCCAGAATCCGGTACTATCCTGAGGAACAAGGGGAGATGGCCAGGGAGCACAGGATAATGGCAAGTGTTCTTTTCCCGTTGGCTTCAGAATGTCAGCATTTATGGGAAAAAGTCGATCAAGTACTTACTGGATCTGCTTAATCAAGCATAATTGTCACCATGTGACTGGCAGTTATTGGAAGCTCCTATATGATACGGTGCCAGAGCCAGTATGCAAAGAGCTACCTAAATTATAGACAGCTAAAGTCAAAAGAGCTCTTCCTTGGCGTCCAAGTCTTCATTGCATAAGAGAAGAGCATGGCAGTAGAATGGGAGGCTTCGAGGGGAGGTTCAATTTTGTCACTTATTTACTTCAAGAGCTTACACACCTAAGATCTACCTTATTCAGACGTTAAAGCATGTTAGTGTCTACAGGATGTTTGTATTGAATTTGAACAAGGAAGACACTCAAGGAGAATTTTCCTCTGCCAAGTTCATTACTTGCATGGTGTCATTGTCACTAATAACAATACTTATGAGAATTAAAAATGAAGAGGCATTTATGTCTGGAGTTTATTCCCCCAGAGAATTCAATTTCACGTCTTTCTCCTTCTCTAAAATGCAGGAATTCTCTTTCCCCGACTTTTTCCAAGGTCCACTCAAGGTGACAGGTGTCCTCATCCTGTATTCTCTGCACAGCAGATATATCTACGTATGTTACAATGTCTCAATCGTCCACTTCTAAATGGTAGGAAGTAACAACTCATAATCAGCTGTGAGAGACTGAATCATCACTTTCAAACCAAGGAAGTTCAGTGAGAGAATTACTTCCTCATTTAGAATATTAAATATTAATAGAGGCGCCCAGATTTATGTAGAATTTCATGAGTGTTCTTAGGCTTTATCTCTCTAAGGGTTCCATTTACTCTTCTTTAAAAGGTCTGGAGTAGTTTTCTTCTTAATGAAGACTCCAAATTGTTCAACCTGATTGAAGATATGAATTTAAGACTGATTTGTGCTATGTCTTTGAGATATGATTCATACATCATGAACATTACCATTACTACAGCTCTAAGTTGCTTCATGCTTTAATGCACATGGCCATCTTTATAGTTTATTTATTTAGTAAATTTGCTATTTTAGATAAGTTATTGTATTTATCAGTATTGAAATATCCTACACCTACAAAAGATTCAAGAAAAAACTCTGGAAATGCCTTAAAAAACAAAATGGATTTTAAAAGTTATGTAGAGCTCAATAAAAATCAATAAAAAAGTAGAAATTAGAAAGTGGGGGAAAAGTTATTTCTAGGCCAGTAAGAGGCTCAGTGGGGAAAAACCATTATTGCTGAGCTTACCAAGTTTAGTCAGATCCTTGGGAACCACATGGTGAAGAGTAAGAATTTGTCCTGAAAATTTCTTCTTATATCCATATATATGTAGTGGCACACACACACACACACACACACACACACACACACACACACACACACACACGTACACACTCTGAGAGACGAGAGACAGAGAGACGAGAGACAAAAAAGTTGATTAATTTACTTTCTTTGCCTACATATTATGGAGGTTGAGAAGGTGTGTCTACCAGAGCACAACTTCCTGGAGTCTTTTCTCTCCTTCCACCTATGGATAGGCATTCTGGGGCCTTAACTCAAGCAACCAGTCTTTTCCAGGAAGTGCCTTATCTGCTGAGCCATCTTAGCAGGCCAACAAAGTCTATATTTGCTCTAGGGAAATCATACACTTGTAGATGTTATTTCAAGCTTTCAGTGTGTAAAATGTTAACTACCCTACTTATAAAATCTCAGAAGATATTAATTCACACTTTCCAGACACAGAGACCTCCATTACACATTTGGCTTAATGAAACATAAGCTATGTGTTCTTTGCGATCAACAGGCTTCTAACCTAGTTGCATATGTGAATACAATA
Organism: Alexandromys fortis; assembly: GCF_014885135.2. Lineage (NCBI taxonomy): Eukaryota > Metazoa > Chordata > Mammalia > Rodentia > Cricetidae > Alexandromys > Alexandromys fortis. Next base: position 6,608,988 of record NW_026067944.1, read on the forward strand.
TCAATGACTGTAATGGCAACATGGCTATGAACAAAGATGTAAAATACAGCCTAATCAACAAAATGGAAAAGTGTGGAGTTCTGAGGAGAGCTTCCATAGCTAGATATTTGCTTTCTAAGCCATGTCGTTCTAGCCTTTAATACACAACTTGCTTACCTTTTCTTTTTCTAATCATGCAATTGCAAAAGAAAAAGCACCATACAAACAATTAATAAGAAAGTATAGTAAGATGTGAGAACACAACTACTTAGCTATATGTGATATAATTTATGAGAGTGATTGTCAATTTGAAATCAATTGACAATAATAACTCCAGAATGAGTTTCAGTTTCCTACAGTAGACAAGATACTTTATTCATTCCACTTTGATTAAGTTGTGAGTACTGATTGCATCTCAGTGATTAAAGGATTTTTGCCAGCGTCATTATTTTTATAAGCTTATTTTATGTTTTAAAAAGTGAAATACAGTTTACCAAGTGATTAGTTGTGGACCAGCTGTCACACACTGGGAACTGGGGACGTTTAGAGATTTAGAGTCACAAAATATCAGTTCCAGACCTGCACTGTCCTACTTGCTTTCTGAGAAGTCAGAGTTCAGTATATAATACAGAAAAACAAAAATGAATATGTAAAGGCCAAGTGAGATTTTAGACCTAAGAATCTCTACAGTTACAAGGAAACAAAAACCAAAAAGAGCCATTTCCATTCTAACCCCGTGAAAATAAACATGAGGAAGGCATACATATTTTATCTTTTAACTTACATTTTACAAAGTTTCCATTATTTGTAATCATGCCTGAGGTAAAAATCCAGGTAGAAAAAAGTTTCCAGATATTGAGAGTATGTCTTAAATAACCATCTTATATTGTATATGGAGTACAGTTTGCATGGTGTTGGTTAACTCATCAACAGGAGAGTTGTGCCATGTCGGAATGATGGATGTCTAAACAGGGAGTGTAGTCTAGATCAATGATACTACTTCATAGGAAAGATTCGAGCCTAGAGGAGTGAAGCTTTTTGTCTACAGACATATCTATTCACAAGCAAGAAGAATTCAGATTTGCATGGAGATATGACATCAAGCCCGAGTAATCTCACTCTGTGCAATCTAATCATAGAAAGGTCAGAATGTTGTGCAAAGTTAGATATTTACCAAACTTCCCGTGCTTGAAGTTAAGCATCATCAAAAAAGATGATGCTATAATAACTTCTTTCATTTTTATAATCTTCTTAAATATGTTTTTCAAAGAGAAAATGTTCCTAAAGTAAGAACAAAAGAAAAACCATGATAGCGAGACAGAAGGGATGATAGGCGATTTTATTCAGGGAAGTGCTTGCCACAAAAGCAAGACTTGACTTCTACCCCAGAGCCCAAGTGTAAAAGACCAGGCGTGGCTGCACTTACCCAAGATTTCAGTGTTGGGAAGGTGGGGGGAGTCAGGCAAGGGAGGCATACCTAGGGTTCACCTGCAGGCAGCCTTGCCTACTACACTAATTCCAGGTCAGGTGGATGGTGCCTGAGTAATTATAACCTCTGACTTGACACACAAATCACTACAGTCTGTATTATGAATATCAATGCTCATAAGTAACAAAATAAAAAATATCAGGATATGCTTGGCTTTAGGAATCGAGTGTGCTACCCATCTGAGAGTAAGAAAATTTAGTATTACAAATCTTTTCACAGCTTTCTATGAAATATGGGATTTATGCCAACAAACTTAAAGAAAAGAAAGACTTTCTTTTTTTCTTTTTATAGTAGATTTATTTTCATGAGAATACAATAACAAGAAGCATAGAGATACTAATGACCCACATAATGTTTTAATGTGCCCAACTCCTTGAAGACACAGTATCTAACTTGCCAAAGAGCCAACTAGGCATCTTAAAAATGACAGCACTGTAACTTATCTTTCTCTCTCCACACTTGCAAGCCTGTACAAACATAAACACCGGCACACACATGCAGGTATAGGATGCTATTATTTTACTAGATTGAAAGGAGAAGTCAGTAAGCCAGGGTTGGATGCAAGTAGAAAGAAATGGGATTTTTCTAATCCCAGGAGCTGAAAAAAATGAGTATGGACCATATAGCATCTCACAAATTAATTGTGATATCATCAAAGCAAGCAGTCTTGTGCTTCATCAGAGCAAGACACCATGAATTATCCATGGACATAAATATGCATAAACGTCTGCTTATATATCAACTTATTCTTCCATACCAAGAAAGGCTTTCTTTAAGGTGTCTTAGAGAATCTCTGTCAGGGCCTTGTGAAACAACATGTTTTATGTGAAAGTGAAACTGAATGAAAATTCTTGGCAAAAAGTTATGCTTATTTTATTATTTATTTATAAGTAAAAATTATTTAGTTGAAAAGAATGACCAAGGATATTTCAATTCATATGGTAACTTTTGATTAGGCTTTTAGAGTCTCGAATTTAAGATCCACGCTTTCCCTAGGACTCATCATTGCCTGATGATAATTACAAAGGTATGGTAATAGAGGGCCCTAAATCAAACGTGCGTGGTAGATCTGCTATCACTGCAAGAACCATCTCCCTGCAAGCTGGCAGGGAACGATGTGCTTGCCTCTCAATTGGCAAAGCAGTCTCCTTGGCTGGCATAGCAACCAGTGCTGGCCTTAAATCTTCCTGAGCTACGCCCTGCTAGAGTAATTTGGCTAATTGAAAACGTCTGTCTGTGAAGGAATCTTCCATGGTGTCAGTGTCATTTGCTGGTTGCTAAGGAAGATCTCCAGGGCAGTAGCACTGCCTGGCTGCCTACAAATACCCAGCTGATCAACAGTAGCAGCCAAAGTCATAGTAGACACATCGACCAGGGGCCATCCAATGGCAGGCCAGCTCCCCTCTCTTGCCAAATAGAATATATGAACAAATCAGCTTTGGGAGAACGAAATGCCTTCTATACAGCTGCCAATATAGATAAGGAATTCAAGCATGCCTTGAACAGTTCACTCAAGAACTGGGGTGGAATTAGAATATTGTAAAAAAGAAAATGACTGACCATTTCTAATGTAAAAAAAATGAATTCGGGAATGGAATATTTGAGTTGGGGGCGAGATGGAGTGGAAGAGCAAAGAAAGAGATGCCTTGATAGAGGGAGCCATTATGGAGTTAGAGTGCTAGGGAAATTCCCAGGAATCCACAAGAGTGACCCTAGCTAAGACTCCTAGCAATAGTGGAGACCTGAACTGGCCTTCCCCTGTAATTAGACTGATGACTACCCCAACTGTTATCATAGAGCCTTCACTCAGTAACTTGTGGAACTAGAGGCAGATACTCACAGCAAAGCACCAAGCCAAGCTCCAGGAATCCAGTCAAAGAGAGGGTGTAGAGCCAGGGAGGTCAAGATCATGATGGGGAAATCAACAGAGACAGCTGAACCAAGACTGTGGGAACCCATAAACTCTAGACCGACAGCTGTGGAACCTCCATGAGACTGATCTAGGCCCTCTACATGTGGGAGACAGTTGTGTAGCTTGGTCTATCTGAAGGACCCCTAGCTGGGGGACTAGAATCTATCCCTGGTTCTTAAACTATCCTTTTGGAGACAAATCTCTATGGTGAGATGCCTTGCTCAGCCTTGATGCGGGGGGGGGGGGGGGGGGGGGGGGGGGGGGCGGGGGGGGGGGGGGGGTGGGCTTGGCCTTGCCTCAACTTAATGTGGCAGGCTTTGTTGATTCTGCATTGGAGAATTTGCCCTTTGGGAGGAGTGGATGGGGGTGAGCAAAGGGGGAGGCAGGTGGTGGGGTAGCAGGTGGGAGGAAGGGGGAGGGAAACAGCAGTTGGAGTGCAAAATGAACAATAAATAAATAATAAGTCCATGTTACAGGACACATGATAGGATCAACAAAGAGAAAAAAAGAATAGTAATAGGTATAGTTTTGCAATCAAAATGAGGGTACCAACTGGAATACCATGTTAAAAGTTGCATGAGAAATAGACTTCAATAGAAGTACAATGAATAAAATATTTTTCTCAATTTTATTTCCTGATCATTTTATTTCATTTTAAATGACAGCTGGGTGTGGTGGTACATGCCTGAAATCTTAGCAATAAAGAGGCTTAGACAAGACGATGATGAAGCTAAGGTAAATCCAGTCTATATAGCAAGAACTTACCTCAATAAATGGTTAAATAGACCATTTTAAGGTAAAATTGAATTAGAGACAGATATATTGATCCATTTATGTGATGCGAGGACTGAGAGGCTGAGACAGGTGGGTTGCAGGCTTGAAGTCAACTTGCTACCCATGCACTTAAGGCTAGTTGCAGTTAATAGCAAGACACATGCTTAAGTATTTTCAAGAGCAATAACAATTCTGTTTTCTTTTTCCTGAACATTAAAGCACCAGACCACAATTGAAAAATGTGTTTGTAATTCCAGTATGAAACAGAGTAAGGGTAGTCGCACACTGTCTACCGTGCCAAAACACATCAGTGAATTAAAAAAATTCAAAACAAAACAACAAGCAGAAAGACGGTGTGTTATCCCTGTGCAAAAAAGAACCCAGCTCTGAGTAGGATAATCCTCTCTGTCCCTTCCTGTCTGGGCCAGCTGAGAGGGCATTGCTTCTTCTGTACCTTTCCTGATCTCAATTCCCTAGCTGAACATCTAATCCTGGTCCCTTATACTCTCATTTCCATCCACCTGAATCTCTTTGTTTACTTCTCTTCGAACATGCTACCCTTCAGGTTTATCCTTCCTTTCGGATCTTACTATTCTGGTCTCCCCATTCACTCTTCACTAGAAGATAAAAACATTCCCAGAGACCTGAAGAACAATGATCAGCTCAGGAATTCTGAAAACAGTTCCATTCTTTAACATCTGGCAGCACTATGATAGATGTGCCTCTTCTCAATGTCTGGTTTCATCTTTACTGAGCATTCACTTTTATGTCATGGATATTAGTCTATTAGTAAGGCTTCTCTTCTGAAGTGTACTTGTATGTTGGTTCCTCGAGATTTTAAGTGCCTTTTCTTATTGAAACTATCATATACAGAGTGGATCAACCCACGCAATTTCAAAATGTACTTCAGCCTACAAAGGATATAATAAGCAGTGATGAATTAAAAAATATCAGAGGTCCACTAGATAGAGGTGAAAGAAAAAGAAATGATTACACACTTTATAAAGTCATATATGATAAAAATAGGCATTAATAAGCTAACTTCCATTTTCAAATAATGTACAAGAGGCAGAACAAAGGAGTCTTCACTGCAAACCTGTGCAGCAACTCAAGTCACCTTCCTGATAACCTTGAATTACAAGCGTTATCCACGTGGTAGAAGTTTGGCTGCTCAAGTGAGTTGGACAAAGCCACATAGCCAGTACCTGTGGGGAGAGAGTGCTGAATTCCCATATTCTATGCATCCTATATTAAAAACATTATCCTGTCCCTGTTGCATATTCTCAGCACATCTGTTCAAATCCAAACTGACCATAAATATACAGGCTTATTTCTGGATTTTCTGTCCTGTTCCATTTTTGAATTGTCTGGTTTATTCCAGTACCATGTTGTTTAGATTACAATGACACTATAAGGGGGTGTGATGATAACAGTTGTGTGCTTTTTGCTTAAGATCACCTTGACTATTCAGTAGTCTTCCTACTTCCTATACAGTTTTAATTATATTTTATATTTATGTAAAATTACTTAATTGGGATTTTGATAGAAATTGCATTGGATATGTGGATTGTTCCAGGAAGTATGGATAATAATATTAATTATTCTAATTTACAATCATGGGACATCTTTTCATATATTTGATTCCTCAAGATTGTTTTTCTAGTTTCTTGTAATGTCCATTGTATAGATCTCCTTCTTTTTTAAAAATTTACATATTGTTTGTGTGTGTTTGTGTGTTTATGACAAATGTGTGAGCTTGCATATCATAACACTGCTGTAAAGGTCAGAAGACAACTTTATGGATTTGGTTTTCTCTTTACATTTTCATGTGGTTTCTGAATATCAAAATCTCCAGGCTTACACAGCCAATTCCTTGATCCACTGATGTGTCTTGTTGATCCTTACTTCATCTCCTTATTATTTTTTTCTTTATACAAAATTATCTTTTAAAAATTTTATATGTATAAATGTTTTGACTGCATGAATCTCTATACCATGTGTGTGTGTGTGTCTGTGTGTGTGTGTGTGTGTGTGTGTGTGGTGTCTCTGTAGGACAGAAAAAGGCTAGATACTCTAGAACTGAGGATACAGATGTTGTGAGCAGTTACATGGATGATGAAAATCCAACTCTCAGATTCTCCAGAAAAGCAATGAGTGCTCTTAAGGGTTGAGCCATCTCTCCAGATCCTTAATTTGTTTCTTAAAACATTTTCTCAAGAACCAGTCTGTTTTAAGGAACAGCATCATTTCCTCCTTAGTGTGCTGTCCCATCACACAACCACCTAATAGTTGATCTATATCAACACTGCCTCACCGGCAACCAAACTTCTAGAATGTGAACTTTTGGAGGACACAGTCCAAATAGCAGATGGGGAAAGTAAATCATTGATCCAAGGGGAGAAAGTCTCAGATAAGGGCAAAACTTCAGCATTATAAAGTGGCATATTGATCAAAATCAACTATAATAAACTGAATATTTCAAAATTACCAAAATACTAGAGTTTAACATTTTCAGAAAAAAAGTTGATGAATGACAAATATGTTAGTTTTTGTACTAAATATATAGATCACAGCATAATATACTTTAGAAATATGGAGAACGTCTATTTTTCAATTACAAAATTACACAGAAAACAGTTTAATGTACTAATGCCTATAAAACATTGTGGATGTTTTTAAATAAAAATGAAACTGCATAATAGTAATATTACAAAAGTAGGAAGGGTAAAGATTCAAGCTATAGAATCAAAAATATAATGTACACTACTTAAATAAAGTTGCTATAATATGAACAACATTTTGCAGGTAGGATGTTAACTGTAACTCTAAAATTGTAATCATTTAAAATAACTATAAAAACAAACTAACAAAAAAAATTTTAGCTCTGAGAAGAATATTATGTAACTTTTCCTGAGGAGACATGTATAAATTTTTGCTTTCCTGAGATAGGAAATCAATGACAGGCCAAAATAATAACATCAGCAAAGATCAATTTTGAGAACCAACTAATTTCATTGAAATTACTAACAGGAGTATAGGTAATGTCCTGGTTATTTTTATGTCAACTTGGCATAAGCCAGAGTTATCAGAGAGGAGGGAGCCCCAGTTGAGAAAATGTCTTTGGTTTTACCCTCGGTCCCCAGGCTCTCTTATCTTTGTTTCTTTGTCACCCCAGCAATTTGGGTATAAGTTTCATCTCACAGAATGGGCCTTAAGTCAAACCAGTTATTGGGCGGTTACTCTCATAAGTGATTGCTACCATTGACCTAGCTTCTCTTGCAGGTAAGCAAGACAGTACTGTAGGTCAAAGGGGTTGTGGCTGTCTTGGTTTTATGTTTCTTTTTTTCATAGCATGCAGAACAGCTTCCTGTATGTACCACAGACTCTAGAGTGTAAGGATGAACACTCTTTGTAGACACACAATTGACTTCTCCACATTCAATGAATTGTACAGGTGTTTTCTTGAGCCTTGCTGTAAGTTTGTGGAGAGCAATCTACTGTCTTGGCAACAGCCTGAATTTTTTAGGGATTCCCTTGGGACACCTTTGGCCAACAACTCAATGAAATGGAATCCAATTGTGGTACTGGAAGCTTATTTTGGGGCAAGAAAAGTCCAGTTTGGGCTTTGTCTCACAACTGAATACAAAGGATTTTTTTAAACGTGGTTCAACCACATGTTGTCTACATTTAACACCCTTGGAATTTACAGACACAGAGAGGCTGTGTAAACATTGGGGAAGGATATGGAAAACAGTCTATTCTAAGGAGAAACAAACTGATCCTTAAATACTAGATCAATTAATTATAACCAAAAATGCATAGAAAAAGATCAGGAAGAACATAGAAACTTGATACTACCAAATAAATATAAATATAACTAATAGATGCCAACAAAACACTCCAGAACAATGGGAAAATACACATGATTAAAATAATTTTAAGGGGAAAAAGCTCAAATAAAAGTGGACAAAGTTTTGAATATACATATCCTCAAAAAGGATATACAAATAGCCTCATGGTACATGAAAATACACCAAATAAAACCAAACATTAGGGAGAAGTTACTCCCAACCAAATAGGATGGCTGGAGTTACAAGGAAAAATACTGAGCAGGAGGGGACCCTGAAACTTGGATACACTGTGGTAGGAATTATAATGGTATATATGGCTGAAACATTAGTTTATCAGTTCCTCCAGAGAAGCTTCTTTAGAGTTAAAGGCAGAGCTAGAAAATGAGTCAGCAGTTCCAATACTTGATATTACCCAAGGTAACTGAAAAACAAAGTTCACGACAGAGCACAAACACAAAGGTTCTTAGTAACGTGACTCACTGCTGTGAAAATGAAGAAGTAACCCAAATCTCCAGACACCAATGAATGGGCAAAAATCGGGCAATGGAAAATTATGTAGGCAGGGAAGAAGTCTACGACTGATAACATAAACTGATGAACCTTGGAAACACCGTTCAAAGAGAAAGAAGCCAGGAATGTGGTGATTCATACACTGTAATTTGTCCTTTTAAAATGATGAATCTGGACTGGAAATACTGTACAGTGGTTAGTGGCATATACCACTCATGGTGAGGACCCAAGTTTATTTCCCAGCACCTATGGTTAGTGACTCACAACCACCTTTAAGGCAATCTCTAGAGGATTTGTACACCATATTCTGACCTCCATATATACCTATACTCATGTATATATGTATATATATATATATATCATAAACAGTAAAAAAAACAATTAAGATGATAAGCATCCTACTGTGTTGGTTGTGTCTTAAGATAACTGATGAAAAATATTGCATTTACTTCAAGTTAATTCATACACAATGTGTTTTGAGCCTTGGGAATTTTAGAAGCATTTCAAATAATTTCATTATACACAAAAAGGTTGCAATGACCAGGTCTGTGCCAGAAGAATGTGATCATCAGTCTTATGTGTCCATAGGAACCATCCAAGGAATTTTAAAATCTGTGCAAGTTGGTCTAGAATACAGTCTTGGCAGCAGAATATTTTACATCATGATTTTTGTCCATGTAGGGAAGTTGAGACTATATGGCTCTTATTCATGTTCTGTCTAAATTTTTTGTCAAGCATTAGAACCCAGGGAATTAATTTAATATGTCACATAAATGTCAACTACAGCAGTTCCGTATATCCCACATGAATCTCAAATCTAGCCTGTTCAAAAAGAAACTTATCTTCTTTCTAAAACCATATGTTATGCCATAATCCATCCTGAACCAACTTTCTTCTCCCTTGTAATTCACATGTAGCCATTCAGTTATAGAAAACGTTAGTATGTGCTTCCTCCCATTTATCCTGTTTACCTACATATGTATATACATAATAATAATAGCATCATAAATAACCTCTATCATTCCATACTTACCTCCTCTAGTTCACTCCCAAGACTATTTGGTGGAGATTCTGCAATCCCAATGTGATGATACAACACCTCAATTTAAAAATCCTGCCTTGTGTCCTACATACTTTCTGGATGAAATCCAACCATTCATTCAATATGACTTAAATGGTTCATTTCTAGCTCAATCTCCAGTACATGAAATACTACCTCTGCCTCACTTCCTTATTCTCTACTGTGGGCAGAGGGCTTTCATTTTTTCCATGGGACCTAGCACATGATAGTTGAACTGAACAACACCTTCTTTGTCATCTCCAGGACACTCACCAATCTGTGCTGAAGCTCTCAGCCTTTGAGATTTAACTCAGGTGTTAATCTCTTCTGAAAATACACCCCTAGATAGCCTCAGGGCAGATTAATTTCCTGCCACGTTTGCTCACGTCACCCTAAGATTTCTCTCACTTGCCAAAACTGTGTGCTTACTCTTATGAAACTTACGACTCTCTAGGGCAGAAACTACAACCTCTGTACGAGTAAGGAGCCAAGATTTAGTAAGTAATTAACAATCTAAAATATCTAATCACAAAATGGTTAGCTTCACTGACTTTTTTCAGATTATATAAAACAGCATTAAAATATGATTAACATATATCATTATAATTTCTATTCTAGAACAAAATACAGTTGTATTAGGGCATTCAGTCATGTATTTGTGTTTATTGTAAGTGTGTGTGTATAAATGAATATATTTAACTATTCATATCTTTATACGTGATCAGTGACTGTTGATGGTTCTACCTAACATTTTTTTTTGTCTAAACAACTGTGTGAAAGTGGTATTTATTAAGAAGAAACATTATTTGAAGTTTTCAGGGCTTATCTTCCCCAGATCTTGGCAGTAATCAATCAGCCAAGAAGAAAGCATATCACTTGACCCTGGTCAGGGAAAGCTAAATGTGACTTCTATCTAATCCTGTGATTGAGCCAACAGTCTTAACTGTAGTATGCTGCTAGGTTATGTTTGATCGATTAAATTCACTCTGATTTGCTATGTTTTGAGTTTATCATAGCTTTGATATAGGCTACTTCCTAATATGATGAAGCTGTGAAAGTACGAGCAGGCACTGGGAACAACCGAAACAGAAACACCGGGTTTTAATAACAGCTTTTAAACTGGGCAACGGTGATGCATGCCTTTAATCCCAGCTCTCGGGAGGCAGAGGCAGGCAGATCTCTGAGTTTGAGGCCAGCCTGGTCTATAAGAGCTGGTTCCAGAAAGGCTCTAAAGCTACAGAGAAACCCTATCTCAAACAAAACAAAACAAAACAAAAAACAAACAAACCCAAACAACAAAAAAGGCTCTCTACAGCATGAGTGTAAGGATAATTTTAATTGTTAAGGTTTATGTTTTGCATTGTGAACAAGTCATCATTTACAATGAAAATATACATACTGATCTAACTTTTGTCAGCTGATTCTGTTGTCAGATTCTCTCCCCTGTGAACCTAACTGCAATTTCTCTTATCTCTCTATTCCATTCCTGAAATAGGTCCAGAACTCTACAGAGAGGCTGGAAACTGCCCATAAAATGAGAAGTCTCAGCTGTGGCCCCTGGCAGAGGTTTTGGAAGTAGATACACCTTGAAGGGATTCATGCTTTTCACTTCCTCTGCATCATAGCCTCCAAGAATGCTACTAGTACTAAAGTTAAATAATTTGTTGTGGCCTAGAAAGTTAGTTGAATATTTTGAGCTTCTCATGATTTCAGCCATTAGGGTCACCACTTACAAATCATAATTACCTACATACAGGGGATTTAATATGGAAGAAGATGCTAAAGAGGAGGAAGAAGAAAATGTTAAGAAGTATTCTTAATTAGTGCGAAGTAAGAAAATTTCCATTAAAATGAAGTGAAAAAAACTACATTAAATCTCAAATACATATTCAAGAATAAATATTGTACTTTGTTCAAACATTTACTTAAAATTACAATTAGATTTTCAGAGTAGCAATGATTCATTGAGAAATCAGTCCTAACTGAAGCAATTAAAACTATGCAAGGATCACAAAAAGATTCTGCTGCCATTTCAGAGTTAGGCGCATTATTTTTCTGATTAAAATAATCATCAGAATGAAATTCATAAGCATTAAGTCTGAATGTCATAACTGAACTATATTTCCATTGAGAATGGTTTCATATTTGCAAAACTTATAAAACATTACTTGGCTTTTCTATTCAAGCTTTAACACACAACATGAAACAACACAATATAGAAAATGCTTCGAGAAAAAAATAGAAACATTGACTGATTAGTAAGTAGTTTAGAGTTTGCCAGCACGGAGTGAATCTGAAAAACAATTCAGTTCATACATTCTCCAAAAAGTAGAGCATTTACAACTTCACATGAGCTGAGCACAGGAGGGTTTTCTGGGAAGCAATTAGATCAAAGCAGGCATGGAAATGTGCAGCTCCACCCCTTGCACATGATTGGCTGAGCCAGAAGAATTGTTGAGAATTTAAGGCCATATTGGGCAACTTAGTGAGCATGGCGCCTGTTATAGTGAGACTTTGTCACAAACAAATAAATAAATGTGTTTCTTCTGCCATACTACTCAGCAGAAGGTTGTCATAATTCAGCACAGATTTGATTAGAGTGTAAGACAGAGTTTTCAGTATTAGAAGGTGTCAACGCCAGACCACTGAATCAGATACTCCAAACAGAATTTGCAGTAACTAAGTAGATCTCTAGACATTTACAGTGAAATTCCTATTAGTCCTCTCAGTTAGCATTAATGATGTTGTAGCCAGATTCAAATCATCCAGAACTTCTAAAGGCCTTCTTGCACTACAATCCCAAGTGGTCTAACTTGCTAAAGATAATTTGTCTTTCTTTAATTTCCACAGCTAAAATACACAGTATCATTTGTGGATATGGAGATGGTTCAGTGGTTACAAGGGAACACTGTTCTCATATAGAGCCAGAGTTTGTTTCCAATCATCCACATCAGGCAGCTCACAACCATCAGTAACTTCAGCTCCAAGACTTCAAATTCCAGGCCTCTTCTGCCACCTATACACTAACACAGACACACACACAGACACACACACACACACAAAATAAATAAATAAAGATGAAGTTTTAAGAAAAGGAGATATACTTTATATGAACTTCAGAATATTTAAAAAAATAAAATAATTACAAACTTAAGGCAAATTATACCCACAAGGCAGATATCACTACCAATCTTTTTTTATTTATATATGAGAATCACATATCCTATTCTTAAAACACGTGAAGACAATGTGACCACTGTAAACCAAATATGTGTGAACAGAATGGTAATCACCTCTAGTAAGATACAGTGATAAGCTCCTGGGTTTTCTCCTTCACTCCTCTATTTGCCTTTGGGGGTAATCAGTATGCTGGGACACATATGGGAACATTCTGAACTGCTGAGACTATGCATGTGTGCAGAGTCACTCCTAAATGTGGAACCAAGTTAGCAGGAGGCAAATCTACAATGATTCTGGTATTGTATATATGGAACCACCCATTTTGGCTAATGAACAGTTAGTTATATGTAACTGTTATATCTAACAGAAACATTAACTGTAACCTCATCCAAAACCATAGATGACTTAGGCACAGAAAATGCGCTGTATGAGAAGGGACCATATGTTGAGTGGTATGGCGACCAGCAATGGGTATCTCTGTGGTAAGGATGTTAAATGTCTCGAACAAGATTCCTCTCTTCGACAGTGAAAAGTCAACAAATTATACCTAAAATTCAAGGAAATAATAACAGGAGCATGTGTTCAGCTTTGAGTTTCCCTTCTGACATTAACACAAAGACTCCTTCCACAATGACAAGTATATAAAGTGATCAATTGAGAACATGTATTTCGTTTTCCTTTTGGATTTACATCATAAAAGTTCAGGACAATGGTCATAGGCCTGTTAGGTAAGTATATTTGGTACTACTGGACTGGATAAGACCTGATAGGAAGATATTCCAGTCCTGGGGATTCCCTTGGAAACAGATATGTGTGTGTGTGGGGGGGTAACAACTGGGAATGCTCAGATTTCTTATTTTCTAGTCCTTGGAATTTTCATTTTCATACCCAAACTAAATCTCTTAATCTATTGAGTTCTCATTGATAAAATGATACTTGTCACGTTAACACAAGACCCCAGATCAGTTCTTTCGTTGTCACCTAAAAGTTTTTACGTGCAGAGGTGTTAGAGGGGAAGACCTTAACCAGAGTTCTTCCACCACATAACACGGGAAGATCTCTGGCTACAGTACAGGGCTGAGAACAAGCCGCTGTCCCTCCTTGAAAGACACAGGAAAATCCCATGGGGCCACTGCGGGAAGTACCGTCATTATTAGAATAGGCATGGAATGACAGCAGCAGTGTCTTCTGCCTTACCGTGCTCAAGTACATACAGCACATGGCTGGAAAGGACATGGAGGAAAAACATTGCCTTCTACTATTTATTTTGTACTAGAAGAAATTATCTCTGGAATCCTTTTGCTGACAGTGTCAAGTTTATAGCATCACACTCTCCAGAGCCAGAAGGAAAGTCAAACACATTAAACTCCCAAGAAGACATTAGCTAATAAAGAAAAATGATGAATCGATATCTGTGAGCGGTACAGGGAAGCAAATAGAGGAAGCCTGCATTAGCTCCACAGTGGAAACCACTTTGTAGAGAGAGCACTTCTAAATCCACTCTGTCATTCTTTATTTAGCAAATGTGAGCTTTTCGTCTTTCTCAGCTAACAGCCAAAAATAATTAACACAGAGTTTACATGTACTAGCAAAGTGCTGTGTTGAGAAAAAGCAGAAATTGTACAGACCCTGTGGCCAAGCAGTTTGCTGCCAGAAATAGAACTGTGAACATCAGTCTGATTGGAAATGCTGCTGTGTGGGTTAAAGGTGCCTGAGACTAGGAAACCAGCTCAACAGTTTCCATATTCACACCCCATGAAAGCGTCTCAGACTGTGTCATCAAGATAGCTGAGCACTATGGAATGCATTAAAGGTGAAGGGATTTGAAGTCTTTCTCATGATGCTGCCCTTCCGAGATTTATATTGAAAAGTAATATTTTAAGCTTGAAGCTTGTATAGCTTTCTTTGCCTGTCTGAATTGAAGAGGATGAACATTACCATGTATTTCCACATCCTTGCTTTAAATGGCAGCTGAAAAGGACCCTTAGAAAAGGTAAGTGATTAGTCCTATGTCAGCAAGCATGGACGAGCTGAAGTGTCAAAGCCAAGCCTCCTAGCTCCTAATTAATGACCTCTTCTCCAAACTTGTCTTCATACAGTCTGGGAGAATCACAGTTAGATGCTGGGAACAATGTCGCATATGAGAAGGCAAGTGGTCTCCAGGGAACATCAACTTCCCATTTTGGAGAACGCCTTTTTTCTTCTCCAAAGAAAGAAAGGTATTTAAGGCATACAAATCTGTGAATTTCTACCAAGCCCTTTGCCTAAGCAACTAAAAGCAATGTCACAAGAAAAGCAGGTGGTTTCATGTTCACATTTTTTTTTTACCATCCACAACCTAAATATGTTGACTATTCTCAATAGTATAAACAGGCTTCCTGTCACCACAGCTGAACTGCAGCTGTTTTATTGAATCAGTAGCCTACTAGCAAAGACCCCTTTCTGAACTGCCCTTGCTACACAAAGTAAAGCAGGCTTGGGAAGAGGGAGTAGTCACTGTGGGAAGCTTGGGAGAGTGTGACCTCACAACAGAATCCCCTCAACTGATAGATACGTAGCTTGATTGGTGGGTGGAGCATGGGGAAAGGGTGGGGAAATTGTTTCCATAAAAATGTATTTTGCTTTTACTTCTGTTTTTACAAAATGGACAAGCATCTTAGCTCCACACAAAGGGAGAAGTGAAAGCATACATTATTTCTCTCCAAATAAATACCACTACACTACATTTTCATGGTCAACATTTCTCCATTTGCAGGTGACCCTTTTCTCAAACACAATCCAGCTTGTCAGCTTGCTTCTCCTTCTGTCCACCTCAAAAGCCTTAAGAGACCCAGGGAACTAGATGGTCCAGTCACGAGAGAGCTTGCTTTTCCAGGGACTCGCCTTTAAACAATCTTGACTTTCAGAAACCAAAACCAGGAATTGTGTACCAATGGGACAGTACAAAATACCTGAGAAAATGAATTTAAAAATACATAGACATGTCCAAAGACGATAATTTCTCATTTAGAAAGCCAAACCAACAGATAGAAAATACAGTCAAACAAGTAGATTAAAAATACACCTAAACCAGTAGATTAAAAATACAGCCAAACCAATAGTTTAAAAATATACCCAAATGAGCAAATAAGCATGGGACCCCATTAAAATGCTCACTCCTATGGGTTCTAAGTGGTTACAGGAAATGTCTTCTTAGATTAATATCACACCAATATTGGTCTTTTACAAGATATTTTAAAATTTGAACTTGCACAACACTTTAGTTTTGACTGGCTCTTTTAATTAGACTTTTGCTAATATGGGGGGTGGGGAAGAAACAACAAATTTCTCTTCAGTCAAGAAGTACATGGTTCAGGGAAAATGTCTTCTTTACCTTGAATTGTAATGTATTAATATGTGACCCTTTTGTTTGTCCTTGTTCTCATGGGAAGAAGATCACACAGCTGTAAGATATACCAATAAAGTTATGAGCTGCAAGTGTAGAAACTGAAACCTAGGTTTGCAGAAATTGTGGCACAAATAAAAACTTGTTGCTATCAAAGGATTTAGAACTGTGTGCATGCCTTTAAATCTCAACTGACATCTACTGGTGAGAGCTATTGGAAGGGTTGGGTTAAGGGTTTGGAAAGATGGTTCAAGTGTCAAGAGTGCTTGCTGCTTTTGCAGAAGACCCCAGTTCAGCTCCCAGCACCCATGTTGGGTGGCCCACAACCACCTGTAACTCCAGCCTTAGGCAATCTGGCACTTTCTTTGGGCCTCTCTGGGCACTTGCACCTACACGCATCATACCCCATTCCACATTTTTAAAGTTAAATAAAAGAAAGGCTAGACTAAAGTATAGTATGGCATGACAAAGTGAAACAAATCTATAACAACATTTTAAAGGACAAATAAAGATACCATAATTATAAGTTAGATATCTCTAGTCATTATTAGATATTGTGGAATATGTGTCTAATTGAAGATGAATATGAATTGTTTGCTATTTCTTACATGCTGTAGAGCCTGTTGCTCCTTCCTGAATCAGGGTCAGTGCTGACTGACTTGACTGTCCAAATATAGTTCAAGTATTTAAGGGTTAATTTCTAGATGAGCCCCCAAGAAGCTAGCCATATATGCTTCTGCTTCTTAGGATGCTCTTCTGTATCCTGGAGTCTCCTGCCTTCCTGGATAAGACTTGGTGAATAGGTCTTGTAGAGATGATGGTCAACTCTAGCCATCCAATCATACCACTGAGATGACACCTTTGAGGGCATCTATGGGGCCATTCCTCAACTAGCTCATCTTCCAGCTAATTACCACAGTATGACTTAAGCTGTTGAAGCTGAAGTATGGAGCAGTACAGTTTCTTTGAGCTCTGCCTTTAGATCTGATGCATATAATTGTCATTTTCATAGTAAGTAAATTTTAATGCTACCCATCTGAGGTGGACATCAGCAAGTGTAGTATATGAGGTACTTGCATGGCTAAATCTATTTAATTCACAAAAGATCCCAATCATGTAGGTGATTTTACTCTTTTATTCAGTCTAGACACAAAGCTGAAGACATTGAGCATCAAACCAACCAAGCACGTTACCTACACGGTCAGTGCCCGTGAAGGAGAAAGCAAAGATTTACATGCAGGCAGTTTGATGCCAGTGCCTTGAGACTTACCTGTGCTTGTTTCCTCAATAAACCCTGGAAATATTAAACAAAATTACAAATCAATAGCTATTCGTGAAATTCCTGCAATGCTTTAAAACACAGGTTCAATGGAGTAGAGGATGTATGACCACAGATATTAGTATAACAATTCATCGAAGAAAACAGAGGTTTTTCCCTAACATTGAAACAAAATCAATGGCCATAATCAAACTACACAGCCTCCTTTCTAGTTCGTCCTTCTCCACTTCAGTTTTGATTATTATAAGCAGGAACTCTACTGACAACTGTCATGGTGTTCCCTTGTTGTTTAGCTGCGTATTGCCTTTCTCACCTTTCGATACTAAACCACACAGAGTTACTCTGCTATAGTATAAACAGCCTTGCATGCCTACCTTTATTTTATTGCTAAAATATTTTAATCCAATGAGGCTGACTTTTCTTCTCTTCCTTTGTTGTTTCTTAGCCAGAAAATGCTAGAGACACTGCAGACATTAAGGAATGGGGAAGGAGGCAAGAGGGAATCTCTTGGGCTATTTCTTCTCTTTCAAGGCAAGCTATGATATTTAGCTAGGCCAAATGTGCTTAATGTGAGCTTCATAGATGATAGTCATATGTGGTTAACACCTTTTCAAACTTTTGCCAAAACATAGGTCTGGAATTTTCTGCTTTTATCTTGAGGATACATGACTTGTATCATTTTATCAAGAGATATTTCAATGAAGTAAAATAGTATAGATTTTCCCATCTTTTGGTGACACCGGGGATTGAACCTGGGCTTTGAACATGATAGGCTACTGTCCTTTTACTGAATTATATTCCACTTCTCATGATTCAGTTTACAAAAGTGGTTTCTTAACCACTTTTTAAACTGCCACCTGACAAAGAAGTCTTTTCATCTGAATGTACTGTGCAAGTTCCCCAAAATTAAGAGAAAAAGATTCATGAATTATTTTTCATTTTACCCAGTGTACTCTTACAGTTTATGTTTTTACTTTATATTTTAAATATTTTATTCACAGAATCTGCTCCACACTATTCTAAAGAAAGGCACTGATACAGTGACAACCGAAAATCATTTTCCTCAATTTATATATGACATTAGAATCCCCTGAGAGGAGAAGGTGTAAAATCTAGGTGCGTCAGCAGACATATAAAACAGAGTGGGTGTTGTCTTGTCAAACGTATAGTAACGCTATACATCAGCTCATTGCCAAGTACATCTAAGTTTCGCTTGCAGAAAATGCACAGAAATGTGACACTAGGTAGCACTCCGTGAGTGCAGATGTGCACATCTGTCTGTGTGCTCTGGGGCTTCAGTGGGAAGAGAGTGACGAGGGTGAGGAGTACCTTTGTTTGATCTTTTTTTAAAGGAAGTGCTTTGAGAGCATACCCTGTGGTGCATCTACCTGTTACCTATAGAACTGTACGTGGCATCCTGCAGGCTCACTGAATGAAGAGAGAACTAATGCAAGCAAAGATCACTGCACTCCGAAGCAAAAGAAGCAGTTCACAGTCCCAGTCCCACCACTTGAGAAAGTCACACAAACTCTCTGAGCTTCAATTCTTTATGTTGAAAATGATAAAAAAAAAAAAGCCTGCCCAGCGAAATGGCTAGGGAAATGAACAAATGAAACAATGACTAGATGAGCATTGTGATTTTGTTGTCCCCTTTAGCTAGAGCTCATTAGTTGAGGATTTCAAACAATTCATACTCATTTAATAAATGTATGTTTCAGACTGAGTACACAACACTATAATTCCCCTTCTGGGAATTTCACTTGCGGACTATCACTTCTCTTTCCTTATAGTCATCCCCTCGGTCTACTCAAGAGACAAAGGGCTTTAATGCCCTGAAATCTTACTAGCTAGCAGCAGTACCTTGGGATGGTAGCAAATGAAATCGCTTAATGAGATGGAATGAAAGCAGCGAAGACAAGAATTAATGGAACAGGAAGCTGTGATGTGTGGGATATCTGGACTTTGGAAACCAAAATCCAACATTTAAACACCAGAAAATCCATTTACAAGATGCCTAATCAGTTGAATAGTTTTCCCCAAGGTCCTGTGTTGCATTCTTCACCTCCAAAACCTTAGAATGTGACTTCAGAATTTGGGTCCCCAAATAAAAAACTATAAGAAGTGCACTGGTGGGTCCTAATCCAGTCCATTAGGATTAAAGGCTCCTTATGAGAAAAAGAATTTAGAACACAGATAAGGAGGGAAGACCACAGGATGATCTGAAAAAACATCCATCTCTAAAGCATACAAAGATCCCTAACATTTAGCCTACAGAACCATAAAAGTACATTTCTGTTACTTGGGGCATGTAGTCTGTGTTACCTTATTATAACAGCCCAGGAAAACAGCTAATTATATAATATTAACAATGTCATTTAAATTAAATTTGATGATGAGTTGTACCTTTAAATTATTATAGACATTTTTCTTTTATTTTCTCAAGGCTAAAGGAAGAAAGGTTTGTCACATATAGGCTGGCCAACGAAGTAGTTACATATTTGTAGAAATATGGGCTACATCATTTCTCTAGAGATAATGCAGTATTTTTGTAGCTGAGCCAAAATCTTTCCAGTGCAACCTTGCTGGAACCCTGTCTCTTTTTCTGTGCTTGGTAAGCATATGTTTTTGAATAAAGAAGAATCTTGTGGTTGCAAAATAACAGCGAAAGTGAATTACAGCAATTTCATAAATGTTCATGTAGTCACATAATGGGGACATGAGCTCTGTTGCCAAACAGTAGGCTAGGAATACCTAAAAAGTTTGGCATTAAGCAAGCTCTCCCCATGATCATTGGGCATAATTCGAACCAATGAAAATTCTACCCACCCAGTGAAAGACAAAAAGCTCTCTATTCAGAAATTAAGCACTGCATTTCATATGGAATAAAAGGGAAGTGAGATTCCATGTTCCACAGAAGAGTGAACCTTCCATTTCTTGTTACATAGTACACATATAAGTGGATATTGAAATGTATACCGTCTCCACACACATTCATTAAAATAATAGCTATGGAATTAATGTGGAGATCATTTTTAAATACCCTTGATATTTTTCTTATGTTCTAAATGATCATATATAAAATTTAATCAACTAATAAACAATAAATTGAAGGGAATGTGTATCTTCTAATCATATTACCTTGGTCTACCAAGAATTTTGGAGTCACTTGACGTACATTAATAAGATATTGGCTCACCATTAATAATTTGAGAAAAATAAGCAGTTTTCAAAAACTCCTCTCCTTTCCTTGTGTGTGAATGGCAGATTCATTCAGAAATCCCAGAGAATGCCTTGGGGCAGCACAGTTCTTCACAGTGGCTATGTCAGAACACTACCACATGTTACCCTTTCTGTGCATCTCCTTCAAATACCCTTTGGAAGCATTACTACCAATGAACCCCTGCAGCCATGTGACCCCCTCTCTGGAGACAGTGTATTCACCGCCAGCAGCCCAGACATTTACATCTTCTCTTGCTGTGACAAGGAATTGCTATTCAACTCCTTGAAATTTCAGCTTTATTGGACATTATTTTGTCTTATGACCACATGGGTTTTTTTTCCACCCTGTAGATTTAGATAATGTGATAAGCAGAGGCAGATGGAGGGGCAATAAATGATTAGTAGATCTCTTCCTAGAAAAGCACATCCACAGTTTCATAATGACCTCCACTATGCTAAACTTTTAGGTATGAGAGCTTTTATGGTTTGTCACCAAAAAAATATGCACAAAATATACTTTGTATATTTCTTAGAAAATTACCTGTGCTTAAGCTTTAAAGATATCTGCATCATATTCTAAAATAATTAAACCAGGCATGGATTTAGCAGCATTAATTTTAAAATTCCTGAACTTCTAAATCAGATCCATATCTTTCCTGGAAGAATAGCTTCCTAGCTGTATAATGATAGTCTAGAGCTGTCCACAAAACCAAACCCTGTACATATTGTGATTTTCCCTATATAGAAACACAATAAAGGTTCATTTACAAGGTACATAAAGAAAGATGAGCAGTGATTAATAATAAAGCAAAACACACAATCTGTAGTAGTCAAAGTTAGGTGAATATGGTTTCTCTCAGGTATCAATATATGAAATTAATAAGGATACACTCGGAACAATGTGCAATAAAAATTTCACCAA
Source organism: Alexandromys fortis (assembly GCF_014885135.2). Lineage (NCBI taxonomy): Eukaryota > Metazoa > Chordata > Mammalia > Rodentia > Cricetidae > Alexandromys > Alexandromys fortis. The sequence goes on from NW_026067944.1 coordinate 6,630,548, forward strand.
TTGCTTGTGTATGAGATTTTCCATTTAGTATTTCAGAATTATGATTAATTACTGGCAACTAAAACCATGGAAAGCAAAACTCTGGGTAGAGTTTCTGCATTAACCTTCTGGTAACACTTCAGTCATTCCATTTCTTTATGATGTATTTACTATCTACTTTCATGAGTCAGATATAGGAGTGTTTTTCTGAGTACACAGTGATGGTTTCTGTTATTGTGGATCTAAGTAAGGGAAGACATTAATGATAATCGCAAAAACAAATGTGACAGAAAACAGCCCAGTAAGTTTCATACATCTCCACGTTTTCTAAACCAGTCTCATATCTGGCTTATGGCAGGATAGATGAAGGATGATAGCAACCAAAGCTAGGAAGCTGACCTTGAGTGTGTGGCCAACCACATTGTACAACTTGTTTCCTAGAGGAAGAATCAATAGACCAGCAAAGACAATAAGTGTGAAGTGATCCATAGCCCAATTACAGGAGGAATTAAGACAAGGTTGAGCCACAGTCTCATATAATGCATTAATGAGATGGTGAATATCAAATGTACATAAGAAATGCTCAATGCATCTAAACTGTTATTATCAATATGCATACAATAATACTTTAAAATTATTTGAAATCATTGTGTATTGCCCTGAAAAAGATTGTATGGTTTGGATTTGAATAATTTCCCCACCGTCCCTGGAGTGGAAGCTGGCTCTTCAACACTGCATTGTAGCAAAAGCCTTAAAAGGTGAAGCTGAACAGTCAACAAGAGGTACTTTATGAAGTTTTACATTTTCTGTACTGGAGAGGAAACTGCCAATTGAGTGAAGAGGCTGCCCAGAGAATGGAATAAAGTTTTTGATAGCTATACACTTGACAAAAAATTAGAATATTTAAAGAACTCAGAAACTAAAAAAATCAAGAAAATAATCCAATTAATTAAAATGGACCTCAGGCCTGAAGAAACGATCAGCAGGTAGGAGCATTGGTTGCCCTTTTGTTTGTTTGATTTTTTGTATTTATTTATTTATTTATTTATTTTTAATAAAAAATTTCCACCTCCTCCCATTTTCCTTCCCTTCTCCCCACCCCCTCCTGTCCAAAGAGCAGTCAGGGTTCCCTGCCCTGTGGGAAGTCCAAGGTCCTCCCCCTCTCCATCCAGGTCTAGGAAGGTGAACATCCAAACAGACTAGGCTCCCATAAAGCCAGTACATGCAGTAGGATCAAAACCCAGTGCCATTTTCCTTGACTTCTCAGTCAGCCCTCCTTGTCTGCCACATTCAGAGAGTCCGGTGTGATCACGTGCTCCATCAGTCCCAGTCCAGCTGGCCTTGGTGAGCTCCCATTAGATCAGCCCCACTGTCTCAGTGGGTGGGTGCACCCCTTGTGGTCCTGATTTCCTTGCTCATGTTCTCCCCCCTTCTGATCTTCATTTGGACCTTGGGAGCTCAGTCCAGTGCTCCAATGTGGGTCTCTGTCTCTAGCTTCATCCATCGCCAGATGAAGGGTCTATGGTGATATGCAAGATATTCATCAGTGTGGCTATAGAATAGGGCCATTTCAGGCTCCCTCTCCTCAGCTGCATTGGTTGATCTTCAAGAGGACCTGGGTTTGATTCACAGGACCCTTGGAACTATTTGTGACTACAGCTCCAGGGACTATGATGACATCTTCTGATTTCCGCAGGTTACTGCCTGCACTTGGTGTATGTATATACAAGCAAACAAAATGCCCATACACATAGAGTGAAATATAAAAAAAAGGAGTTATGGAACCGAACAGAAAGGTCTCAAAAAAGAAACACAAGTGACCAAACTGGATTCTTTCAAAGTGTATAACATCCTTCAACATCACAAAAATTAAAATAAAAATTACTTTGAGACCTCGTCTTATCTCGGTCAGACTGGCTAGCCAATCCATTGGTTAGCCGATACAAAATGGTCAGTTATTAAAATATAAACATAAAACTAATATTTTTTGGACCATACAGGTTGATTTCTATGTTTAGGAATATATATTATTAGAAATACCATCTATCTATCTATCTATCTATCTATCTATCTATCTATCTATCTATCTAATATGTGTGTGTGTTTGTGTGTGCGTGTGTAATAACAAAGAAAAAGGAACCATGAATTTAAAACAGAGAAGGGAGGCACATGAGAGGACTTGGAGGGAGGAAGAAGAAAGAGGAAGTTATAAAATTGTGTAATGAATTTTTAAAAATTATATTTAAAAGAAAGAAAACAAAAGACAACAAATACTGGTGAGGATGTGGGGAAGGTGAAGACTGATTTTCTATTAGTGGGAGTGAAAACTCATACAGCCACCATAAAAATCAGTTTGGAGACTCCTTTGAAAAGCTAGACATAAACGTATTCTATATCTCAGCATGCCACTCTGGGGCATATACCCAAAGGACTAGATACCCTACTCCAGAGAGACTGCTGTATTCACAATATCTAGGAAATTGAAACAACCTCAGTGTCAAACAACTGATAAACAAATAATCAACATGGGGTACATAAACACAATGGAATTTTATACATCTGTATAAAAAATGAAACTTGCAGGAAAATTATCAAACTGTAAAAATTGTACTGAGTGAGGTTAACCCAGAAACAGAAAGACTAGCGTCACATAGTTTCATATATGGATCCTAGCTTTGACTCCAGAATCGGTCTGTTTGATTTGAAGCACCTGTAAAATCCAGAGAACTACAAAGGGCCATGGAGGAGGAAGCTAAGGAAGGGGAAATAGTAGAACGCAGTGTGTATAAACTGGGGAAAGAGAGTAATGGGAGGAAAATCTTTATGTGGAAGCGGTTTTAAGGGAGCAATAACTAACATCAAGGATGTTTGGAAAACAACATAAAAACTTTCTACTTTATAAGCTAACCAAAAATCTATATAATAATTGTAACAAAAGAGTTTGAATACTGGTATTATATACAGAGGAGAATGCTCCTCTCAGAAGCCAAAAAGGTATTATAGAAAAAAATCAGCAATCTTATCTAGTTATGAACCCTATGAGCTATAATACTAATTGTGTAACAAGGCTGGTCTATTGATATGATAACAGCATGAATGTTATTGAAGTAACCCATTACTTTATGCTACACAGGATGGAACTCATGCTTGGTACTGCAAATCTGGCCAAGAAGCCATGGTTAGGAAAGTCATAGGCCTGGGGGAATAACCAACTGCTTTGTTCTGTTAAACAGACAAAGTATCAAGCTCCCTTCTAACTACTTGTCTTTCTACCCATTGATTAGTGCGGATCTCATCCTTCATCAGAGAAGATTATTTTTCAGTGGATTGTAGTTGATACAGAGACCCACAACTTGACAAAGTGCAGAGTAAAAATGATAGGAATGCATGACTCTAACTGGAACATGTATATAATTACTACATGCTCAAAAAGCTCAAAGAACATTACAGAAAGGAGGACAGAAAGGGTCTTAGGGACCAAGATGGAGAAACAGGGGGCTGCTCCAAAGCAGGGTCTTTTGAACACAAGCCAGCCAGTGCACTCATGAACTCATTGCATCGTTACCTAAATAAAATTGGGCAAGTCATCATTTCATAATGAAAGTATAAGGTTTCGTAAGGTTGTACCCTTACCTAAGGAACTATGGATAGATAATCATAGCTGAGATAAATGGTATTATTTTCTTAGTGCTGTAACCTCTGAAGAGCTGTCGATGCTCCAGTATATAACCTCACATGCATGTTCATTCAGGAAACTTCATTTAAATTCAGTACGTCACACATACAGAAAGTCATGAAAGTAGAAAGGAATTTGAAGAAAGGAGGGCAAAAGGAATGAGAAGGACTAAAATTCATTATATACATGTACATAATTGTCAAAACATAAAATAGATCATTTTAAAGAAGTGAGTTAGGGGAAATGAATAGAGCTTAGAAGCATTACCTTAGAAGTAACTGACAAACTAATTAGCTTTCCTAAGAGTCGGTTCTTGTCTCCAGGTTCTACATATTACAAATAATGCTGCTATGAACATAGTTGAGCAAATGCCCTTGTAATATGATTGCACATCCTTTGGGTATGTCTCCAAGAGTGGCATTGCTGGGTCTTAAGGTAGGTTGATTTCCCAACTGCGCTCCTTTTGGGGGCTGCAGACTCGTGGCCCTTTGACTTTCTTTGCTGGCCTCAGACCCTTTTCCTGCTGGAGTGAATGAAGTAAACAACTTGTTTTCCTGTTCCTGCAACTGCTCTGAGCACGAGACACTCATGAGTTCCTGATGACAGGGGAGTGGTTTCTGGTGGGTTTTACTGCTGGAAAATCCCAAGAGCCGGGCATGGCTATAAGTTAAGGATCCCTATATAAGCTTCCCTGGAGCATAATACAGTTGGAATTCTTCTTTCAAGGATGACCTCTGTCTCTGTCTGTGTGTGTATGTGTTTAACTCCAGCCCCTTTCCTGGCTCACATACCGTCCAGTAGTTCAGGCGCTATACCCTCCCCTGTAATCGGATTGATAACTACCTTGTCATTACAGAATCTTCATTCAGCAACTGACGAAAGCAGATGCAGAGATTCACAGTGAAGCACTGTATCTCTGCATCCCAGAGCTCCCAAAGCCCAGTCAAAGAGGGGGAGGAGTGATAATATGAGCAAAGGGGTGAAGACGATGATGGGGATACCCACCGAGGCATCTTACCTGAACTAATGGGAGCTCACTGTCTTTGAACTGACAGCGGGGAAACCAGCATTGGACAAAACTAGGCCCTCTGAATGTGGCTGACAGTGGTATAGCTGGGGCAGTCCGTGGGGCTACTGGCAGTAGAACTAGCATTTTTCTCTAATGCTTGAACTAGATTTTTGGAGCCCATTCTCTTTGGAGGGATACATGTTGTGAGGAGCTGCGGCGGGCTGCATCCCATCACCTGGCTAGCTTTATACCTGAAATAGTTACACGGAAACTGTATTCTTTTAAACACTGCCTGACCCATAAGTTCTAGCCTCTTATTGGCTAATTCTTTCATCTTGCTTTAACCCATTTCTAATAATCTGTGTTGCATCACAAGCTGGTGGCTTACCAGGGAGGATCTTAACCTGTGTCTGTCTGGAGTGAGAGAATCATGGTGACTGCCTGACTTGGCTTTTTTCTCCCAGCATTCTGTTCTGTCTACTCTGCCTACCTAATTTTCTGTCCTATCCAAGGCCAAGCAGTTTCTTTATTAATTAACCAATGAAAGCAACAGATAGACAAATGACCCACTTACATCATTTCCCCTTTTTCTGTTTAAACAAAAAAGAAAGGCTTTCATTTTAACATAGTAAAATTACATATAACAAAACAGTTATCAAGTAAGAATTACAGTTACAATATTTATATCTATTTCATATCATAACTAAGAAAAACTATAACTATCTATATATTCTTCAACTCCATCAAAGACTCCATCAAAGGATATAATATTACGTAAGCAAACAAGAAGTCCAAACCTCTAGAAATGACAGAGACATCTCGCTGTCTGGACAGTCACCCAAAGTTCTTTTGTACCATTGGGGCATCCATCTTCAGCCTTCAGGCCCATAGTATCCAGTAGACTTTTCCATAAAGCAGGAAATTTCAAAGACAGTAAGTCACTTTCTGTTGTGTCCTGCAGAATGTCTCGCAGACTCTTTTATGAATCAGGAACCCCAAAAGATCATCTCACCTTTAGGCAAGTTCAGCAGTCTTCTCTCTGCAGGTTCTCTGTGTCCAGTTTATGCAACAGTCCAGGCAAGAGCAGTTTCTTGCCCAAATGACTTTCAAACTCCATAAGGTGCCTCTTCGATGCCCATCTTCTTCTTGAAGTAGATTGGTGCTGCCGGGAGCAGACGTGTCTCATTGTCATGAAAAACCCTAAATTATTAAAACATTTAAAATAAAATGCCATATTCTGTAGTTTTGAAAGATATGAAGAATGTCTATCCAACTGAAATATATCTCTATATATCTAGAAAATCTAACTAACATGACTACAAGCTTTACTATTATTGGTGACTATCCATTAGCAATCTATATACATTACATTTTTAAATGAACTACACAATCACAATACCTTAATCAAGATTAGAAATATGCATATACATATAACAAAATTGACCTTAAATCCACACCAATGCAAATTATTCATATCTATATCATATCCCCCTTTAAATTTAAAAGAACATTTATAAACAATATTTGGGAATATGGGCACAGTTATTTCTCTCCAAACTGCTTCCTGCTGTATGGGGCGCTGTTATTTAGGCCTTTCATGGTATAACCTGTGTGCCAGATTCATCTCAGTTAGCAGTCAAGTGAAGTATTTTTTAAAGGTATTCACAGCAACCTTTAAGGAGGGTGTGGTCTATCATACCATATGGGGATAGAAGCAATCAACAGGGTCTCATCCTCTGTGAAAACAAAAGAAGAATCTCTTTTCCAAAGTATCATATCCTTAGATCCAAATTCTGAAGTCAAGGTATTTTCAAAATATCTATGTTGGATTAGTTCAGCAGCATTTATAAACAAATCTTTTAGCATCTGTTGCTCCTTCCTCCGCATTCAGACAATTCAAAGAGAGCATAATAGCATACAGTATCATGATTCTCTGTGTATTTTCCATCTTTGTGCGGCTTTATTTTAACCTCTATTTCTTTTACTTTTACTTTCTTTGAGACAATTTCTCTGTATATCTTTGTCCTGGAATAACTCTGTAGACCAGGCTGTCCTTGAACTCTCAGAGATCCACCTGTCTCTGCCTCCCAGACATTGGGATTAAAGGCATGTGCTATGTTAACATTAAAGCCTTCCCTTTTTTTGTTGTTTAAACAGAAAAAGGGGAAATGATGGAGGAAGGTCATTGGTTAATAAAGAAACTGCCTTGGCCCATTTGATAGGCCAGCCCTTAGGTGGGTGGAGTATACAGAATTCTGGGAGGAAGAGGAAATGAGGTAAGATGCCTCAGACAGACGCCATTTCCTCTCCTCTCTGGGGCAGATGCGATGAAGCTCCGGCCCAGGATGCTAGAATCTTCCCGGTAAGTGCATCTCGTGGTGCTACACACAATAGAAATGGGCCAAGCAGTGTTTATATGAATACAGTTTGTGTGTTGTTATTTTGGGGCATAAGCTAGCCAGGCAGCCATGAGCCAGGCGGCAGGAACGTAGCCCACAGCTCCCTCAACAGATATATACTCAGCCTAGATATGGTGAGGAGGGCCTTGGTCCTGCCTCAAAATTATGTGCTAGACTTTGTTGACTCCCCTCCCCATGGGAAGCCTTACCATTCTAAGGAGTGGATGAGAGGTAGATTGGGAGAGGTGGAGGGAGCAGGGGGAGGTGAGGGAGTGGGAACTGAAATTAGTATGTAAAAAAAGGAAAGATTGTTTGTTTAAAAAAAAATAAATTTAGAAAAGATTTAGTAGTTAAAAATAAAGCTATCACACGCTTCGTGGAGGTTGGCCAGGTGGCCTACGTCTCCTTTGGGCCTCATGCTGGAAAGCTGGTCGCGATTGTCGATGTTATTGATCAGAACCGGGCTCTGGTGGATGGACCCTGTACTCGGGTGAGGAGACAGGCCATGCCTTTCAAATGCATGCAGCTCACTGACTTCATCCTCAAGTTCCCACACAGTGCCTGAAAGAAGTATATACGGAAAGCTTGGGAGAAGGCAGATATCAATACGAAATAGGCAGCCACAAGATGGGCCAAGAAGATTGATGCCAGAGAAAGGAAAACCATGATGACAGATTTTGATCGTTTCAAAGTCATGAAGGCAAAGAAAATGAGGAACAGAATCATCAAGACTGAAGTCAAGAAACTACAGAGAGCAGCGATCCTGAAAGCCTCTCCCAAAAAGGCACCTGTTGCTAAGGCTGCCATTGCAGCTGCGGCTGCAGCAGCAGCTGCTGCTAAGGGTAAAGTTCCACCCAAGAAGGTGACAGAACCCGCCAAGAAGGCTGCAGGCCAGAAGGCAGCACCTCCCGCTAAAGGTCAGAAGGGTCAAAAAACCCCAGCCCAGAAATGCCTTCTTCAAAGGCAGCTGGCAAGAAAGCATGAGGCTGTACAAAGGAATAAAGGTTTTTTGACACATTGGCAATAATAATAATAATAATAATAATAAATCTATCAATACAATGTGCTTAGCTATCTACAGTGAGACCAATCCTCTCCATTTCTCTATTCTGTTGTCATGCAGCCAGGGATCTTTCCTAGACTATTATGCTGGTAATTCCCAGTCTTCATAATAGCAACAGAGTTTTATAGTTTTTTTTCTTCAAAATGTACCCCAGCCACAGATATTTTGTTATAATAAACATTAAATGGACCAAAAGAACAAATATCTATATATTTTCCTACCAATAAATGGAGAGATAATTCTGAATACTTAAAATTTTTCATTAGGTTCACAAATATTCCTAAAAATGCTGTAGCTTTATTTTTTCCTTTTTTTTTTTTGAATGAATGTGTTGCCATACCCCAAATCTTCAAAAATGTTGGAGGTCCAGAAATACAACAAAGTAAACAAACCTTGAAAATTTTAATAACACGTTACCTCCAGGAAACCAATTCAAAGTTTCCATGCAGTGGGTCCATTCATTATGAGTCCCACAAACTGGACTGTGGAGATTGGGTAACCCAACTTCGTACAGCATAGTTAGAAATAATTCCAAGCAAAGGAAATGTAGTTTATTACATGACAAATATTTGACCTTTTGTGCAGATGCCATTTTCTCAACATGGCTGCAGGAATGACAAGAGCAACAGAAGGTCGGTGAAGCCAGTGAGTGCTATTTGCATCTTGAAAAAATAAAGGCAAATTGCAGGAGTGCTAAGCAGGAAGCTGAAACTCAGATCCTTCATGGACAATAGATCTTCACCTCCTCACCAGGGGCTTTTGGTTGTTTCCTCGAGCAAAACGAACACTGGAGGAGGTGTCAATCACCTCCTGTCAACCTGTTTTCAGAGGCTTTGCTTATGACCAAAGGAGGAAATGCATGTCTTTCAGGTGTGTCCTGACTCCAGAAAAGACAGGGAGGGAGGATTTTTCATGGCCTCTAGCCAAGAGAACTTGAAACACAGCATTAACCCTGACCACAGAGGACCTAGGAGTTGTTGATAAGCATGGGATGAACTCACAAAATCACTCATGTATATGCCTGTATTATACTTAAGTTTCTGCCACAATGAATTGGTTATTATTCATAATGTCCTTCTGTGGCCATCCCTGGTGTAATTCAATAGTACTATGTCACCTTCACAACTGTCCTGTCTGCTTGTTGTTTTCAGTGCCCTGCAAATACTTCCTTATCTGAGAGTTTTTCAATGTTATATTTTTATTTCTTCTTTGAAAAGTTTGTACATTTCTACAGAGAATTTGATCATAACTCTCCCTCAGGTCCAACCTCCAATTCCCTTCCAGTCCCCCATATAGCATGTCCGGACTTCATGCCCTCCTTGGTTAGTTTATTTTTAACTCACAACTACAATTACCATATAGGTTTGGGTTTATCTCTACCACTAGCCACACTCCTAATGAAAAGTGACCCTTCTTTTCCCAGCAACCACCAATAACCAATAGTTCTTCAGTTAAAGTGAAGCCTCAGGACCTCCCCAGTCTATATTTAAACTTGGTTAGCTTTATTTTAACTGTATCTTGGGAAGTAAGCACAGCTACTGTGAGTTCATGTAGTGCAACACCCAGGTGAAGTCCAAAGAACAGCATTTTACTTCTGTGCTGTTCTCTGAGCTGGGGGAGAGTAGATTTATATGTCTCACCTGCTACTAGCCTTCATCATCATTTCATCAGTTTGAACAGCCATACATTTCTTACTGCAATAAGAAGCTTCTCTAAACAAGTTGGAAGCAACACAAATTTATGAATTCAAACAGGAATATTCAGAAGACAGTTTGACCACATGACCATTTAGAAAAACATTGATATGATCATCCCTAGGACCTATGATTTCTCTAGTCATTTTTGACTATGTGAACAGTAATAGGTATGAATTCCCTCCTGTGGAGGAAGCCTCAAATCACATCAAGAGAGTGGTAGGTTACCTTATAAAGTCCTGTGACTATAGCACTAGTAGGTCCTTATTACATAATGCAGCATCCAGGACATGGTAAGACCACTGATTCCTTTTCACCCACAGAAGCCTGTAGTAGGAGCTGTGGGCAGTGTTCCTGCCGCCCAGCTCCCGGCTGCCTGGCTAGCTTATGCCCTGAAATAACAAAAGACAAATTGTATTCATTTAAACATTGCCTGGCCCATTAGTTCCAGCCTCTTATTGGCTAATTCTCACATCTTGATTAACCCATTTTTAATAATCTATGTAGCACCACGAGGTGGTGGCTTAACAGGAAGATTCTAAACTGCATCCATCTCGGAGAGGAGAGCTATGGTGTCTGCCTGACTCAGCTTTCTTTCTCCCAGCATTCTGTTCTGACTACTCCACCTATCTAAATTCTGCCCTATCAAAAAGCCAAGGCAGTTTCTTTATTAACCAATGAAAGTAACAAATAGACAGAAGGCCCTCCTACATCAGAAGCCTACATAGCACCTTCCAGTACTATGAAAGCTAGTTGGCCAGATTTTCCTGATCATATCAAGTTTGATTTCTTGTTCTGTAACCAAAGAGAGTGGTGTATTCAATAATTGTCTTATTATTGAGTTATGGTGGACAACCAAGAACAACGGCAATAGGCTATATTGTTTTGAGGGTCACAGGGGCCTCTGTGACCAAACTTTTGTAGGGAGAAAACCAATGTTTAGCATTGAAATATTTAATAACTCATGTTATCTTAAAACAAAACTGTTCACTAAAGTGTGATGTTTCTGTTCAAATTCCTTTAATTTTTTTTTTTTTACAGGGTTTCAGGAGACCTCATTGCACATCCTAGTTTTGGTTAACCCAGACTTTAGGCCTCCTTTTCTCCATCCCCTTTCTCAGTTCCTGCTTGAGCCTTTTGCTCTTAGTATTTTTCCATTGCTCTGTTGTATCATGTATGTTCTATTGTTCTATTTAGATTGCAAAACAGCAGTTTCCCAAGTAGCTTCCTCGTGTGTATTTCATTGTGCGTAAATCATCCCTTGACCCTTCATCTCCTCATTTCCATCTTTTTATTACCCATTAGAACTTCCCTGGGCCCAGTACTTCTCCATTCTACTTTCATTTTACCCCGCTGTCCTACCTCCTTCATAAGTATGTATCCTCGGCATAGGCCTGTTTTCAATTTTTGAGCTTCCACATGTACTCCATGTTAAACAACACAGAAACTTGAAGCTAGATTCTCACATGAGTGAGCATGTAACATGTGTCCCTTGGGGCCTGAGTTACCTCAGTAGGTATAATTTTTTCCAAATCCATCCACTTAGCTGCAGATTTTGTGGTTTCTTTACTTCAGAGCACTATTCCTTTGTGTATATGTGCCACATTTGCATCATTCATTCATCAGTCATCTAGGAGATCATTTCTTAGGTGTTTGTGAATAGGACAATAATGAATGTGGCTATGCAAGGAATTCTGCAATAAAAGTCTTTGGGGTACATGTCAAGGAGTGGTACAGCTGTGTCATATGTGGATATATTTCTCATACGTCCTCGTGGAATCTATGCATAGATTTCCAGAGTGGCGCACTGTTTACACACCTATCAAGAGAGAATAAAATTTGCCTCCCCTGCACTCGAGACAGAGCTTGTTGCCATTTGTGGTCCTGAAGATGGTCATGCAGACTGAAACGATTCGCATCTTCAGCACATTTTACTCTGCATTTCCCCCATGTCGAGGGATACTGAGCACTGTTTCAAGGGTCATCTGTATTTCCTCATAAGGGACTTTCCTTTTGGTTCCACAATTCATTTCTAATTGGGCTGTTTCACTGGCATTTAGTTTGTGAGTTTTTTGTATCATAGCCTTTAATCCAAGCATGCTTTGTTATTTAAAAAAAAAAAAAAGGACACCTTTTTTGCTGGTAGGGTTTTTTCTACGCACTAGGAAAGTAGTGACTTTCCGCCAGCAGCAGAAGATGGTTAGATCTGAAATACTTAGCACTGTTAGTTATCAACTGTACCAAGAAGGCACGAGTGTTAGGCAAATCCATATTACACGCAGGTAGTGCCAAGACCCTCAGGGCAGGTGCAAGCTCACCTTAGTCCTCATGCCACCTCCTAAAATGATAAAAGATTAAGAATTCAAGTGGAGATGCAGAGGCAACCTTCCCTTTGGAGTGATGATGGCCTTCTCAGAAAAATACTTATGTGTAAGTAAAACCATATGTTCCTCCATCACAATGGATTAGGAGCATGTGCCTCTGCTGAAGCAAACAATTGTCGTTCCCATTGGCCTTGAGCCAGACCTAGAGAGTGCTTGTAGACATATGTGTGTTCAATTGGGCCCAGTCCATTTAAAGAAGGATTGCTATGCTCATTTGGCTTCTGCCTTTCATCAATTCAATACAACATCTGCTGGCATGCTTTGTGAGTACAAAAGGTAGGCATGTTGAGAACGGAGAGCATCTTCTCCCTTCATCCCAAGGCTTTGGGTCCTGGCCATGGGAGATGGTGGCAAAAAAGCCAGACGTGGAAGCCAGAACATCACAGGGAAGAGAAATCTCTGCATTATACTAATGTCTAACTAGTGTAAGTATAATTTACTCAAAGTTAGATGTTACTACTAAAGTCATAGATTAGTTACATTTCAATTCCAGAATATTCCTTTAGGATCATCACAAACTAAACCATAAGATACCAAAAAGTTTAATATACCTCCAGGAAATCCCTGCATTTTAGTTCTTTGATTCAATTTAAACAGCCACAATTCAAAGTAAGAATTATACCTGACATGAGTCATGTTTCTTTTTTATCTAAAGTTCATAGCATTTACACTGACAAAAGTAAATGGAAAGAATCAGCATAGAGTGACCTAACATCAGCAATGAAGCTATAGAGCAAGAGCTCACCATGGAAGCACAGTGCCCATGCCATCCCCAAGTCTTGTAGTACCTACAGCGCTATCAGAGCAAGTGGTTACGTCCCTCATGTCCTTCCCAAAGTAGTAGCTCTATAGCTCTGGCTTCTGACATCTATGAAGAAGGCTTTTTGTTTTGTTTAAAAGCAAATATTTGTTTAATGTTTTTTAAAAAAATATTTATTTATTATGTATACAATATTCTGTCTGTGTATATGCCTGCAGGCCAGAAGAGGGCACCAGACCCCATTACAGATGGTTGTGAGCCACCATGTGGTTGCTGGGAATTGAACTCAGGACCTTTGGAAGAGCAGGCAATGCTCTTAACCATTGAGCCATCTCTCCAGCCCCTTGTTTAATATTTTTATACATGTGCATGTGTGTGTATGTGTAGGTTGTGTCGTGTGTACCAGAACACCACTTGCTCGCAGATCTCCTCAGATGCCAGAGGACATCTTAAGCCCTAGAACTTAATTACAAGCTGTGTGAGGTGGGAACTGTGAACCAAACCTAGGTCCTCTGCAAAAACAGTTAGTTCTCATAACCCTGCTCTATCTCTCCAGCTCCAAGAGGAAGGTTATCTTAGAGCCGTGGCCAGTCTTATTATTATTACATACACAAATCACACATATATGCTGAGAATATTAGCTTTAGAAACAAAAGGCACCCACATATACCCTACTTTTATCTTCTTCTTGACAGTATTAATATCCTCCATAGATTTGGTTATTAAAATAGCACCAGCAACAGGGGACAGCGGCATTTCTGATGCTTGCAGCCATTTGCATCACATTCTGCTCATTCAGTCACCTTTCCCCACTCTCCTTATTCCTTCCCATTGCGGGTTTGAATTTCATACCCACTCCATATGTTTCTGAATGTTGCCATTGATTCGTGCTGCAATTAAAGTTCAAAAAGAAAACAAATGGATACAGTAGTAACTAAACTTTTATTCCACTATTTTTTTACTTAAAAAATCAAATCCAACAACAATAGATGAGGAACAAAGGACATATGCAGCACCCAAGGCCCGGGGTGCCCATATGATTAGCCATATGTGTCACCCCTCTAGACTACTTCTGAAATCATTGGAACCTCCAGGCATCATTGGAAAATAGATCTACAAATTCTTTTATGAATACCACATGGCGATGTAAAAATCAAACGAGATTATGTGTATGAAACAGTTGTATAAACTGTCAAGTGAGGTAAAACTCTGAATATCTTACTATGCTCAAATGCGTAACTCTTACCCAGAAGAAGAGTGAGATGACAGCAGAAGGTGATTAGTTTGAAGTGTAAAGATAAAAGCAATAAAATTGTTTGTAGGAACTAAATCAAAATCATGATAACATCAGCAATAAGAATGTTTAATGTGATCCTATTTACATTGCTGCTGAAGTAGGCGAGTGCCTGGGCGGCATTTGAATTTTGAACCACTGTCAATATACTGTTGATTTAATACCTAAAGTTTGTTTGACTAACAAATATCACAGACGCTAAGCTAATTTTGAGAAACCATAATACCACCTTCTGATGACCCCCAATCTCTTCTCTATGTTTTAAATTTCATTTTCCATTCACTGTGCACTGCTTTCAAGGTTACAAGGAAGGAAATAGAAAGGATGAGTCAATAATGAATATTCCTGCCAGAAAAACAAATACTGAATTGATGATTGTTCATAAGTGTCACACGTGAAAACAAGTGAGGTAATTTTTCTGCCCTACTTGGTATTTTAAAAGCCTTCAACTTCTTTGGGTTTTCTTTGTTAAAGTACATCAAGAACCTGGAAGAGAATAGCAACCAAATTAAAGAGTTAAGTAAATAAAGAAGGGCTATGAGAATGGGGCAATCTTACCTACAAGAAAACAAAGTAACTAACATGGCAAAAGGTCAAGGGAAGACAGGAGATTTAGAATCAGCTTATACCTCAAGCAAAGGACAAAGAATCATGTATTAATGATCAGACTCGTAGGATTTATTGCTGTAAAAGAAAATACACAGGGCCATGTCAATTATCAAATTTTATTTGAGTGTGAAAAGGTCCCATCTTGAAGAAATAACTTGAGAATGATGGCTATGCCATCTTGCTTGATATGGATGCCCAAGTCACTTCTATTCTGGGCCCCCACCACTACCATAAAGGACAAAAGCAGGAACAAATAAACTGTAATACATCCCACAACATTCACAAAATATTAAAGAGTAATAAACAGTGTAAAATAAAGTTAGATTTCACAAAATAAATGTTTTATCTAATTGTTAAAAAAATCCCAAACATCATAGAAATATAAGCCTGATGGTATTATAAAAGCATGACTGCCAGGAGACTGCTTAATGATATTTCATCAAGAATATCATAACTTCCATGTTTCTACACAGTGGGTAATTTATTTTCATTTTGGACACCATGCAGGAAATGTTTCTTCCTGCCAAAGAAGATGTACAGCTCCCCTTCCCTCCCCAGTGTAGCTGAGACCGCTGCTACCGCAGAGAAGAGCTGCCAAGCAGAGCACACATCCAGACGGAAGATTGGAACATGAGGTGAGTGTCACAGCATCACACGGCCACAAAGTGTTCCAAAGGAAACCATCTGAGCGAGTTACAGTACCTGGAATACTCTGATTAAAGATGGAAACATAAAGTAAAAAGTAACTGCGAAATAATAGTAAGTGGTAGATAGCATACTGAGGACCACTTGGGAAAACTGAATTCCATGTCACTGAGCAAAAGCAATTAGTCCAAGTGTGCCTTCTCAGATGATGTGAGATTATTTTTAGTTCTTCAGAGAAATGTGGTAGATATCTCTGAATGACTTTAACACAGGAATACACATATATGTAGGTCAGAAAAAAGAAAAATAAAAAAGCCATGTACAATGAGTCCCTAATAAATACTAGAAGACAGGAATTGTTCAGGTGTCTCCAGTAGTTTGGAGAGTTTAGTTTATGTTCCCATTATTGGGAATACTTCTCTAAGTGATTAAACTTCAGAAAAGAAGAAAACAAGATACTATCATTTTCATATCATGTAACTTTTATGGGTTTGACCAAATAAAACTATGCTCAACCAATAAATTCGTTATATAAAGTGGATCTCTGTGATAAAATAGAAGTACAAAGGGAAAATCCACAGGGGCATACCAATTGTTCATCAATTCTTTGACAGGAACCAACAGTTCTTTATTAATCAAAAGGTACAAGAGCACCAGAAAGGATTCACTTTACATGAACAAAAAAATTGATAGTATGAAATGGACAAGAAAACAATCAGATCTCTTAAAAGAAAACCTACACAGTATTGCAAAAGGACATACTATTTTTCCACATAAGAGTTAACTGAACTAATACAAAATTTCTTCCCAGCTTTAAATAAATTCAATGGTACTCAAAACAGAAGCATGATGTAATTTTGGTTTTGTTTCTTGAAATAGAAAAGGCACAAAGGTTATGAAAATACTGAGAAAGAATAACAAGAACCCAGGCAACCTGTCAGATATTCAAATGCATTTCCTTGTTGTTGTGAAAATTAAGTCTGAAATAAATGCAAGAACAGACAAGTCAGCACACCACAATAAAGTTCAGAAAAAATACCAGTATATATTAGAACCTATAGATGATCAATCTGACATTTTCAATTACTGGGGAATAGACATTTTGCTCAATAAACAGAATTAAGAAAATTAGTTATCATAGAAAAAATAGTTTGACTCTATAGCATAATAAATGATAAAATACAATAAAAGTTAAGTAATACTTGAAAGAAAAATGAGAGGAAAATTTATAATAGAAGCAGTACAGGTCAAAACTGTCAGCGACACAGCACAATTTAGGTATCAGCTTGCAAACTGATAAATATTCTAATAGTCTTCCATATTTTTGGTGGAGGCACAAAATAATTTCACATATGCACATATCATAATCCAATAATTTTATTTCTAAGATTCAATTTTATGAATATTTAGTAAGAATGTGATTCAAGATTATAACCCAGGAAACTAAAATCTGCAAGGAATAATTAAATCATGATACAGTTACAGAATGGAACACTGTGCAGACATTAAAAAGAATCAGGAAATTAACTCCAAATGTGTTCTCAATATACTGCTAAAAGCCAGATGTAAGAGCTGGACAGATGACTCATCAGTTAATAGCACTGAATTCTCTTATATGGGTCCAGAGTTCAATTCCCAGAACCCTCAAGGTATCACACAATCATATGTAAGTCCACTTGAATAGCACACAGAAATACACTCAAGCATATATCCACATAAATAAAGGAAATAAAATTAAAACAAAAACCTAAGAGAGATCTTCCCATTATTATGCAGGCTCCTACTGTGGGTAATACTGGTTGGTTAATACAGGGAGAGCAAGAGGATTAACTGATGCTGCCCCTCCTCAACTACTAATGTAACTACAATTACAATTGTCTTTTTCTCCAGAAAAGAACATCATTTGGGACAAGAAATGTGGCTGTAATTCTGATGGATGATGGCCATGAAAGACAGACAGATTTTAGAACTAAAAACCAGCATTAAGATATTAAACTCTTCCCTTTACTAACTGAAAACAAAGTGCCTTCTACACTTGTGGCAGGTTCTACCCTTCCCTCCAAGGCTGACTCCTGACAGTTTAGGGAGAAATTTCAAATCCATACCTAAGTTGTGAATGAATACTAGGCTGGAGAGATTAAAAACAAAAGGGGTAAAAATAACTGTCTATACAGAAGAAAAGACACTTTTAACAGTCCTCAAAATTATTCAGGTAGATATTTCATCCAAGAAATATAAATAGATTATAAAAAATGTATTGCCTGTTTCATGAAACTAAATAAAATAAATACAAAACTTCATTGGGTGAAATTCTCAAAGAATTAAGAAAAATATTATTTAAAACAACAAAACAAGTACAAAAACGCCGTAACATATGACTTCAATAACCAGAGCTAAGAGGAAGATAAACGCATTGAAAGAAGTCATAGAAAAAACTTCCAAGAACAAATCAAAAATACCTGGATTAAAAATGGAAAAAAAAAAACAGAGAAAAGAAACATGTCCAAAGATCAACATACATGTAATTCTATCCTAAGAAGACAGCAGCACACAGAATAAAAATGCCTCTGAAAAGTCTTCAAAATTTATAATTACCAGATAATTCTCCAGTTATTACAATGAAGAAGAGTTGAAAGTAAACAGTAGGTAAAGAATATTTTGGTGATTAAAATGTTGATATTATAAGTGTTTTAAATTTTCCAAACACTATAAAAGAAAAATCGATGACATATTATGTCTTCCATGTGGCTTCTAGACTATAACAAGCCACACTAAAAGAAACATACAGTATTTAGCTATACATGAAGTATTTATATGAATAAGGTGGATCAAATCAGCTACTAAAAAGAGGTACTTTTAATCATATAGAAGATCCAGATTTCAACCCACAAACCTATGAACACCTCATGTTCGATAAAGGAGCTAAAAGTATACAATGGAAGAAAGAAAGCACCTTCAACAAATGGTGCTGGCACAACTGGATGTCAACCTGTAGAAGAATGAAAATAGACCCATATCTATCACCATGCACAAAACTCAAGTCCAAATGGATCAAAGACCTCAATATCAGTCTGAACACACTGAACCTGATAGAAGAGAAAGTGGGAAGTACCCTACAACAGATGGGCACAGGCGATCGCTTCCTATGTATAACCCCAGCAGCACAGACATTAAGGGCAACATTGAATAAATGGGACCTACTGAAACTGAGAAGCTTCTGCAAAGCAAAGGACACTGTCACTAAGACAAAAAGGCAACCCACTGACTGGGAGAAGATCTTCACCA
>NW_026067944.1:6650785-6727990 GCF_014885135.2 Alexandromys fortis
GGGGAGAGGGGGAGAGGAGAGGGAGGAGGAGGGGAAAAGGGAGACGGGGAGGGAAATGGGAGGCGGGGAGGAGGCGGAAAAAAAATTTTTTTCAATAAAAAATTATATTAAAAAAGGTACTTTTGAAACTGTCACAATAAACAACAAAGCAAAGATTATTGGAGAAGCACAGCTTGTAAACAAAGATATAAACAAAATGGAACCTCAGTAGAGGAAAACATACTCACTGTGTCTAACAAGCACCCTAAGAGCGATGTACACTACAGCAACCTGGACTAAACTAACTGAGAATAATGCAATGTGTGGTAGAATTATGTCTATGCATCAGCATGGCATGGCTGCCTGAAACTTCTATTGTTGAGATTGTTCCTGGTTTAGGACAGTGCAATTCCAATCTAGAAACTAATGCCCTTGGTATGATGAGTGATAAAGGTGTTCAGCCCATAAATAGTCCAACATCAAGAATAAACAGAACTTGGTGAAGGGAAGCACTCAGGATGGATGGTATCTACAGCCTTTCTTGCCTCATCCCCAGTCCAGCATAAGGACAGCTTAGCGTTGGTAGAGAAAGAGCCCTGAAAGCCATCCGAGGCTTTGACAAGGGCAGAGTTTTATTTCCATGTTG
Organism: Alexandromys fortis; assembly: GCF_014885135.2. Classification (NCBI taxonomy): domain Eukaryota; kingdom Metazoa; phylum Chordata; class Mammalia; order Rodentia; family Cricetidae; genus Alexandromys; species Alexandromys fortis. The sequence goes on from NW_026067944.1 coordinate 6,651,411, forward strand.
CAGATAATATTTGAATTAGACAAAGGTATGCTACATTTGTTTATGCTGAAGAATATTGTTTTTAAATGTGTAAAGGCGTGTTACTTATGTTTATGTTTCATTTGTTTAATTATGAAAAGCTGTTTTACTCTGCCTACCTAAGGCACCCAATTGGTCTAAAAGAGATCTGAACATCCAATAGCTAGGCAGAAGAGTGATGGGCTAGGCAGGCAGGCAGAAAGATAGGAGAATCTAGGCACAAGATCCTTCTTGTGAACAAGAAAAGGAAGAGGGAATAAGGAAAATACCTGGGGCAAGAAGCCAGGCAGATGCCAGAGAGAGACATAGAGAAGCAGTGAAAGTAAGATATACACAAGTAAGAAAGGTAATAAGACCTGAGTTACAAGGTAGATAAAGAGAAACAGGTTAACTGAAGTTAAAAGAGATAGTCAGAAATGTGCCTATGTTAGGCTGAGCATTCAAAACTAATAATAAGTCTCTGTGTATTGGTTTGGGTGCTTGTTAGTGGCCCAAAAGAAAAAGCCTGGTACATTTTCCTCATTAATAAATACAGTAGAAAGTACGTAGACCTGGCTATAGCAAGCAACAGGCAATAGTGAAAAACACAGGGTGCTATTTGGATTGTTTCCCTGAACTGATGGATTCTTAGATAAGGGCTTCTTTATTCAATAAGAGAAAATTGAGTTCAGATTCTCACTTTGATAACTTAAAAATATACCTGAAAGTTCTTTGATGTTTCTTCCATTACAAAGTAGGAGTCCAAGTTCCTCCACCTTGAGTACACAACAATTCTTCCAATGAACAAGAATAACCATGAAGCTGCATGGATTTTTCAGTCTAGGTGAGATAAAAGAGCAAAGAAAACATGCCCAGCTCTCTCCGTCTTGGGACACATATGGCTTGGAACTGCGAACTACCATGTAAGAACTTCAAAGACCTTAAAGTCATTTGGAGTTCTTTGTTCTTTGAATCTTCCTGGCTCGGGAGCAATGAATAAATATGACATCACGTGACTCAAAAGTCTCAGATGAACACAGTTAATCACAGATCTGTGAAAGATGACAATACAATATGTGGTGGTTTTAAGAGCCAAGATACTGTTTAGAGATCATTTGTTAGGTGTCAATAAATAATCAGAATGCTTGTATATTAATTACAGTCCTCATTCCTTTTACAAAATATCTTACAAAAGCAACTTAAAGGAGGAGTTTATTTTGAGGCACAGTTTGAAGGTACAGTCTACTCTCCAGGGAACCCATGGTGGCAAGGGCAGAATCAATTGTGTCAGCAAACAGAGGAGGCAGGAGGTTATTCCCATTTTTGCATAACCAGGAAGCAAAGAATGACGCATGCTGGGGTCACTTTTCAGTCAGCCCTGAACCCCATCCAAAGCATCCAGAGTCAATCATTTTATTTCAATTAAAACTTCCTAGCATATCCTCATGGTCATGTCCACAGGTTCGATTCCTAGGAGTTTCTAAATGCTGTCTAGTTGAGTTCAGAGAGATGGCTCATCTGGTAAAGGTGCTTGTCATTAAACCCAGAGACCTGAGTTCGGTCCCTCCAGCTTGCCTTGTGGCCTCCCATATGAAATAAATAAATGTATCTTTATAAAATCCTGTCAAGATTAATAATCACAGTTGGTATTCAGAAGTAATTTACAAATAAAGTCACATAAATAATTACCTGGTATACAAAGTCATCAATAGAAATCATTATATTTGCCATGGAATTATCTTAAAATTTACCATATTATACTGTATTAAAAATTAAGGCAGAAATAAATGTCAGTAATTTATAAATACACAGTGGGCATGCTTCTTAGAATATGTTCCTCATAATCACATATAATCCTTGTAGCTCTCTGGTGGGAAAAAGGACCTAGGCTGGGCATCTTCGGTTTTAGCTCAGGTCTGATTTTATGCCGTAGTTTTATGGCACTGAGTACACCACTGGACTGTGCTACTTCTGCCATCCTCAAGGTGACAAAAATAACCAAATCACCTTCCCAATATCAAATTTCAAAGAACGAATGCAATAGAAAAATGAAATGCCCTACTAAGTTATTGCCCATAAATTTACCACATTGGAGAGGAGCATTACCATACACAGGGACTCAGAGTAAGCATCCTCATAGGCTTAAAAAATCATGCCAAAGTTTAGTTAACTTTGTTTTGTAAGGATAATTGTAACAGGAAGGCCGCTTGTTTGTCCCAGCTGCCCAGAACTGAAATAATCATACAGAAATCATATCCATTAAAACACTGCTTGGCCCATTAGCTAACCCATCTCTATTCATCTGTATATTGCCACATGGCAGTGGCTTACAGGCAAAGATTCAGCATGTCTGACTCTGGCAATTCCATGGTGTCTCGCTCTGACTCTGCCCACGTCCTCTCAGTATTTCGTTCCGTATTCCCAACCTACCTAAGTTCTGCCCTATCAACAGGCCAAGCCAGTTTCTTTTTTCATTAATGGTAATCTCAGCACACAGGGGACTCCCACAGATAGCTAAAGTTTATTAGTATGTGCCTACAAGTCATGTCTTATAACATTTTAGAAATATTTTACTTTTTTGTTTTTAAGGCAATATTTTAATCTTTCTCTCATATTAGTATCAATAGTATGCTTAAAATGTTAGAATCTCTGATTTGTGTTTTCAGTTTCTTAAAAAATATACTTTATAAAAACAGGTTTAGAATTACAGAAAATACATGATAGTACAAGATGTATCTCATGTCTAGCCCAATTTTTAATATCACGTTCCAATCAGTGAACCAACACAGACACATTGTTATTGACTAAAGTCCTTCATTTGCTTACATTTCCTAGCTTGTTCCTAAAATATGACTTTATATTTCCTTCTCAGTTATTTCCAAGACACCACGTTACATCTGGCTGCTGTATCTGTCACCTTTCACTCAGGTTTCTCGTGACAGGCTCTTGGACCTGCTTTTTACTTGATAACTTAGGTAGCTTTAAGGTTTGCTGGCCAGGTACTTTATGATCTGTATTTATAATGAAATTCATTGTTATAATTATAATCTTCATAATTATGCTGGATTTGTTGGGTTCAGGCATAGAAGTACTGTTTTTATCACAGTATGTCAAGTATACTAACAGTATGATCTATGACTGTCCACATGACTTTGACAACTGTACTAAGCAAACTGTCACAAGACATGCTCACTGTAAAGTAGCCTTTCTTTTTCCTGTACTGCATGCTTTGGAAAGAAGTTCTTATGAGCAGCTCATATTTCGGTGAGGGGTAATGTTTTTGTTTCTTTAAGGAATGATTATCTACATAAGTTATTCAGAATTCTACGTGGAAAACACATCCCCTCTAATTGATGGACTGACTGACTTAGTAATTTATCATGTCAATTCTATTTTGTTAGTGTTATCTAATACTATGTTATATCATCTCTCAAACAAATCCAGCTATTCCAATTGATTCCTGTATGCTTTTATCCATACACATCAGTATGTACATGGGATTACTGTATTCTTTAGACTCATCTTCTATATTTCCTGCCAAAAGCTAGAGCTAATCACTTCACTAAGGAGTTCTAATTATCTTGAAGCTGTGTTTTCATGAAAACATGTCATATATTTAAGCATCCTGGCTGTACAACAGAACAAAACAAACATTTTGAAATTACTTATAATATACATTATATGCAGAAGGAAAACTGATAATGATCTGGTAATAATACACTGTAAATCTGAAGAAATTGACACCATGGAAATTAAATGATAATACATAAAGATTTTATTATAAAGGCTTCATTGGTACCAGTTGTTACATCTTAAAATATATCTCTCCAACAGTCTCAGGCTTTGAAAGTTTATCCATCCCATCATTGATCTTCATCTTTGAGGAGACTGTAGATCCTACAGGAATTGAGAACTAACAGACTGAAAGAGGTGTCTTAGGACAGGCCTTAGAAAGTTCCTCCTCATATTGTAGTTTTATCCTTCCTCTCTGCTTTCTAGTTTACCATGACGTGAATAGCTTTGGTCACACTCCCCAACACTATGACCTGAACCACTCCACCATGCCTTCCCAGTCATGATGGACTTGAATCATCTGAAACCATGAGAGAAAATACATCCTTCCTTCCTCAGTTTGTTTCTGTCAGGGTCACAGTCAAGGAGATGCAGAGTGGCAACACTGCATCAGACAATTATCGTAGAGAAACTTGACCATGTGGTTCTTGGGCTCAGAGAGCCACCCCCTTGCTGTCTGCTCAGAGTGAACTACCTCCTCCACACACTTCGTCTGCCATCAACTGGGTCACTCTACCATGCCACACTGAAACTCCTGGGAACTTTGAGCCAAATGAGTCATGACTTTTGTAAATGCTTTCTGTTTATTATTATGATCAAAAAAACACAAAAGTAACTAATACGCTAGTAATCATTAGAGCAGAGGTAAAAAGAAAAAAGACATCTATGTGTATGTACCCCTAATTGATCCAAATTCCCAATTATTAAAGCAGCCACCAGTCATATTGGCTGCAAGGGCTTGGTGTTTATGCCATCACTCTCATTTTTAGTTTATCTCTTCTTGAAAGGGGCTTTCCCCAAATAGTCAAACAATGCTGAATAATCTGAAAATGTTATAGACAAGAACTTCTTCATGCAGTCCAAACTCATCATTTTACAAAATTGAGAACTCAAAGGCTTGGGGATGCAAACATATTCATATTTGTCAAGGATAATAACAGCTTGAGATTAGAAGCCAACTTTTTCACTAAAGCTAAGGTTTATTCAACCACCATATTGCCTCAAGAAGAAGCCATTGTATTATTAAAAGGTGATTGTATCCCATTGCATGAAAATTTCCTTATAGTAATATTAATATTCTGCCACCTTTGATAAAAACTGTTAAAATTGACAATGAGATCCAACAAAATTTCATTTACACATAATTCAGGGTATTATCTGTTTTTAGTAAGTAAAAATTTGTGACAGGACTATGGAGGTAGTATGTTGGCTTGCTTTCTATTGCTGTGATAAAAACACTATGAAAAAAAGCAGTTTGAGAAGAAAAGGAATTATTTGACTTATCCTTTACAATCACAGTTTGTCAATGGGAGAAGTCAGGGCAGATATTTGAGGCAAGACCTGATGTAGAAACTGTAGATGAATATTGGTCACTGACTTGGTCCTCATGACTTGCTTAGTCTGCTTTCTTACATAACCCAAGACCACCCACCCAGTGCTAGTACCATCATTAGTGGGCAGGGCCCTTCCACCAAAATCATCAGCCCCACAGATTGTCTCTATGCGAATCTGAGTGAGGATTATTCTCAATTGAGGGCCCATCTTCCCAGATGATCTTAGTTGTGTCAAGTTAAGACAAACACAACAACACCAACCAGTATAAATGACTCTGTAGTTAAGAATACCTATTGCTCTTGCAGAAAACCTAGGTTATTTTTAAGCTATATTACAGGTCACAACCAGTTATAGGGGATCCAACATCTTCTTCTGATCTTTGCTTGCACACAGTATACACACACACACACACACACACACACACACACACACACACACTCACATACAGGCTAGGAAGTGAAGCATAAACAAGCTTTGAGGCTGGACAGTTGTGGCACACATCTTTAATTCCAGCACTTGGGAGGCAGAGGCAGGCAGATGTATTTGTTCTAAAGGATAAGAGTTCCAGGACAGCCAGGGCTATTCAGAAAAATCCTGTCCCAAAGACAAGCAAAAAAGCTTTCATAGTAATTTTATTTTATATTAAAAAACTGTACTCTCAAAATTCCAATGTGTTCTATTTAAGGCTTACTATCATGAATGTATGTATATTATTCTCACACATTAGTAAGTATATGTGGATATCCATAACTGTTTGTGTTATTAAATTTACATAAGCAATTATCATGTTTTACTTCACCTTTCTTCTAAATACCTTGAAATACATATATGCTGGCAGAGGCTGACTTTCATTTTCAATTGGATGAGTGTATTATATTCAATAAAGAAAAAAATGTTTCCATGGGTATCAATTTTTATTATAGCTTATACGTTTTGGGAAATATTTTGAAAAGTATTTCTGTTTTACAAACATGGAAATAAGATCAATCTTTGAAGGCTATGTGTATCTTACATTTTCCTGGACTGTCAAATTACTATTTCAAGCATATCAGTATATATACCCACCAGCAATATTTCTGAGTTTCTAGAAAATTATATCTTGCCAAGACTTGTATTACCTGACTATTTTTGTCCAGCTGATGTGTGTGAAATGATATTTCAATTTGGTTTAATTTGCACTTCCTAATTAGTAGTTAGCTTGAATAGCTAGCTTTGCAGTCTACTGGGCATTAAATTCTCTCTGATAAGTTCTCACCAGTGTCCTTTGACTATTCTTTTCTTCCAAAGTTTGTGAGTACTTTTTCTTGTATTAACATTTTATTCTTTATATAATATTTGTCATCTTTTGTTGATTATAACAGTTACATATTTTAAATGGTTATTGTATTTACTTAAAGTACATCACATGACTTATTTATGTAATATAGTAAAATAGCTATTATTGTCAAGCAAATTGACATAGCTATTATCTGTTACCCTTCTTTTTTGTAAAAACAAAATCATCTAAGCACTCTCATTAAATTCTGAGTATATAATAGAGGAGTATAATACAATTCTCAACCATAGATCTGACTTACTCATTCTGTAACCTTACTCATCTTATATAACTATAACATTATACCTTTCGACTTCCTCTTTCACCTCTTTCCTCTCTTTCCTTATCAATGGAGATTACAATACTTTTGAATATCTATCTGTTTCACAGTTTTAGATTCCACAGGTAAGGAAGATAAATAATTTCCTGTCCCAGATTTATTTCACATGAAATAAGGTCCACAACTTTAGTCCATATTGTTTCTAATGAGATAGCCACTTTGTTTCTAATATCAAATATTCTATAACATGTGTCTTAATTTGTGAACTTGTCTTTCTATTTACAACACTTGTGGTTGTTTACATGGTTTTCTGTCGTAAATGCCAGGCTGTAGGATGTTGACTGACACTGGACAGTATCCTGAGCATAGGAAACCTCAAAGCTTGCTTCCACAGTGGCATATTTACTCCAACAAGGCCATTCCTACTCAAAAAAAAAAAAACAAAAACACACACAAGTTCCAATAGTATCACTCCCTTTGGGGCTATCTTCTTTCAAATCACTACAACTCCTTACATTATTTATGTGTGTTAAAATATTTTGCATTTTAATTAATTCTGTGACAAGTTTATATGCAAATAGTATGTGTTCTAGTTATGTCACACCCTTCCTTTTCTCTTATCATTTGCCCATCTTTTCTAATCTTCCCTAATCCTTTTTTGTCACATTTCCAAGATTCTTGTTTTGTGGTATTATTTGTAATTCAGTTAAACTATACCCATTTGATCACTAGGCTGGGACCATGCATTTGAGCCTGGTATAGTAACCAGGGAGATACAACTAAAGTCAATGACTCTACCTTTCCCTGAAACTATAAGTAGCAAGCAGTTTACCCATGAGGGGTAAAGACCCACAAGCCATTCTTTCATCCACACCTGGCTATTGATGGGCCATCCTTGTTTAGAGCCCTGTGTTCATCTGCAGTCCTTCAGAATTCATAACTGCAACATCTGTGTCTTCCCAAGAAGAACCAATGTTTTTCTATAATTTAGGTCTTAATCTTCTGTCATTCTTTTCAACAGTGTTTCCTGAACCTTGGAAAGAATGATATAAATATCTTCTTTAGGAACAAGCACTCAACTGCCACTTTTGTGAGCATCCTGTGCAGGCATACATCCCTGCACTATATTAAAAAGAGAGGTTTCACTGATCAAGACTGAGTATGGTAATTGTCTCTGGGTATATACATATATTTACGAGGTAGTTCAGCACTTTTGAAAATATTCTCCATTCTAAATTTTCTCAACTATATTTATGGCTTTACACTTTAATTATACTATTTGCTTCTTCCAGGTTTTGTTATACAACATGTTCATTATTACCTTGTAGTAAACTGATGTGAAATTCCCTTCTGTGTGCTGTGATTATCATTGATTTATAAAGAAACTATTTTGGACCTATAGCAAAACAGAACTTAGCTAGGATAGAAAAACTAAACTGAATGCTGGGAGAAGGAAGGTGGAATTTAGGGAGAAGCCATGGAGTCACTGCTGGAGACAGACATGCCAGAACCTTGCGGATAGACCATCCATGAACCTCATGGTAAAATATAAAATAATGGAAATGGGTTAAACTAACATGTAAGAGTTAGTCAATGTTGAAATAGGAAGCGGCAGGGCTGCGTCCCCAACACCCCGGCCGCTTGGCTAGCTTATGCCCGAAATAACAACACACAAACTGTATTCATTTAAGAACTGCTTGGCCCATGAACTGTAGCCCTTACAGGCTAATTCTCGCACCTGGACTAGCCCATTTCTAATGATGAGTGTAAGCACCCCAAGGTGCGCTTACAGGGAAGATTCTAGCCTATGTCCATTCTGGGTTCGGAGCTGAGAGGAGCTTCATTGCATGCATCTGCCCGGGAGATCGGAGCATGGCATCTCTCAGGAAGCAGAACAGAGTCTGACCTCACTTCCTCTTCCACCCAGAATTCTATTCTGTTTACTCTTCCCATCTATGTTCTAACCTATGAGGCCAAGCAGTTGGTTTATTACTTAACCAATGAAATCAACAGATTGATATATGACACTCCCACATCAAGCCAATAAAAAGCTAGAGCTAATGGGACTTAAATAATATAGCACTGATTTAAATAATACAGTTTCTGTGAGATTATTTCGGGTATGAGCTGCTAAATGGCCAGAACTAACAAGTGGCCTCCCACAATAAATTAGGATCCATGAGAAATGAACAAGCAGAGGGCAGATAGGAACACACTAATAGCCTCTTACAACAAATTGGTACTTCAACATGGTCAACTAAATCCATGTAAAACCTTAGAGGGCTTGGAAAGGAATTCTAGACACTAAAAAATAAAGTTTAGCTGCATTTATTTTCCCAAATGGGTTTTGCTTGCTGGTGGCATGTTGCTGCTCCTTTAAGACAGGTTTTCCTGATTCAGCAATAGCAGAAAAAAAGCCACGGTTTTGATATGCTGGCTTTCGAGGCTGTGGTGCCAGTGCAAACTCTGACTCTTTCTGAAGGTCCAGCTATAAAACATTTAAATGGGGTTTGTGAACAGAGTGCTATAGCTTCCTTAATGGCAGCATAGACTGGCTGTGGGCCCAAAAATGAGGCTGTGAGCATGGCTCTTAGAGGCAGCAAACAGATCCACCATGGCGTACTGGGTGGAGATAGCAGGCAGTGACATATTTCCCCTAGCAATGCCGCCACTTAAGTTCATAAGAAGGTCTTAGCATTTTAAGAAGCACTTCTAGTCAAAAAAGGATTACAGATACATAATAAAGACAAATTCAGATGAAAAAGACCTTTAAATGAGATACAATGTGTTAAAAAAAGTTTGTAGACTTGGGAGAGAGAAGAAAAAGAGTATAGAGAGTTATAAAAAAGAAGTAAATGAATTATTAAAAAAGATGAAACAAAGTCTTTAAAGAGACAGAGTGCAATTAGTCATAGATTAAAGGAGTAAAGATAATAAACTATTAAAATGAAATAGATTTAATACAAATAAGCCACATAAAGATATAAAATACACAGAGAGTCTGGATTATGTATATTATTGTGTTTTCTTTGAATTTTTTTTTTGACTGGGAAGAAGCTAAGAAACCAACATATATACTTAAAGTTACCTTGTTTTAAAAATTTGGGTCTAAAGCCGGGCGGTGGTGGCACATGCCTTTAATTCCAGCACTCGGGAGGCATAGGCAGGTGAATCTCTGTGAGTTCGAGGCCAGCCTGGTCTAGAAGAGCTAGTTCCAGGACAGGAACCAAAAGCTACGGAGAAACCCTGTCTCGAAAATCCAAAACATAACAAAAAACAAACAAACAAACAACAAAAAAAAAAACATTGGCTCTAAGGATATGTTGCTTTGTAAAAGAGATTCTTCTTTTTTTCCACAGAGGATGAGAATATGTGGAATACTTCCAGACTAATGTGGTTTGATGGACCAAGACCCTTGAAAGGTCACCATGAACACCCCCAAAAGTTACTTTGACCAACAAAAATCAGGAAATAGTTTGGAGAGAACTGTGACAAAATTCTCTAAAAGATTATTTTTTTTTTTTTTTTTTACATTTAAAGGGAGATACACTATAGAGATTTGGTATGGATCTTGATTTATTAATATAAATTTTAGCTCAATTTTGCTATATGTATATTTTTGCTTTGATTAAGGTATTATGTTTGTCCAGCTCATTTAAAATTGTAATGTATAATTAGGAAACATAGGTTAATAGAGAGTCATCTATAATAGTCAAGCTTCTAGTTATGTTAGTTAGGTTTTCTAGATATATAGAGATATATTTCAGTTAGGTATTCTTCAAATCTTTCAGAGACCTTCAGAATATGGCATTTAAAATGTTTTAAGAAGTTAGGACTTTTTATGACAATGAGACACATCTTTTCCTGGCAGCACCAATTACTTCAAGAGGATTATGGACATTGAAGAGGTTCCTCATAGAGTTTGGGCAAGAAACTGTTCTTGCCTGGATTGCTTAACAGAACATTCAGGACCCAGAGAGAAATGACTGCTGAACTTGCCTAACCATGAGACAATCCTTTGGAGTTCCCGCTTCATGAAAGAGTCTATGAGACATTCTGGAGGATAAAGAAGAAAGTGACTGACGAACTGCCAATATAGGTTGAACTGTCTTTAAAATTTCCTGTGTCATGGAAAAGTCTGCTGGATACTATGGGTCTGTAGGCTGAAGGTGGATGCTCCAATGATACAGAAGTACTTTGGGTGACTCTCCAGGCAGCGAGATGTCTCTGTCATTTCTAGAGTTTTAGAAGTTGCAGAATCTCATGCTTGGTGTGTCCTTCCTAAGAGACAAAGATGCTGAACAATCCCTCATGTGTTTATTGGCCATTTTTAAGTCTTAATTTTTAAAATGTCTGCTCAGTTCTGTTGCCCTTTTAGTGAGAATGCTCTCAGTTTTCACTGTTTTGAGTTCTGTATGTTTTACATATAAATCACCTTTAAAATGAACACTTGGCATAGACAGTCTTCTGGGCTGCAGATTACTTCTTCACTATGTTGGTTGTTTTTGCTGTGCAAAAACTTGTTATCCACACTCCCCTTCATATTCCCAGTGTTGTCTTCTTCTCCCCCATTCCCTGGAATCCTGTTTGTATTGCACAACTAGTCATATGAGTAGGGCTTGGCCTCATGTCACACCACTAAAAGAAACAGACTCTCTCACCCAGCATCTACCAAACCCCAACAGCTCCTCAGCTAGTGGTGGGATTTCATACCTATACTAACCTTCTGTGCTAGAATTTTGTCTTCCTGTCACAATTGCTGTGAGTTTGTATGTACATACAACTCCCCTACTGTGTAGGCAGAAGCTGTTTGTTCGTTCCCAGCCGACTAGACCAGAAATAATCACTCAGAAACTATATTAATTAAATCACTGCTTGGCCAATCACTTAAGCATATTGTTAGCTAGCTTTTATATCTTAAACAATTTCTATTAATCTGTATATCTCCATGTGGCTGCGGCTTACCAGCAAGTTTCTGGTGTACCTGTCTCCGGCAGCAGCTACATAGCTTCTCCTTGAATCTGCCTTCTTTTTCCCAGCATTTAGTTTAGTTTTCCCACCTAGCTCTAAGCCACTGGCTGAAACAGCTTTATTCATTAACCAATAAAAGCAAAAACATACACAAAAGGACTTCCCACACTACTGCAGTGTCAAGAAAAACAACAACAACCACAAACCTGTTTCATTGATATTATTCACTACCTCTGACTCTTGCAATCTTTGCAGCTACATCTTCTGCAAAGATTTCTCTGAGCACTGAGGGGAAAGGTGTAATATGTATGCCCTGTCTAGGGCTGAGTACTCTATAGTCTCTAATTCTCTACTCACTGATCAGCTAAGGATCTTTGAGTGAACTGCCATCAACTGCAAGGAGAAGCTTCTTTGATGAGGGTTAGGAATGCTCTGATGTGTGGGTATAGCAAATAAACCACTAGGAGTCACTTTTATACTATATCCAGTTAGAAGAATAACAGCATTAGGTTCTCCCCTAGGGCCTGTAATCTATCAAGTCCAAGGTCCTTGGCCACTTTAACAGTGTCACTGTGAGTTCCATATGATGCAGAATGCCTTAGATCCAATCAGAAAGTAGCTACTTACTCCCATAACATTCATAGAAATACCCTTGACTTCTCCAGAACTTGTTATTAAGACCCTATTGCTGAAGACTCTACATGTTTGTCTCATTGTCAGCTGTTGCTCTTATTTCTTGAGTTTTACTAAGCCAAAGAATAAAGGTTTACTGGGCTATGGTGGAACATGCTTTTAACCCTAGCACTTGGAAGCAGAGACAAGTAAATTTCTGGGAGTTCAAGGCCAGTCTGGTCTACAGAACTAGTTCCAGGACAGCAAGGCCTATGCAAAAAAAAAAAANAAAAAAAAAAAAAAAAAAAAAAAAAAAAAAAAAGCCTGTCGCAAACCTGCCCCTCCCAACCACACACACTCATGCACAGATAAAGTTTTATCATTTACAGGGAAACAAATGGAACTAGAGATTATCTTAATACTTGGGAAAAAATGGCTGTTCCACAAAGATAAGTATCACCTTTCTCTCATTTGGGGAATCTAGGGAAGGAAAAGGCCATGGATATAAAAATGAAATTGTTAGGTATATGAAAGCAGAGGAAGGAAGGTAGAGAAGAGGATAACAAAATTCTGATGCTATCTAGATCTATCTCCCTGGTGAATATCTTTTACCTTATCTGTTGTTCTTAGAAATAGGCGAAACCATCCTTTTCCTGTAAGTTTCATTTGGCTGTTTTTTTTTAAAATGGTAATTACCTTCTTGTGGGTTCACCCCATTCTTGTGTTACAGAAAGAAACTTACATTATAGTTTTGTCAAGTCTGTGAAGTCCTAAAGTTCTCTATTTCCTCCTATAATTTGCAATTGCAGGGCAAATTTCCATAGAACCATGGACTATGTATTCAAATTCAGTGTTTTTGTAAAGAATTCTGCTATAGAATCAAAGGTACTCCCAGCCCATGACTAACATTTGTAGTTTGACTGCCATTTCAGAACTAATAATAAAGTAGGACTATGGCTGTATAACTAATTCAATGTACAGATGGGGGCTTAATTTTTTACTAAAGATGATGACTATTTTTTCATTTTTACTTCTCACTCAGGTTCCAGGTAGAGGAAGCACCATTACCTCTTTATTCTGGAAATGGGTTTTGCCCCTGCTCTATACTTTTCTGAGTACTACAACTTTAAAGGTTTCAGTGTGTGTATTATCACCACTTCAAGGCCTGTCAGGTCCAGGGCTTTCTGTCCTGTTCCCAGATGAGTCTTAAGCACAGATCTAATTACAAAACAGAGACTCCTGAAAATTGTAGGGTAAATGGATGTACTTTACACTCTGGGGATCAGCTCTTTCTTCATTTGGGGCACGATGGTAAATCTCTTTCTTTTAGGAACTTGGGGTATTTAAAATTACTATATTTCTCTTTGCAGCAGGAAAATAATGGCATGTACTGGCTTGTTTTCTGCTTTATGTCTTCTGATGGAAACCTCTTATCTGACTTAACTGTGGTACACGGACTAATTCTCTTTCCACATCGGAATGCACACAATAGCATTTCGGAAGGACCCTATATGACAACAAAACCCAACAACCTGAAGAAATATGTTCGAAATGCTTTCAAATGATATAAAATTGAAAGTGTTTGGAATGGTTTGTGCCACAGTCTTACTTTTTCAATTAGAGTGGTGGAGGAAGAGATTATTTTCACTCATTTAATGCATATTAATTTATCTGTATGAGACAAAAACATATAGTCACACAGTATTTCAATGTTTGTTTCCTATTTAGTTATTTTCAAGTACATAATGATATGCATTTTATTATTTATTATTTTAAATGTCTCACGAATATGAGCATTTAAAATATAAATATAACGTATCCTCTTCATACCCACACTTTTCATCCTAAATGCTCCCGCATCGTCCCCTTCACCCTCCATAATTCATATCCTTTTCCTCTATGACTATTATTAGTTTTATGTTTTTATACACACATTCATGCATGCACACAAAAACAGAGAGGCAGAGAAAGAAAGAGAGAGAGAGATCCTATTGAATCTAGTTAGCGTTGCTCACATGTAGTATGAGGCTAACTATTTGGATGTTATCAACCTATGGGGAGTCTTACTCCTGAGGAAAACTCCTTCTCCTTCTCCCTGCAGCTTCTGAAAGCCTGTGGCTCTGCAACTATGGTAGGTCTTTGTGAGCCTTTCCTTGCAGAAGAGTGGTATGGTCTTCCACAAGCAACCATGCTGCTCCAACGTTAGGGCAGAACATCCCAGTCATGCTCAGAAGACACTATTTTACAGGAGTCCTCCCAGTCCTCTGGCTCCTACAATCTTTCTGCATCCTCTTCTGTGATTTTCCCTTGGGTGTTAGTGGTGTAACAGATGTCCCATTTAGGGATGAACACACCATGGTGACTTATGGTTGGCACTTTGACCAACTCTCTTTAATTGTCTCTGTCTGCTGGAAAAAGAAGCTCCTCTGATGATGAGTGAGAGCTGCCCTTTCTTATGGGTACACAGATAACTACTTATTAAACCACTTTAGAATGGCAGTAGTCCGTTCTCTCTAAGGTCCATGACCTCTCCAGCCACACGTTCTTGGCTAGCTTTACAGCACAGGCAGGAATTCCCCTGTTTATTACCATTCCTTCCCCCAAGATATTACTGCTGGTAATGTACCATTGGGTCAATACTGGCCTTTCCTGGTTGGTCACCAATGGAGTTTGCAGGGTTTACTGCTGGGAAGGGCTGATAGTAACTTTGCTCCTCCAGCATGTTACCTAGCATCTTCTGACACTGCTATCAGGAAGGTGGATTCTAGTTCAGTACTACCTTGATTTTTTTCCCAAGTCCTCTAATTGAAAGGTGTATTGTTTTACCTTATTGTTCTGAAAAACAACAGAGAGCCCTGGCAATGGCCTGCACTGTTTGTAAGTGGTGTCTTGAGATTCCCTAACCAACAACTGGAAGAGAGCATCCATAACCTAGTATTGGGCACTTTGGTTGCTAGATTATGTCTTCTGGGAAGAGAATTAACCCTATGGTGGGTGCCTTTAATTAAAGAAAGCGTATAAAATAATGTTTTCCTATGACTTTTTCAAACATCCCAAGTTCTATCTACCCCTCCCCACATATCCTCTTTCATTACCCTCCCAACCTTTCCTTAATTTACCTTTCCTTAACAAAATGAAACAACAATAGGAAACAAGAAATGCAAGCACATGGAAATCAAACTTGTTTCTTTTAGCTATTTTAAATGTTATAATATTTTAAAATATTCTCATTATTTTATTCTTTTATATATAGGAAGGGTATAAACTCAAAATTAATAATAAGAAGAAAGAAAAATTATGTGGAATGGTAACTTTCTATTTTGTCTTAAAGAAAGACATAGCCTCCAAGAGATGTAAAAGTTACTACTAAATTTGTTGTTAAATATTTGAAAACACACTGTATGTAGTGATTCCTAGATTGAAGTGTTTCCTAACATCACTCTTACCTCCTATGATATTGTTTAAACTGTCTTAGTCTGTAGTGCATTTTATAAGGACTGTATTTGTATGTTGCATATAAAACTCTGTCATATGACATGATGTTAATATGTACATGCATAGGTACTAGACTTTATTCGTTTGTAAACAAACTTCAACCTACTTATCTTGCAGCATTTGTCTGACAAATGATGGAATGGAGTTAATTGTGTGGAGCAGGCAATGAGTTAGGGAGAGAACAAAGTCCCATCTCCCTGACCTAATAAACATTGTACTAAACTTCCAAGTATGCTCAGCTATGACGTTCAAGTGTACTTACTGTAGATATTCTGGTGGAATAAGAAAGATTATATAGCCTGGTGGTGGTGGCGCATGCCTTTCATCCCAGCACTCGGAAGACAGAGGCAGGTGGATCTCTGTGAGTTCAAGGCCATCCTGGTCTACAAAAGCTAGTTCCAGGACAGGCTCCAAAGCTACAAAAAAGGGAAGAAGAATAAGGAGAAGTAGAAGGAGGAGGAGAAGAGGAGAGGAGGGGGAGGAGGAGGAGGAGTGTAAATTGCAAAAGGATTGAATATAGTATTACTAGCCAGTTCTTACATACACACATACACCAAATATTTACATTTATATTTGGTATGTTACAGAAAATCATTGCCAAGCATGGTGACACACATCTGTGATATTAGAATGTGGAAAACTAAAGCAGAAAGATGCTGAGTTCAAGGACAGGCTGGGCAATATAGTGAGACACTCCTAAAACAACAGAAAGTCAGGGGGGGAGATAGAGGCTGTAGTTCCTTAGCTCTTAGTTAAGGATTCTAGTTACTCAGCTGTTTTAGTTAAAGGGAAAAAAAATCAACTGCCAAGCTTTCTTACTGCTTCTTTACAGTGCACTACCATTTTTATTTAATTGCACATGTGTGATCTTGCAATCTTTTCAGTGCGTAGGGCTTCTAAACAAAGATCCTGATCTAGTTTCCATTCTAAAAGTTGATACAAGATAAACAAAGACATTAGGTATTAAAAAATGGATGCTTCATTTAAAAGAAACAGAGTTTTTATATAAAGGACTTAAGAGGAACAAAGATTCTCCATTAAAAAAAAAATATAACAAATAACTGAAAATTTCTGAGAAGGAATCTTAGTTGTGAAACAGGGTCAAGTTGGAAAGCCTTCTCCACTGTGTAACAGAGACACCTGCTGGTCACTATGTAGTTCACAGCTCAAAACCCCAAATACATTTGATCCTTTGCTCTGACTTCCACAACTCCCACACAAAGTCTTTAATCTCCTGAAAACTCAACGCATAAACATGAGGAACAAGCCACACAAAAAGATATAATTAAATGGAGTTCATGTATTTTTATATTACATATTGAACAGGAAGTGAATTCTGCAAGCTAAATAACTATGCTAATTCCATTTTACTGAAGCTGCTTTGTATAGAAGCTCACATGAAAATGTACCATACTTTGGTCCATCACAGAGAAACTGGCGTTTTTATTTGTGAAGGTGCACAGTAACACTATGGTTGACACAAATTGAAAATTATACAACAAATATTTCTAAGTCACTTCTTTAGGATGTTTATGTTTAAAAGCAATGTAAACTATATTTACAAGCATTGACACACACACACACATATATATATATATAAATATAGTTGAAGTATACATATATACTGAAAGTTTGTAGAATTTAGAAGTGTATAGTATAGAAGTACTGAAAGTTTTTCTTATATGACTTTACTGGGATTAAACAAATTGACTTGCTTTTTGCCAGCTAAAATAACACATAGAACTAGTAAGTTAGATAATATACCTCACTAGATTCATAGTGTAGGCATGTGAAGTTGCTTATTTTAATCAACTAACTAATCAATGAAAAAGTATTTATTCATACTGTGTTTAATACTGACTACATTTAGACACACATGCAGAATTATAAGAAAATCTCTTTTCAAAGAGCCTAGGTTTTAACTGGGTATATCACTTATTTTATATTGATAATAGTGTGCAACAAAAGTCAATATTGAATTATCAACTAAGTTAAGTGATGATTAACCAACGCCATGTAGACGCTCCTACATGAGAGCTGTGCTACTCGGGGAATGGCCCAGTGGAATGAGCTCTGACGGGGCATGAGCATACCAAGCTAGGTTTGCATAGAAGGACATCTGGGGACTCTATTTCATATGAGTTCCCGAATCTCATATTCACTATGGAACTGAAGAGGAGTTATAGAAAAACACCAGGACTTACAGAAAAAGGGCAGTTGTTGAAAAGATATTGTGGGCAAGGAGTTCATATCTTCAAGCAGAGAGTGGACTGTAGGCCTAGCAAGTAATGTTTGGCTTGAAAGAGTGGGCCCCAATGAGAAGAATTCTTGAAAGCCTGACATTAACTTTTTGATTTGGTGCATTAAAGTATAAGATGAGTTTTGATAAAATCAAAAAGAGAAACTTAATAAATTCAGTCTTAAGGAGGATTAGTTTGGCAGCAACATTCACCTTAAGTGGTCTAATATGGATTGGTTCCACTTCAGTTACTTTGCTAATAATATTTGGATTCAAAATTCATCTCCAAAGAAAGCATTTCATATATCTTTATATATTTTAAGGGGTGATTAAATTATTTATCTGATGTATCCACTAATAACAAATGAGGAAGACAACTGAACAAGAAGTTTAACCAAAGTAAAAAATGAAGAAAAGAAAAACTAAAAAAAAAATAGATACCAGATACCCAAACTCTTCTGCCTTACTTTTTTTCACCCTATGATAAAAACAGAAGAATAATTATCACTCTGCTTTTATTCATCTAATCTATGTGGGAAATGTAGGGATATAACTACAAGTTACAGCTATGTTTCTCAAGGATTGTAATACACCGCTTTACTTCATCTTGCTGCACCCTGCCAACAGAGGTGTTATGATCTTCAGTTCAGCAGTAAGATCTCTGAGGCTCACAAGGAATGAAAGGCCCCTCGTGCTGGGATGTAAAGCCAGGTCATCCTGGTCCCAAAGCTTGTGGTCCCCTACATGATCCTACTCCGACAATGATTCTTATTTCTGCTTTATTATCGCAATGTCCCACATCAAATTCAAAAGCCACTTCGAGCTACATTGATATTATGCCAAACTGCGGGTGGATTTCTCCAGCACTGATCATGGAAAGCATGGGCGCTGATAGCCAAGCCTGGCTAAGGAGTCAAATGGCAGAGATCCAATTCCCAATTACAGAATTCATTCTCTGCATTCTAGAGATCCACGGAGCCTGGCACTGAATACTAGATAGAAACATCAAAACCATCTGATACATTTCTAGGTTTGCTTCAGCTACTTCTTCATTTTTCAGTTATCACTCCCATAACTCTCCATTCTGGCTTAGTTTCAGAGTTCTCCGTATAAACCATTGACTAATTTGGCAAGGCTGTCTTTCATTTTTCATGATTTTTAGTATTTTTGATGAGGATATTTCTATTTGGATATCAAATCATCTCTGATTTATAACCTACTCGTAAGAAAGAAAAAATAAGATCTTCTAACTATCCATGTGCACAATCTTTTATGACTTTTACAATAATAAGTAATACACTGAAGACAAGTCAGTTGACTTTAATGGCGGAACATTAAGCCTCTCATCCCTCTTACAGATCTTAGCCCATAAATAAGAACTGACATTTCACACATCATCAATCGGTCTAAATTACTCCACATTTGAATGAGCTTTAAGGTTGTGACATGAGACATCTGGAGAACGTACACATCTAGAAAAGCATGTCTTAGATAATATAAAGACTCTTTGAGAAAATAATAGCAGGCATAAAGTACTGCTGCATTGAATTCTAGGCTCCAAAGAAGCTGAAGAGAATCTCCAAGGGACAAAATAAAAAAAAAAATGGGTATTCTGAAACTCAAGAGGAAAGCCAAAAAGAATTCACAAAAGCAAAGATTCCCTGAGGTCAATATCAAGTGCAACACATCAGATCTTGGACCAGGAGCAAGGGAGATGACTGTGAGACTCATAGGTTAGGTGGAGACCTCAGGACCTTGGGAAGAACTAAGAACTATGTGATTTCAAATTTGTTGTCTTGATCAAGTTGAATCATCTCACATAGTCTTTTTCAATTAAAAAAAAAAAAGAGAGACAAAAAGAAGAAGAAGGCCAAACAGCAAACTTCTTGAAAAAATAAAGAAAATATATTTGTTCAGAGAAATAGCACAACTTAGTACAAAACTGTAATAAAAATATTATATCAGCTGAGTAGTAAAACAAAATAGAGTTAGGGAGAGACCCATGCACCCTGCAACTTGGTAGATAATAAAGAAGGCCATTTAAAACACTATAGGAATTAGTTTCAGTAAACGGTCCTAGGTTAATGTCTATACAAAAAAAAAAAAAAAGGAGTAGCATCCTAATACACTATCAGTCCAAAGGTGATTAGAGACCTAACATGACAGCTGAAAGAAGATAACATGGAAGAATGTCCTAGTGGCACTGGCATAGGGGAGAAGTTAATGATATGTAAAAGACAAAATTACAAAATCAAATGTATTACATAATCATTTAGATAATCTTAAAAGACATCAAAATATTTAAGATATCCATAACACTGTTAAATATTGGTACTTAAAATATAAAAAACACCACAATTTGGAAAGGAAAAGTATTAGAAAAATGTGCAAATGTATATGAGCGGACAAGGAAAAAGGAAAATAAACACAAAAGTATTCATTCTCCCTAAGCATCAGGAAAATTCAGATCCATGTCACAGAGACCCGTCATTCTCCTTTCATCAGACAGGAACGTCCTGGAGAACACGGCGATGTTATGCTGAGGCTTCTTCTCTCTGCTGACTCTAGGCTGTGTCAAGTTGACAGCTAAAGCTGCCAGTGTCAGCTTGACACAAAAACATACCACTTTAAACCGTACACTTCACTCCTTGTCCTCACATCTCATGCTAATATAATAGGAAAGAATACGAAAAGTGCCACAGTCTTTAAGGTTCCAATGATTAAAAAGTTTAGTGTCTTTTCAGAGGTCCAAAGTCTTTTAACATTAAGCTCCTATAAAATAAAAAAAAAAAAAACAAGTTAAATACTTTTTATTCCGTAAAAAGAACGAAGTCACAGAGAAGAATCAAATGCAAGCAAACCCACAGCCCTGGCACTCATTCACTGGGCAGTGTGCTGGCCATTCGCAGCAAACAGCTTGTCTTGTAGGCCAGAAGCCTGCTCCTCTGGACACCTAGAAATGTCCCACATTCCTGGCATCTCTGATATCCCGTGATCTCCACAGCAACTGAGGCTGAATCTTCACCATTGCTCCAGACGGATTCTGACTTCACCACATGGTGGCAGGCCTCAACTCTTCTCGATGAACCCTTCAGACTTTCAAAACCAGCGCCACCTGTGTGACCTCAGGACAGGTCATCCTTACCAAGTGTTGCCTTGAGCTTGAAGTGCAGACTAGTAACTCTCCTCAAAATAAAACACACACACACACACACACACAAAACAAAACATCTGCCAGTTGTGTGCTGAGACAGAAAAAGTACTATTTTCCCAATGCTATACAGTAATTTTCACTTCAGTGCTGCTAATCTCTTAGCAACCATTTCTTATTCTTTAGTCCCAGTGATCAACATACTCAGAATCCTAGCCCAAATACCACACAGAGGACCCTGGTCCCTGTTCTCATAGAGTCCTCCCTTGCTTCTGAAATCTTGCAAGTCGAGCTTAAATGGGCCACATTTCTCTCAGAATTTTTATCTTCCAAGTTCCTACACAATATTTATTTAAAAATGTAATCCCCGTTCCGAGGCACTGCTTGGAGGCCCATAAGGAGCTGTTGTATTGATGGAGGAAGAACATTAACAGAAGTAGATCTGGAGACTGCCATGCCTTATCTGCCTTTCAGTTTGCTCTCTCCGTGTGTTTGCAACTGAAGATGTGCTCTCTCAGTTTCCTGGTCTGGAAGTTTGCCTGGTGCTTGTTGCCTGGTGCCCTCAAGATACAGTCTACCTTTGAAACACTAAGGTCAAATCAACTTCTCCTTCTAGAAGTCGCCTTTGTTGTGAGTTTGTCTCCCAGCAACAACAAAGTATCTAATACAAGTACAAAAAGATATTCAGCTACGTCTAACACAGCAATACCCCAAACTTGGTACCAATTTATGTTCTATCTTAATCCAGTTAGATAAATATCCATGTAATAAATAACCATGACAAAAGCAACTTAGAGGGGGCAGGATTTACATGACTGATGCCTATTACCGACGGCAGGAACTTGGGCATGAATTTGGATGCAGGAACAAAGAAGTTATGCTTCTTGCTGGCTCCCTCACAGGTTCACACCTAGCGAGTTTTCTTATAAGTCTCAGGACACCCTGCCTATGGAACTGTGCAGCATAACCAGAATGGGCCAGGCCCTCCTACATTATCATAATCAAGACAATCCCCACAAACCCATTCAAGACTAATATTAGATAGGCAATTCCTCAATGGAGGCTTATTCTTTTAAATAACTCTATGTTATACCATGTCAACAGTTTAAACTAACTAGAACAGACCATATATATATATTTACATACATATGTACACACACATATATATATAAAATCTTGTATATATAAAATATTATGTAAGAATAACATAAAACAAATGCTAGTTGGGATGGTGGCTCACACCTGCAATCCCAGGCTGGGACATCGAGTTAGGGCATTTACAATGGGTTTTCAGCCAGTCTGCTAGTAAGCACGTTATTTTTCAGGCCAGCTTGGACTATGGAGTCAAGACACTGTCTCAGCAAAACACACACACAAATAAACAAAACATACAGCAAAACAAATGTAAGCACTGAGCAAAGGGAACACAAAACTGAATCTAAGAAAAAAATCAGCAATTTCAGTGAGCAGAGCAGAAGGCCTCGTCATCTTCTGAAGCATCTCTAAAAGAAAACCATCCTGTGAGACTGCAAAGGGCAGAAACAAGAGCAGATGCAGAAGCAAGCCACAGAGTGATCAGCATAATTTAGGAGGGATACACGCCCTTATCCTCTTGAGTTTATAACAGAACAGCTTGTCCGTCATATGTGTTAAAACTACAACTAGGGAAGATTCTGTTTTTGATAACAGTGGTCCTCACAGCCCGTAATGTGGTGGAATAGTGCCCCCACCTCACTCTCTTCCAACACACTACACAGCAAAGGAAAAAATGTGTAAGCATTTACACTTGCCATTCTGTCAGTACCTTCTCATGCTAGAGCAGAAACTAATTCTTAGAATTTAGAGGTGACAGTGATTTTGACCAACTGTATCAGAATTTAATAGTTTAAATGTTTAAATTGGTAAAGTGATTCTAACAAACTCAGTATCACAACACCCCCAAGTGTTAGATTACGTTGAAATAAAAGTAACAAAAGTGTGCAATTTCTATTGAAGGAAACCACTTAAAAATCATCATTAAAACAGAAAGATACCCTCTTCCTGGATGGACGTTCCCCTGCTGTAATGATGGGCATTCTCTAACCAACACATAAAGCTAAAGTTTTAGTCTAAACTTTAAAGAAATTATAACATTTTTTGGAAGAAAAGAAACTAAGTGATCTGTAAGTTACATAGAAAAATAAGTAGATGCAAACAGAAGAAAATGTTAAAAGAAAATTAAGTATATTTTGCCCATCCAGATATAAGTATTTCTGATAAACTTCTACTGATTCAGGCAGTATGTTACTGACCTAAAATAATCAAATGAAACAAGTATCAACAAGAGATCTAGCCTAACTATGTGCTTTTGTGTGCTAGTTTGGTGCCCAGAAGATCCCACATGTAACACAGGCAGTTTACCACTACATACTTCTTTCATTTTCATCAAGTGCTACATACTTCTTTCATTTTCAATTTGAGACAGATCCTACTAAGTCATGTAGGCTTTGAACCCACTCTGTATAGCCCAACTTGGTTTCAAATTCCTAACTTTACCCCTTTGTCTTCCTAAGTCGACAGGATTACAGGGCTGTGCCATCAGGGGGAAATTGCATACATGGCCTATGCAGAATTGAAACACACAGCAAGTGCTACTATGCAGACATATATATATAGTGTTATTTATATATTTAGGAAAACACACACATATACATGTACATATGTAACAACAATTGATGTAAGAAAACAGTCATAATTCGAAAGAGAACACGGAGGGTTTTGTGAGGAAATTTAGATTGAAGAAAAGGAGTAGAGAAGTGATGTATTATATTACAATCCCAAAAATAATTAAAATATCATCAGTGAGGAGTTGGTTGTGATTGTTCTGCCTATACTAGTCGCTGCAGTAGGAGGGTCAAGTGAATGATTGAGTGGAAATTATTGTTTCTAAAACAAGGCCAAGAAAACAAAGCAAAAGGAAAAACAAAAAAAAATACAAGAAATAAAACTGAAATAAGCTATCAAACTAGTAAGGAAGACTAATCAATAAATACTAATGTAACTAGTTAAATATTGAAGAAGAAAGCTGAAAATTTGAAACTTAGTCTTACAATATATTATAATATTCTTCTGTTAAATCTGTAATTTGAACATGATACATAACAAATATATAAAAAGTGTAACAAACCATAGGAAAATATGTATCTTATATAAGCACAACTGTATAGGTATGTTACATATAACTGTGTCAGAGAAAAATCAAAAAAATATAAGGTACAGGGAAGCTGGTTAGTTGCAGTTTTCTTGAGTGTGATGTCTAAACTTTCTGCGATAGGCTATAGAAATAGATGTTTTCAGGAGGATGCCTATATGTTTTTTCTAGAATATTAACCTTCATCAGGCGATGAAAGGAGATAGAGACAGAGACCCATAATGGAGCACCGGACCGAAATCTCAAGGTCCAAATCAGGAGCAGAAGGAGAGAGAGCACGAGCAAGGAACTCAGGACCGCTAGGGGTGCACCCACACACTGAGACAAGGGGGATGTTCTATCGGGAACTGACCAAGGCCAGCTGGCCTGGGTCTGAAAAAGCCTAGGATAAAACCGGACTGGCTGAACATAAGGAATAATGAGGACTACTGAGAACCCAAGAACAATGGCAATGGGTTTTTGATCCTACTGCACGTACTGGCTTTGTGGGAGCCTAGGCAGTTTGGATGCTAACCTTACTAGACCTGGATGGAGGTGGGTGGTCCTTGGACTTCCCACAGGGCAGAGAACCCTGATTGCTCTTTGGGCTGATGAGGGAGGGGGACTTGATTGGGGGAGGGGGAGGGAAATGGGAGGCGGTGGCGGGGAAGAGACAGAAATCTTTAATAAATAAATAAACGGAAAAAAAAAGAAATAGATGTTTTCAGTTGCCCTAAACTTTAGAAGAAAAAAGATTCACACTACTAAAAGAATAAATAAATCTGTGGCATCAGTCTAGTTCGCTAAGTCCTCTGAGCTCATCATCTTATGAATAAAACAAGTCACCGCTAATACTTGAAATTCTTCAAGCAGACAGCAATGAAATAAGCTTATCCTCTCTAGAATGTTACTAATGTAAGTCCTAGAGAAGGACAGTTAAGTTTATTAACATTATATATAATATAGTATATATTTTTAATATAAATATTAAATTATGTTTGATAAAATAAATATATGTGTAATGTAAAAGGTAGATTGCTTTTATTGAAATCATCCTACTAACAATTATATTTTTCTTTTATCTTACAGTTTAAAAAAAGAGCAAAATATCTTCTGTAACAAATGTAGTTGGGCTGGGTGGATTTAGCTCAGTGTTAGAATATTTACCTAGCATGAATGAGATCTTGGGTTCAACCTCTAGTACAATAACACATCCCTCAAGAATTGTATGTATAAGATAACCTAGCAGCCCGGCGGTGGTGGTCCACGCCTTTAATCCCAGCACTCGGGAGGCAGAGGCAGGCGGATCTCTGTGAGTTTGAGACCAGCCTGGTCTACAAGAGCAAGTTCCAGGACAGGCGCCAAAGCCACAGAGAAACCCTGTCTTGAAAAACCAAAAAAAAAAAAAAAAAAAAAGCAAAGATAACCTAGCATCCTATCAAAAAGTCTCTCTTTACAAAATAAGTGTTTCTTTGAAGTAGCTGTCATACATAAAGTGTAAGGACAATTTTATCTCTATATAACGAATATACTGTTGCATAAACTTACATAATTTTGATACTGAAGTAAAAATTGTTTTCAGTATAGTGTCTAAAAACACATGTAATTAGAAAAAGCTCATAGGATAGACATGAAAACCTCTTTTAGAAACATTTATGTTGGCCTCCAGAACACACATCCCTTTAATCACTTCAAAGGCATCTAATCTCCACGTAAAGCAAACTGTGGAAATGCTTAAGTGTGCTTGACTTTGTTGTAATCTATAAAGCAGCCATCATTCCAACACTTAAGTCTCACTTAATATGCTTTTATATGTAAACCCTTTATATGTATTTACTAGTTCTATTCATTCCTTTTGTGACTATACTGGCCATTCACAATTAAGTTAGCACATAACAGAAAACAAGACAACTATATTTAATTCTTAAATTTTTATTTCTTAAATATTTAAATCTACTTAATTCTTAAACTTCAGCATACTCCATACCTAGTAAACATTGCAACACATAAGAAATAGTGAAGTTAGACATAGGAATAGCAGGTGTGCCATATTTCATATCCAATCACATGTCAGGCACTGTTAATTAATTAGGGTAGTTATTCTACTCTTGAGGTGTTCTTAAAGATCTTCTCATTACAGTAGTCAATCTACCACAACAAGAAAAAAAGAAGATAAAGTAGACATTTTAACCTCTGAGTAGGATACAGAATGGAGTAGCCAAACTATCACTCTTATTTCAATGAATAAGGGGAAATGAACAAATCCACTAGTCAGGTTTATGGAGACATCAATACCATTTTCCACCTATGTTCCAAGGTCAGAAAGTTGTTCCATATATTTTGGTCTTTTCTTTCCTCCCTCGAGTAAAGGGCAACATCCTTTATTTTCATCATGGCAATAACTGGAAGCCTATGTCTTCATCTATGAGTCAATATGACCATTCTGCTACATGCACTCACAGAGACCTTGCTGGAACAACTGCAGACTCTACTCGCCAAGACAAGTTACTGTGATTTAAATATTTTTGTCTTAAATCATGTAGAATTTTCTGGGTCTACTATAATAAAACACCCAAAACTATATGATTTAAAATAAGAGAAGCTTATTATGGCAGAACTACGAAGATAAAAGAGCAAAGTCAAACCACTAGCTCATGGGTCTTTTGAAGCTGTAGAATTACTGTTATGTTGGCAAGCACAAGCTATTCACTACACAATGCAATTTGCTATCACACGAAATCCCTTGTATCTATCTATGTCTGTAGTCATTTCCTTTTAAAGGAGACAAAAATATAAAATGAAGAAAAGACTGTACCTGAAGGCCTAAGTCACAAACAATGCCACACAAGTTTGGAATTATGATTAATAGGGTGGTATTTATTTAAAGAGGAAAAAACTTACAGATCACCATCCCAGACAACAGCCCTCTGTGCAACCAGGAAGGGAGTCTAGTCGCCGGTGGAGCAGGAAGTGAAAAGAGCAAGGAGAGGGAAGTGGCTGCTTTTTTAAAGGGAGAGAGACCACGCCACCAATGGGCTGGTATCTCAGTGGCTATAGGCTGGAGGAGCAGAAGGACCTCCCACAACAGTACCTGAGTGTGACATCAGAACAACTCATTATTTGTGCCCCAACCCCACTTGCAACATTCGTGGGTACTTAGTATTAGAAATTCACCTCATTTTATACTTCTTAATAGAAAAATACATAGTCAAAGGAAAAATTAATTAGAAAAAACATCCATCTTCAACCATCAATTTATAGTTGATATACAATAGAGACAAATCTATTCAAGTTAATCAGAAATATAAAGGGGAAGCCCCAGTAAGGAAACTTACTTGGGAATGAAAAGTAGGATTGTAATTCAGTACACCTAAATGGGTTGACAACTTGATCTTCATATATCCAAACATAATACCAAATTTCCAGCCTATAGGATTGTACAAAAATATGCCTCAATTGGTTTTAAGACACTTTGTTAAGGTAGTAACAAGCAATGAAGATAAGCTGTGTATGGCATGCTATATTCCTTTCTCTGAGGGTAAGGGTTTTCTACTCTGAGATAATGTAGTCTACTGCTGCCTACTAGACAAATGAAAAGTGCAGGAGGAACGGGTGTGCACTAGCTACCTTTTCATTTCTCTGATTAAAAACATCTATGAGAGGGGCTATATTAGTTACTTTTCTATTGCTGTGATAACACTATGACCCAGGCAAGTTATAAAAGTGTTTATGTTAGCTTACTGTTTCAGGTTAGAATCCAAGATAGCAGAGAAAGCTCCGGTGACAGGAAGAAAAGACAGCTTACATTTGGAACCTTAAATCACCATATGATGTGGGATTTCCCTCTGTATGCTGTGATTACCTTTGATAATTAAAGGAATACCTTTGGGCCTATAGAACAGCCATAGGGGAACAGAGCTAGGTGGGGGAAAACTAAACTGAACGCTGGGAGAAAAAAGGTAGAGTTAGAGAGATGCCATAGAGCACCACTGGAGACAGACCCCGGAACTTTAGTTGGTAAGCCACAGCTGCATGGCCATACACAGATTAATAGAAATGGGTTAAATTAATATGTAAGAGTTAGCCAATAAGAATCTAGAGCTAATGGACCAAGCAGTGATTTAACGAATGCAGTTTCTGTGTGATTATTTCAGGTCGAAGCTAGCCAGGCAGCTGGGAACTAATTAGCCACTGAAGAAAAAGTTTATGTTGGCTAACTGTTCCAGAAGGCTAGATATTCATGTTGGCAGGAGAGACACAGAAGCAGGCCACCAGTGCAGGAAACTAAAGGACCATACCTCAACTGTCACAGAAAGTACTGCGAGTGTAGTGAAGTCAGAAACCTTGAGAGCCTGCTCCCCAGTGATGGACTTCCTCCAAAAAGTCTCCATACCCTAAAACTCTTTCCTAACCCAACTTCCCAAATAGCACCACCAACTAGGTACCAAATGAGGCAATACATGGGCCAGAAGGTGACATTTCTCTTTCATATGACAACAGCTTGGTGGACAGAGTGAATTTAAATGACCACTATAAAAACAAACAAACAAATGACCACTGTGTGTGGCACAAATGATGAGCTTCCTGATGCTGGTCCCGGGGTATATGAATTTTAATGATTGTGTAATTTGGTTACCATTATCTGGACTACTTCCACCTGGTTACTTTTTATTTTCCATTTTCCATCTTGACTCTCAGATTTCAAAAGCAAGTGAGAGAGAGAGAGAGAGAGAGAGAGAGAGAGAGAGAGAGAGGAAAAAAACCTCTCACACACTGGAATTGGAACTTTTCTTAAAGGTAAAATTACATAGGTTTTCTCCAGTTTTGTTTCTTCCTACTGATCATACTAGTATTATGGCACATACCACACTAAATTAAATGTCTGTTTACCTTCACTCTCTTTTATTGCTGCTAGTGGCTTCCCATGTGCTAAGCACACAGCAATTGCTCAATAATAATTGTCAAAACTATCATTACTCATAAAAATGGTCAGTTGGATGTTTGAA
The DNA here is from genome assembly GCF_014885135.2 of Alexandromys fortis. NCBI lineage: Eukaryota > Metazoa > Chordata > Mammalia > Rodentia > Cricetidae > Alexandromys > Alexandromys fortis. The sequence continues at coordinate 6,680,773 of NW_026067944.1, forward strand.
TTATGCTTTCTTCATAAGAATTTTGGTAAATAGTACTTAGAAATTCATGTGTTTCATATTTCACATAACAAAATATTTAGAAATTAAAGTATATTATAAAAGATCTCTGCTGGCCATAATTCAGACTTAAAACCATTATATATGTGTATGTGATAATATCTACCCATATCACAGATACATAAATGACAGATGGATGTAGATAGATAGATGGATAGATAGATAAATGATAGATAGATAGATAGATAGATAGATAGATAGATAGATAGATAGATAGATAGATGATAGATTGATTGATAAAGCAGGAGGGTGGCTAGACAGATGATGAAGAGATAAACAGATTTTACATAAATTGAAAGTCAGTACAGGTTTATTCCCATAGGAGGTTGACCTGTTTTCAAGTGGAACTTATTGAAATGTATCTAAGGCAGAGAAGCAGACTTAAGCCTCTAGGACCTTAAGTGTTCATAAACTTACCCAATATTAATAGTAATATTATTTTCAGAAAGTCATTAGATCATATCAAATATTAGACAATGAGAAGAAAATCAGGTTTCATGCACTAAAAAGCACAAGTACCCTCAATAGCTGTGGTTAATCTTTTCAACTTGATGGGCTTCAGACTCATCCGGACACCACCAACTTCCGAGTATGTCTGTGAGGGAGTTTCTGACCTGGCTAATTGAGGTGGAACTACCTCACCTAACTTTGGACAGTAGTATCAATCCAGTGGGTCTAAAACTGAATAACAGAGAGAAAAATACCTGCATTTCCTTTCTGCTCCCTGACCCCAGATGGAACGTGACCAGCTGGCTAACGATCCTGCTACCATGACTTCCTCACTATGACGACTGTACCCTTGAACTTCGAGTCAAAATAAATACTTCCGCCTTCTTCAGACTGCTTTGATAAGGGTTTCGTAGCGGCAAGAAGAAAGGCACCTAATACGAAAGTCAGCACAGTGACAGCACCTGTCCAGGACGTCAATTCTTGCCATTTATGACGTAATTAGCAGAATTAGGGGTTTATTTTTTATCTGTTTTTAATAGCATATTTGAATGTTAGTATTAGATTCAAAAATGTGTCCTTGCAGTCTGGGATAAACCTCATTCCTGAAGATTACTTGAACTAATTTATTGCCAACAACAGTGCGGGACTGGCGATGCTTTTAAGAGATGCAGGGCTATTTACAGTCCAAAGAGCAGGTGTCCTGTAGGACCACTACAGAGCCTCTTGTAGGAATGCAGAGGGGACTTTGGAGGGCTTACGAAAACTCCGACTAGAGTCTTGATTTCGAGCAAAGGAATAAACCGTAAAGGGAGGTGGAACAAAATAAAAAAAAAAAAAAAAAAAAAAAAACAGGTTTTAATCCCGCGCCAGGACGGCAGTGCAACCCACCTCAGCTTCTAAACAAGTTTTATCCTCCTCCTTTCTCCTCCCGAGCTCGGGGCAGTCGAGAACTGCAGCTCCCACAATTCAGCGCGGCGGGGCGGGGCGACAGCGACAGTTTTCAGGCCAGTAGGCTCGCGGCGTTACAGTTTCGGTGAATGACAAACTCTGACCTTTCCCGGAGGCTGCTCCCCAGCAAGCCTGGTTTGCTGGGCCTTCAGGAATAGGGAGGCGACAATTTCCTCACCGGTCTGAGAGGACTCCACCCCGCGGCTTCATGGTAGATGGAGTCCCTGATGTGCTGGGAGACGTAGTGCCTCCCGCTGCCTCGGAGACGACGGACTACACTTCCCAGAAGGCGGCGGGTCGGCCGGCGGCGAGGGGGCGGTGCCTCCCGTCAGTACAGTCATCTCTCTGCTTGTTCGGCGGGACTGATGGCTGGGGAGATGACGATCTTGGGTCGGTATCCCAGGGTCCCTGCTGCTCTGACAGTGGACGGGTTGGTTTGAGGAGGTCGAGGCGGGCAGGGGTTGGTTGTCTCACCTCCTGAGCCCAGGTCACACAGCCGAAGGGAACCTGGAAAGGTGGCTGAGGCTGGTGGGGGCCGGTGGGGGCGGGGCGCCCGGGTCCGGCTGCTGGAGCCACTTGGGGGGCTGCCGCCAGCCACAGGTCTGAGGGACGCGGGTCTTTTTACTTCGCAAAAGACCTCTGTCTTGAGTTAATAGCTGGATTCGGTTCTACGTGGAGGCTGCGAGAACCTTGGGGAGTAAGAAGGGGGAATTTCGAGCTGTAGTCTTGGGCGGCACTTGGGATGCTGAGTTGAGAGGGATTCTGGTCCGTGTGCTGTGTAGCTGGTTTCTCTTTCAAACTTGTCGTTTCGGAGTGCATTCCCTTGCTAGTGGTGATGAAATGCTTTTAGGATTTGTCTCTAGGCTAGAAGACGCAAGTGGGTAGGCTCTTGATCCGCCGTGAGCCAGGCGTTGATTTGAAGGAGCTAGCAATTACCAACAGCAAGGAGTACAGGCTGACGTTCTGGTTTCTTAGCATGAGTCTGAATGAGAGCAGGTATCACCTGTGAAACCAAGTAAGACATTCATTCTGAATTCAGAGCGATGTCCTTATTCGCTTTGGGGTACAATATGCATGACGTTTGTATTTAATCTTTTTGCTTTAACTGGTATTTGCTGAGCTCCTGCTCTTGCCGTGGAATGCAGCGGTGAACAAACTTGACTTCATGTAACTTCCATGATGCTGCTATAATACTTCTTTAAATACTACCTCTTAGAGAAATATGTCCTTAGTTCCTATTTAAATATGCAAAAACGCCGATGCCCTGTTAGGAGGTATCAGTAATACCTAAGCAATTTTTAAAATCAGTGATCAACTTATTTATTTTATCCTTTTGAATGGGTAAAGACCATAATCAAAGAGGTCAACCTTACAATACCAAAGCTTTTGCTGTGAGAGTTTCATGGTGGAATTTCATTTTACTAATGTAGATAGAACTGCTTATGAAGCTGTCAGTCTCAGTGGCAATAGGTCAAGAAAAAAGCAGGTTGTAACCAGCTTTTGCTTCACATTTGTGGTATTTCCATTCAGCAACAGCATAATTATTAATGAAATATCTTTGCATTTTACTCCTTTATTTTCTTATAATTAATTATACAGAAATACAGTTGTGAGGACTTTCAATTGTTTTTCTTTTCTATGTTCAGATGTAGCCCACTGGAATATGAAAGACTTAATGTGTAAAAGAAGTAGTTATTGATCCTTAGAGTAAAATATTTTGAATCAGGAATGTTATTGAAGAGATGTTGCTGTAGGAATGGTATATAGTAGCTGCTTGATAAAGAGGTGTCTTTTGCTTGGTCTGTTTTCAGGTTCAGCTGTCTTGACTCTGCTGTTGGCTGGCTACTTGGCACAACAGTATTTACCCCTGCCTACTCCCAAAGTGATTGGCATTGACCTGGGTACCACCTATTGTTCCGTTGGTGTGTTTTTTCCTGGAACCGGAAAAGTAAAGGTGATTCCAGATGAAAATGGGCACGTCAGCATCCCCAGCATGGTGTCCTTTACTGATGGTGACATATATGTGGGCTATGACAGCCTAGAGCTGGCGGATGCAAATCCTCAAAACACAATCTATGATGCTAAAAGGTTCATAGGAAAGATTTTCACCCCGGAAGAGTTGGACGCTGAAATCGGCAGATACCCATTTAAGGTAGGAAATTAATCTAAAGTCTGTGTCGGTTTGATTATTACACTATTTCAATTAGTGCTTTGGCTTCACGCTACACACCATTGTATCTCAACAGGGTTTATCTATAAGGGAGTAGTTATATGCCCTCACGGAGAAATTTCTCAGCAGCGGCAGGGTGTTTAAGGAATTTTATCCATCTTCCCTAACTGTACTCCGGAAGGTTACATGCTCTTAACCATTATTTTTTGTTGAGTGTATCTTCAGTAGGTAGTAAGATTTTATTTACTTATTCAGGTAGGTCTTGCTACATAGCCCAGGTTCTTGTTGAGTGTGAAAACCTCACCACGATGCCAGTTTATTTTGTATTTGCCAATCCACAAATGAGAAATGGCATATTATATTAATGTCATTCCTCTGATTTCCAATAAAGTTACATTTAGTGATATTTTGTTTGTTTGTCTTTGTGTTATGTTGTTGTTGTTTTGTTTGTTTTTGAAGCAGTATCTCAATTTGTAGGCTTGTATGACCTAGAACTCAGAGATCTGCCTGCCTCTGCCTCGGGTATTTTTCTTTTATTTAATGATGCATTTCTTCTTTTCTGTCCTGTTTTGACAAGTTTCACTTTTTCCTAATGACAATAAAATACCTTTTTATGTGTTTCATTATTTTTTCACTTTATCACTTTTATGCTGCATAAGTTGTTGCTTCCTGTCAACGTATTAAGCCTTCATGAAATCTCAGCTTGGGAAGAGTGCCTGATTCTAATGGTAATCAGTAGGAACTTTCAAACTTTCTATTGGTTTGCTGTTTTGACTTTTTTCCCTTTCGATTTTCTCCTTTAGTGCTTTTATGTATTTATTTTCCAGTGACTTCTCTTAAAACATGTAGTTTTTGTTTTATTTATCCCGTGTGGGACTTTTATTAGAAGTTAGAGGTGGTATTCTAATGAATTAGACTCGCTAGACAGCTTACCGTACACATTCTTGCAGCCTTTGTGAGTTTACTTTCTTTAGTTTTTCTCTCTTGGGGTTTTAATTCTTTGCACTCAGTGACTAGCTGAGAATATGAAATGCAGAGTCCCAGAGACAACCATTCTGTAAGTTGTTGAAGTTGTTGAAGAGGAACATGAGGAAGTCGTCTCTGCTCTTCTCACTCTTGCCCAGAATGGGTCTCATCCAGCTCTTCGTTGCAGGGTGTCTTTGGCCTTTATTCATTTAGTGGGCTTGCTGATTGTTAGGTGTTACAGGCATTGCAATGTTTTTGTTGAAATTATTTTACTAAGTAATGTCCCCAAAGTGTAATATTAATGATAATGGCTATTAGCATATATTGGCGAGAAGCTGTAAAGTGTTTCATCTAAGTGTAAAGGTCTTAAGACCCACTGAGGGTCTTGAAACATATAGCTCCCAATAACGTGAATCAAGTGCATGACATCGTTCATTCTTCCAATAAGTATGTAGCAAGAGTATTCTAGGTTCCTGTTAAATTCTTGGCTTTCATTTTCATTATTGAAAACCATAACATAAATTTATTGTATAAATTTTGAAGTATCACATTCAGTAAATTCTAGTCTGGAAAAGTGTACTGGGTAGATTGTAGTGGATTGTATTACTTTATAAAGGCTTTTGTTGAATAAATCCAAGTGTACATGTGAAAGTAAATGCACATATGTGTTTACATGCATGCATTTACGTTCTGGTTTTTCAAATTTTATTTACAGGTTTTACATAGAAATGGAATGGCTGAGTTTTCTGTAACAAGTAACGAAACCATCATCGTTTCTCCAGAATATGTTGGCTCTCGATTGTTGCTAAAACTGAAAAAAATGGCAGAGGAATACCTTGGAATGCCAGTTGCCAATGCCGTCATTTCTGTACCAGCAGAATTTGACCTAAAGCAGAGAAATTCAACAATTCAAGCTGCCAATCTTGCTGGTAATAGCATCCTTGACTGATGTGTGGTTTTGTCAGGGTTTTGTTAGGACATAATCTTCTGCAACAAGGATGACCATGTTGTAAATCAACTCTGGCCACATAAACTATATGGCAGATAAATATACATTTGCAGATAATAATTATGAACTCTGTGGTACAATACTGAATGTTTCTATAACGGGGTGGAGCATAGTTTGGGACTGGGGATGTAGCTTTCTGGTGGATTGCTTTCTAGAGAAGATAAGCACTTGCCTGGGTTCAGTCCTCCAGGACACATCGTCAAAAAATGTAAAACACATACACACAAAAAACAAAACACAAACCAAAAAAGGCCTGGCAGTAGTGGCACACACCTTTAATCCCAACACTTGGATAGCAGAGGCAGGCGGATCTCTGTGAGTTTGAAGCGAGCCCAGTCTACAGCTACTGGGAAATCCTGTCTTGAAGTGCCAAAATATATATATATATATACACACAAGCTGGGCGGTGGTGGCGCAAGCCTCTAATCCCAGCACTCAGGAGGCAGAGGTGGGCAGATCTCTGTGAGTTCAAGGTCAGCCTGGTCTACAAGAGCTAGTTCCAGGACAGGAACCAAAAAGCTACAGAGAAACCCTGTCTCCAAAAATCAAAATATATATATATATATACAAAAATGAAGCTATTCAGATACATGACAAAGCCTACAAGAGAACATGAGCATGTCTGGACTTCTGCTGAAAGATATGATCTCGTTGTTATTAAGGTGAATGTGGTTCTAGAACTTGCAAGATGAAAAGAGTATACCACTGTCCTACAAATCCTATTTTTGTGTGTGGTGTTTATTTACAGCTAGATAGAAGCACATAATAAGCATAAAGTGTAATGTTTTATTATGGAAACTCCTTACACTTATCCTTACGTCTTCACTAATAGTAGCTGTACCCTCCTCTCCCAATGGATGGCAATCAGCAGTGTCCTCAGTCATTCCCGTTCACCTCATGGGGATAATTCATGTCGTGTCCACAGCTACTGGTGCAGACTTCATCAGAAAGTAACATGAGTGGAAGAATAAAGGGTTGGGGGGTAGTCAGAGCATAGGGGTGCCAGATAGAATGATCAGGTGTGCCTCACAGAAGGGCAGCACTTAAGTGTCTCTGACCAGAGGACTTTGTACATGACCAGAGCAGAGCTAACAAGTTTTACAACTAAAGGGAAGGGCAATATGATCTTGGGTGGAATTCTTGATGGGGCTCCGGAAGTGTAGTGCCATATTTTACAGAGAACACTTTAAGGGTGGAGTTTGTTCAAAGCAGGAATCTTACTCAAGGTAAAGGGATCTTTAGTACAAGATCAGCTTGTCACATTTCCACAATTCTGTATTTCCAAATCCATTCTCAATATTAGAAAAGGCTGGAAGAGCTTTTCCTTGAATGTTAATGAAATTTCAAGTCACTAAACTTGGGCTTTTCTTTTTTCCATGTTGTACTCTAAGAATAATCTTAATTATTCTTAGAATCTCTGATTTCATCCCACTGTCTTTCTCCCACTGCTTTGGTCGCTGCTTGGTGAAGTTCATGTTAAAGAAGAAACAAGTATATTGTTAGTACAAGTTGAGTAGAATCTTTCCTCTCATGGGTTTCAGGCCTGAAGATCTTAAGAGTGATCAATGAACCAACGGCAGCAGCTATGGCCTACGGTCTGCACAAGGTGGATGTTTTCTATGTATTGGTCATCGACCTGGGAGGAGGAACTCTTGATGTGTCATTACTGAATAAACAAGGAGGGATGTTTCTTACCCGAGCCATGTCCGGTAAGAACAACATGGAATTAGAGAGGCTCAAGCCTGTTTGCCTTATATGCCTAGCATTTAGCATGTTGGTGTGGCCTCCAGAATATTTTGTGATTTTCTGTGTGGTGTTGCTCCTGTCTGTGTAGTAAAGATCATGGTTAACTGTCAAAATAAAATGTCTAGGCTTCCAATAAGCCAGATGAGGGGTTCCTTCATGGCTTTCTTGCAAAGGTGAAAGGAGTGTTAAGGAAGAAAGCTTTAAGATGAAGAGTTTCAGATTATTTAATCTTCTTATGCGTCATAAGATAAATGTCCTGGGAAATGAAGTTTTAATATCGCTGAAGAAATAAGACCTTTCATTTTAAATCACTTTTCAAGATTTCCTCTTTGTGCTTTTTAGGTTAAAAATGTAAGGGTGTTTCGATTGAATAGTAGAATTGTTCTAATGTATGTATTGTTCACTCTCTTAACCAGATTCACCAGAGCCAATTTATACATACTTTGAGTTTATATTATGCTTTTCTTTCCCATAGAACTATTTCTATTGAGCTTTTAATCATTAAAATAAATGTTAATCGTAAAAATCACTTTATTCTGTTGAGAATAATGCCAGTGTTTTAAATAACTGCTTCACAAGTGGCCTGGCATTCTTCTCCGGTGTGGTCGAGGTACTTGCTTTTACGTCAGTCAGAATTTCTAACCTTGCTAGCACTGGGCGCCAAGAGTACTTGATAACCAGAGAGGCAGGAAGAGTGGACGTAAAGAGGTTGCCAGAGTCTGACCGGAACAGAGTTCTTCTTAGGCAACATTCATGCTAAGAAAATCTTAATATTTTACAGGATTCCTTATTCTTGGAATATGTCAACATATAGATGATATGTTTTATGCATGTATGTATAACAAAGTTTTTAATTGTTCTTTTAGGAAACAATAAACTTGGAGGACAAGACTTCAATCAGAGGCTGCTTCAGTATTTATATAAACAGATCTATCAGACATATGGCTTCCTCCCTTCCAGGAAAGAGGAAATCCATAGATTAAGACAAGCCGTGGAAATGGTCAAATTAAATCTGACAGTTCACCAGTCTGCTCAGGTATCAGTTCTACTCAGTGTAGAGGAAGAAGACAGCCAGACACCTCAGAATGGTGACTCTCATCTGCCAAAAGAGCAGCTTTCCCCAGGACACGATCACCACGTAAACAGAGTGCTTAGGCCGGGGCTTTCTGAAAGCAAGAGCGGGAAAAGCCAGGTGTTGTTTGAAACAGAAATATCACGCCAGCTTTTTGACACCCTCAATGAAGATCTCTTTCAGAAAATCCTCGTGCCCATTCAGCAAGTATTAAAAGAAGGCCTCCTAGACAAGACTGAAATTGATGAGGTGGTTCTAGTCGGGGGCTCTACTCGTATTCCACGGATTCGCCAAGTCATTCAAGAGTTCTTTGGAAAAGACCCCAACACATCTGTGGACCCTGATTTAGCAGTGGTGACAGGAGTGGCCATTCAGGCAGGGATTGATGGAGGCTCTTGGCCTCTCCAAGTCAGTGCTTTAGAAATCCCCAATAAACATTTGCAGAAAACTAATTTCAACTGAGCTCTGAGGGAGTGCTGGTAACTGATCTTGTGTAGCGATTTTGATGATCTGCTTTGTGACGCCTCCTTCAGAAAAGAAGGACACGAAATAGCTCAGAGATCACCCTGAGGACATTGAGACAGGAACATTTTATAATTTAGAGTTGATGTGACCAGTTGAGTCCTATTTGTGTTTGGAGAACTGTCATAGTGTTTCTAAAGTGACAGCGTGGAGGTTAGCCACTCATGACTTTGGCAGTATCTCGTACTCTCAGGAGCATTTATTAGGAGCTGCTGTGGGCCATGGTGCAATTACAGATGAAAGCAACAGTTCTCAGGGTTAGTTGTGCTGCTGGCTCTGCTGCTTCCTCCATCTAAGAAATTCTGAGGTGGGTTGACATCTGAATTATCAATTGCTATAAGCTGTGATTGCGTCACGGCCCACAATAGCTCATGATACACGCTCCTGGCATAGTGCCAGTTTGTACGGATTTACATTAGTAGGGGCTGATAATTCATTACTGGGTTATCACATGTAACTCCTAATTTGGTCTATACTTGAAGGACTGTGGATGTCAGGTATTTACATTGGCCTGGACGTAGCAGTATTAATACACTGCACAGATAGTATTCATCAACTACCATGTAAATTGTACTTTCACCTTTTCTCGGTGTGTTATACTCTCCTAGTCTACAGATTTTAAGATGTTTAAAAGACCAGTTTTTCTTCCTAAAATGGCTACAGATTGATTCAGATCTTTCCTGCCAGACAATAGAAATTCCCAGTTCCTTTTTCTTCAATGTGACATTCTCTGCTTTTATTTTCACAGTTCTGCCTGGTAAGAAAACGGGAGTTACCCGTTGCCTTTTCAAAGTGCTCTCACAAGGAAGCTGCATTACTCGCTGTTTTTGCTATCCAGGAATTTTGCACAGATCAAATATTGTAGTGGTTATTTGTATTTGGCTGTGTTATTTTGTTTGCTTTTTTTCCCCAGGACCAAACCTAGAAGTGCAAGAAAATAATCCAACTACTCTGGAGACTGAGGCAGGGGCCTCACAACAAGTTCAAGGCCTGTCTGGGCTACCCAGGAAGTTCTAGGCCAGCCTGGGCAACTTAGGGAGACCCTGTCCCTATCTCAAAAGAAAAGGTGAAAGAGGGAGGGAGAGATGCAGGGAGGCAGAGACACAGGGGAAGAGAGAAAACACAAGGCACATGGCTACAGGGACCAATGGAGAAAATATTGTAGTTTGACTTTGTGTTGGCCGTGTTATTGGAAGATATATATCATTTTTTTGCTTTAATGAAGGCATATAGGAATTATAACTTGGCTGTCTTATTAATATAAAGTGTATCCTGTTTATGAGTGTTGTAATAACTAAAGAAGAGAAATAAGAAAGTTTAACTAAGATGAAGCACTTCGGCTTCCCAGGGTATAATGTTGAAAGGTGATATTTCTTTACAGCTTGATGAAGAGAAAAATGTTCCTCAATAGTGAAGTTGCTGTTAAATATCAGTCATTTTTGTGCACCAAAAGTGTGCAGTAGGTAGGCAGGAAAACACAAGATGCTGTGCTTTATTTCATAACTAATAGAGAAAATGCCAAAGACAAGCCCTTAACAGCATTCTGAAAATATTCAAGACTGAATCTCTGATTCTAGATTACAAAGTATCTGTGCGAACATGTCTGAGACTCAAGTATTCATGTTATCCTATAGTCTCCGCGCATGCTTTTCACTTTCTCTTAAGCCATTTAGGGTTACAGAGAGCAAACTTGAATATTTTAGATATTTGGTGGAACTCAAGACATGAGCAAGAACAATTTGCACAATGGAACAGATAAATAATACTAAAATGGGAAAGCAGATATTGTCCGTGAAAACCTAGAATAATGCTGTTGGAGTTGGGGGCTGAGCAGTTAGAGTCCTCTTCTCTAGTATAGTGCAATGTTAAAAACAGTGGAGGAAATGATTTCAATCCTATGTTACAGAGTTGCGTAGACCTAATCTTGATGTCAGTGGAGTTTATTCAGAAGGTACAAGCGCATCCTAACAGGGACTATTTTTTAAAATCCAAATCATTTTTTCATAAAATGAACCTTTTAGTTGTATATTTGGCTGCTGTTTTTTTGAAGTGTGTGAATTTAAAAATACTGAATAATGATTAATTTATTTTGTATCCATATTTTGGTACTGTGTCCTCACTCAAACCACTAATTTAACAGATACCACTGTGTATAATATGAACTCAATATGACAGATACTGTATAAAACAGATTGTGCCTCTTAAATATGTGTATACAGGTAATTCACATTTCACTGTAAACACATACCATTTTGCAGTTTTGTTTGTGAATTCTTTATTTTCCACCCATGGCTGGGGTGGAGTATATTTTTGATGTGTATAAATACAGAAGATAGAACTGATGTGATGCGTACAGACTTTGTAGCAAGTGATCTAATTCCAGAAGTGTCACATCTTCCTGCATCCTATATGCCTCATGAGATTTCTCCTATATTTTCCTCATATCTCTAATTTAGACGAGCTAGTTCTTATATGAACAGTTTCTTTAGAATTCTGATTAACAAACCATCACTTCTAACTAATGGAGTCAAGTGCTGACTTGATCCATTTAAAAAGTTTGCAAACCACCCAACTGGAATCTTTCACTTGGCAGTTAATAATACTTCATAATTTTCTAATAAAGTTTGTGTCAATCTTTTGGAAAAAATATTTTTTGTCTTAAAAAATGTATTTCATTGTGTCTCGAAAATAAGCTCCTGTTGCCTGAATGGATAGAGAGCTCAATCATTGGGAATACTTATTTCTCTTGCAGAAGACCCAGGTTCAATTCCCAGCACCATATAATGGCTCACAAACTTCTATAGCTTTAGTTTCAGAGCATCAGTGTTGGAGGGCCCGTTTGTTCATCCTGGCTGCCCGGCTAGCTTAGGCCCAAAATAACCACACAGAAACTATATTAATTAAATCATTGCTTGGCCCATTAGCTCTGGTTCCTTATTGGTTAAGTCTTGCATCTTAATTTGACCCATTCCTATTAATCTGTGTATTGCCATGTGGCAGTGACTTACTGGTAAAATTCCCAGTGTCTGTCTCCGGTGGATCCATAATGTCTCCCTGACTCTGCTTTCTTCCTCCCAGAATTTAGTTCTGGCTTCTTTGCCCACCTAAGTTCTGCCCTATCAGGCCAAGGCAGTTTCTTTATTCATTAACCAATACAAGCAACACACAGAGGGGACTCACACATCACATCAGAAACCTTCCTCTGACTTGCATGTTATATGTAGAAGATTGTGTAGGAAGAAGAAAGGGAACATAAAAAAGAAAAGTTTGTAGATATTAAAAGCATTTTTGAAATACTCTTAAAAGAAAAGTACCATTGGAATTGGGATACTTCACATTTTTAGAATATTTTAAAGATATAATGTTGCTTCTACTGCAGAAACAAGCAATATGCTTCTTTTTTTAATTTTTTAATTAAAAAATTTCTGCCTCCTCCCTGCCCCCCCCCACTCCCCATGCCCCATTCCCTTCCACCTCCCTCTCCAGACCGAAGAGCAGTCAGGGTTCCCTGCCCTGTGGGCAGTCCAAGGTCCTCCCCCCTCCATCCAGGTCTAGGAAGGTGAGCATCCAAACAGGCTAGGCTCCCACAAAGGGATAATGGAAGGATGGATATGGGAGCAGGGAAGTATGTATCTTAATTAAAGGAGCCATTTTAGGGTTGGTAAGAGCCTTGACTTTAGAGGGGTTCCCAGGTGTCCAAAGAGATGTCCCCAACTAGGTCCTTGGGCAGCTGAGGAGAGAGAGCTGAAAATGACCTGAACCTATAACCATACTAATGAATATCTTGCATATCACAATATGCTTCTTAAAATAGAATTATATCCAAAACATGGTAAGCATTACAAGTCAACAATTTTCTGCATATATACTGACACTATCTTACTGAGGTTGATCCAACCTAAAACTTAATATAATGGAGTATTATTTTACTCAAAGGCAAGTAATAAATATAAAGCATCATTTTAAACAGATATTAATATTCAATAAGTATAGAATTAAAAACCAATGCCTCTTTTTATAAAAGCTTCTGAGTCCCCTTCATCTCATGATTTGGGCAGTTGCTCAGCATACTTATATGATAAGTCTTTACAGCATACAAATCTAAGATGCATGGTTATACACCATAAAAACTGATAGTAACGTCACACAAAGTTGATTAACACTGGGCACTTTGAGTGGTTCTTTTCTAGCAAGTGACGCTAACTCAAGGAATTAAACTAAGAGTATGGCCCAAGCATGATGAAAGAGTAAGCATGGATGAATAAATCCAGAAAGGTTGCATCGAGATCACACAGGCAGGTAGGAGGCAGGGAGGTCAGTGGTTGATTTAATTGAGCAAGTGACTGCAGACAGAATCATGGATAATGTAAAAAAAGATGGCTTGAACAGAAGTAAGAAGATTGAGCAGAGACCAGGATGGCAGAAACTTGATTCTGAGCGTCTCTCACTGCCATTATTTTTAAAGATTAATGCACTACAGTGATTTCACTTAGGATAGTCAACATACAAGTAAAACAATTCATTTCTTGGTCCTCGAGTATTTGTCTAGTTTCTGTTATCATTTGAAAAACAGTCCTTTCCATTGATTCAAATTCTGTGGTACCTTGAATCCCATAATTCTGGAGTCTAGAACAGCCATCCTGCAATGTGAAGAAAATAGAGTTGGATAAGCCATAATTGATTTTCCACTTCACCCTTACAAAAGGGAAAGTTTAAGAATTATTTCAGTACAAAATACAGATACTACTTATTACAAGTAACAATTTTCTAGTATTCCTCAATCATTAAAATATCCCTCCAATTATTCTGGAGAGTATTTTCTGTATGTTTAGGGAGAATATTTTACTTTGTGCATAGGGAAAAAAAATCCTTGCCCTGTGATAAGTAGTGTATTCTACATATCCAATATCAACCTGCCAAGAATTTTTTTTTTGCTAAGAAAATTTACTTGCCTGAATCAATGATAGATTGTAATCTGTTAGCCATTATCAAGATGGTACAGTGAGAAAACGCCTTCCTAAATGTGTTCAGCACCAAGCTATCAGTCTTAAAATTAATGGAGGCTGTTACTTCAAGATGAGAATTTTGTTTTATGAAGCAAATCAAAAGGAAGACAGACCAGCTGTCACTGTCCAACTCTGACCAAAGAAAAAAAATAATTCCAGTGGCCATCTTTATAATTACCACTTCCAATTCTAATTTCCAGATACTCTTGTTCATCCTTATGTCACACCCCATTTATTCTCTTATTTAAAAGTGTTCGTTATCTCAGTTCTGAGTATCAGATATTGTCCAGGTTTTGGGGATAGCAAAGTAGATAAAAGAGATAAAAAAAAAACAAGCAAACAAAAAAGAGGCTGGTGAAATGGCTCAACAGTTAAGATCAGCCACTCAACTTACAGACAACCTGAATTTAACTGGACATGGTTAGATTCTGAGCACCCACACTGCAGTTCACAACCATCTGTAACTATGGTTCCAGGGGATCTGACACCCTCCAAGGACACTGCATGCACAGACATACACACAGGCAAAGAAAAAGAAGAAAAAGCAAACAAAATTATACACATAAAAATGAAAAGATAAATGAAAAAATTATTTTAAAATCTCTGTAGAGATAACATTCTTGAAGGAAAGAAAGGAACTCGGGTTATTAGGCAAAAATCAAACAAACATAAGTTCTACTCCCTCCTTAAGCTGAAACCTGGTGCTTCTCATGACTTGTATCTATTTATATAATCTTTGGATTTCGATGGATCACTTTATTAAATAAACTTTCTTTTCATAAATGAGAGCTGTGTAGGTAGGGTCTTGTTTGAGGGCACCACTGCTTGTATTCCATTTTGCATCTGGCTTTTTTTTTTAACTTCCAATCTCCTTGAGCACAGGACTTGGCTACAATACTATCATTCTCTGTGCTATTTGTCTCCTTAAATGACATTTTGTGTTTCTACTTGCTTCGCTTTCTCTTTTTCATTGTAGATCTGCACAAGTGTGATCACTAGTGACCAAGGGACACAGTCAATACTAAGCTGTATTGAAATCTCCTCTGCCAATGATTTTAATCCAAAACTCTTCAATTTAGCCTCCGGCAGATTTTTTTTTTTTGACAAGGGCAGAAAGCAGCCATATTCTTTGATAAAGTATAACATGCATGATAATCAGTTTTCCCCTCTAAGACTGCTGAGCTTGTCTATCATAGCAGCTCTCAGCACTGCTGTCTTGTGAGTTCATACTACTACGGCCCTTTAAGCCCCGCTCTTGGCATTCAACTACTTCCCTAATCAAAAGCTCCAAAGTCTCCATTTTACCAAGAGTTGGCATGGACAGGCGTTTCACAAGCAATATGCAACTCCCTAGTATCAATTTCTTTCTTCATGACACTTCTATTGCTGTGAAGAGTCACCATGACCAAGTCAGCAGTTTATTTAAGAAACAAAACAAAACAAAAACAAACAAACAAAAAACATTATTTGGAGCTTGCTTTCAGGGCATTTGTCCATGATCATCTCGGCTGGGAGTGTGGTTGCAGATAGGTCAGCCTGGTACTGAGAGCTTACATCTGAGCCACAAGATGGAATCAGTGAGAAAGTGAAACTGAGTCTGGCCTGTGCTCTTGAAATCACGAAGCCTGCTCCCAGTGATGAGAGCCAGAATGAGCCCGGAACCATATAAGTAAGCCGAGTGTTTACTAACGGTAATGTTTGGAAGACAGAAACAGGAAGAGTTAGTGAAAGGAGAGTTTCTTTTTCAGTGGGTAAGTTAGAAAAGGCTTGCCATGGTAAAGGAATCTACACTGTGGATCTTAGTAAGCAAGCCCTCTGTGGAAAGGACTTGCACCAATGACTCAAGGCAGGAGCCTTCTCTGCTGATATTTTGTTTGGCTATAACAAATAATGCTTGCCTGAAGATCAGAGTGCTGAGCTAAGCCACTAGTTAGCCACAGAGGTCAGGCAGTGGTGCCACACACCTTTAATCCCAGCAGAGGCAGAGAGATCTCTGTGAGTTCAAGGCCACACTGGGCTACTTGAAACTGATCCAGACTAAAACAGAAACAGAGCCAGGTGGTGGTGGTTCACACCTTTAATCCCAGTACTTGGGAGACACAGGCCTTTAATCCCAGCATTAGGGAGGTAGAGACAGGAAGGGATATGGCTGGGAGGAGAGAGGAGACAGGAACATATTGCATTCAGTCTGAGGATTCCCGAAGACAGGATTTTGCCCACTTTGGTCTGATTATTTAGTAGAGGTAAAAGGTCTCTCTAGTGGCTAGATTTTTTATTTCTCCGATCTTTCAACATTTACCCTGATATCTGACTCCAGGTTTTTATTATGAAGAGCAATTAGAAATCATGCAACAGCCTTCCTAGCAGAGCAGCAGAATATCAGAAAGTGGAAGAACTCATAAGAGAGCAAGAGACCTGAGCAATGAAGCCAAGCATTTCCTGGGAGAGAGATTGCCATTGTCAAATGACAAGTCGGGTAAAATGCAGGTTGAATGTAGGCCGCTGGTGAACTCTGTAAGGCATAGCCAACAGGGTGGCAACATCAAGGCCAGTTAGAGGGGAGTCCAGCAATGACAGAAGGAGAAGAACTATAGAAGAAAGTGCTGACAGTTGTCCTTCAGGATCTTCTGTGAAGAGAACGGGAAAACAAGGTGCTAAGGTTTCTGAATAAACTTATCCCTTTCACATCAATAGTTCTGGCATAATATGCATTCCTCACTATTGAAAACAGTCAAATGCAGGCATATACACATTTTATAAACAAAATATCTTTCTGGATATAACCTTATTTGAGACTTGAAAAACGCTACTGCCTATAGTCATATAGCCAACAGACTAAGGGAACTGAATATTGGATGTTGAAGAATACAAAGATGATCTGATTGTCATGTGATGTGGGATTCCCCTTTGTATGCTGTGTATATGCTTTATTACCATTGGCTAATAAAGGTCCTACTTTGGCCTACGGCAGGACAGAATAGAGCTCGGTGGGAAAACTAAATTGAAGCTGGGGGAGAAAGAAGGTGGAGTCAGAGAGATGCCAAGTAGCTGCCAGAAGAGACAAACACTGGAATTTTGCTGGTAAGCCACAATATTTTGGTGATTCACAGAGTACTAGCAATTGGTTAATTCAAGATATAAGAACCAATAAGAAACCTGAGCTAATAGGCCAAGCAATGTTGTAATTAATACACTTCTGTGCAATTATTTCGGATCTGGTGGCATGGAAAAAAAAAAACAAGCAGCCTACAGCAATAGTCATGAAATTCATATGTGTAGGAAAGGCAAGACCAGACAGAATCTGCAGGGATATGTAAAATTCAAGTACAAGTGTGACTATGTGGAGGCTATTATAGCATCTTAACAGGCTGGGAAGAGCCAAGGGTTGGGATGCTTAAATGTAAGACGTGAAACGGTGCTTAGTAAAGTAAGGTCCAAGAAAAGGCTGGGAGAGTTATGACCAAAAAAATGAAACTGGAAGAATGAGCAGGTAGTAAGGGGATAGGCATACAGAGAGAATAGGGAGCAAAAAGATAACAGTCAGACAGGAAAGAGAATAACATTCCTGCCTTCCAGGGAGATAACTTTCCCACACAACATATGGAATGGGCTCTGAAAATAAGGTCATCCATCAAACAGGGCCATCTATCAAAATCAAGGCCCTTTGGACAATAACTTGTGGTTTATGACTATTTTGGTTGAACAATACGATCTGTTTGAAGTATTTTCAGTCCAGGAGGAGGAAAGGAAACGTGAGAAAGATTGAAAAGGAAAAGACTCTGGGGCCCTATAAAAAGGAGATCCCCTCTTGACAGTGGGCTCTCTGCTCTTTGCTTTATGCCTCAGTAAATACCAGTTCTCACTTTTTCAGTATCCTTACTAGTTTAGCCCCTAGGTGTTCAGTTTTCGGTTTGGCTGAGATGAACCAGACACCTGGGACTCTGGCCCATGTGGCACTCACAGCTCCATTACAGAAATATTAGAGTGTTTACTTGACAGTTGCTGTCTCTTCCCAGGACTACTCTGCAAAAGAGACAAATAACTCCTTAAGTGGCTAGAAGAAGATACAAAACTCTAACTTACTCATTTTCATCTGCCCTGTAGCTAAATGATAGAGATAAATGAAATGTGTTGCTCTGCCAATAGACTAACCCTCCCCGACTTGCGGTTAACTACAACAATCAAAACAAGTTCATTTATGTTAATGTAAAAATTCCTAGATGTCATGACACACACCTTCACACCTGCAATCCCACAGTTGGTTACAGACACAGGAGCATCTGAATTTCAGGCCAATCGAAACTCTGTACTGGGACTACATTTTCAAAAGATGAAACAAACTACAGAAATGCTTACTTCTTCATCTATATTTTCAAGTTCACATACTCTTTGAAAGGAAACTGCATTTCTTTCAATTTCACATGCTTTTGCTACCAAAAATGCACGTATGCACACCTGTTTTTCTTTACATAAATAGGGCTTGTTAATAAATTGTTACCTGCAAGCAAAATATATAGATAGCTTAAATGTTATACTTTGTCAGCATTCTAGCTCTCGTTTCTTCTGAATTATAGTTAATTAAGATGAATGAAGTAGGTTGATTTATTCTCTGTGTCCTTCCCATCCCCAGATGTTGATATAACTATAAAACTGACAGTGTAAGCAACATCACATGATTAGCTGAAAAATCATGAACATTCAATAATTATGACTAAATTAAGACAATTTTCTCAATGTAAAACCCTAATAAAATTGCTATTATGCGTGGTATAGTCTACTGTAAATTGGTACAACTTTTATATCCTCCACCATCCCCTCCATCCATCCCTGTACCATCCCACTGCTTCTGAGTGCTGTGGACCAAACTAAATGCCTTGCACATGCTAAGAAATTGCTGCACCACTGAGTTATATATCCAACCTGGGTTTTTGGTTGAATCTGAGACTATTCTCTTTGATGGTTAATTTAACTTGAACGGTATGGATTTGAGGCTCTTTAAAGGTTTTATTTAACCCACCTAAGACACTTATTATCACATTTTACTAGAAATACATTTTACTAGAAACATAGAAATACTAACATTTGATTATGGGTGACTGCTACAGATCTTATGTGTGCAGATATATCATATTCTTTTCCCAGAAACCTAAATGCACAATTCTGAGACATAACTAGCCTTAAGGGTTTAGATGAATGGTTGAAGGAATTAAGCACTTTTAGGTTTTGGATTGCTTATAATGGGAGCAGAGGAATATTTATCTCACTGGTGCATTTTTGTGTAATAGAAAAATTACTAGGAAAATCTCTCCAAGCCAAAACAGAACAGATACAGTCCCTAGAGTTTAAGTTATCTCTTTAGGTGGGGTGATGTGAATGTGGCATCCTTAGTGGAGAAAGGGTAACACAGGTTTGTCCCCCTTCCTTTAGTTAATGTGAGCTTTATTTCAGTCAAGTATTGGATATGAGTATTCAATTAATTGGACTGTATACATACCATGTGCCACAACATCATCATGACTTATATTCAGAGTATAGGAGATAGACAAAGCAACCATTGCTGAATCTGCAGAATTGCATGCCAGCACAACCGGCCATGCAGCAAAGAAGACCAGTAGGTTGCCAGGAAACAAGCCCAAAAGACAGTCACCTGTAATATAAGGAATGAGTTCCTGAGTTGCAGAGATGCATATCTTTGGGTGCAGTTAGTTCAAACTCTTCTCTGAGAAATTGAAAAATAAACAGTGAGAAATGTTTTCTGTTCCTTCTACAGTTATGTAGAACTCAATCAGATATAGCTTTGTCACAATGGTGACAGTTTAAAGGATTCTTCTGCATAAAAAAATGCACTTTACTTTGCAGAATTTGGCTTTAAAAGGCAATCCGAATTAAAAAGTGAAAGAAAAGAACGCTTGCTAAAATGATAGATGACACTGGAGAAAGAAAACTACTGGAAAAATCACTGTTCCAATTATACTTACTGTAAAATTAGACACATTACATATTCATAATAAAATTATTCTCTGCAAACCAAAATGTGCTCAGTTACTGTATATGTATATACATTTAACACGTTCACCACTGACCTAAATTTATGCGAGCTTATCAACTCTGGAACAACAATTAGGGAGCCTGCATGGGACCGATCTAGGTAGAGCATATGTGTGACATTTGTGTAGTTTGGTCTGTTGGTAAGGCTCCTACCAGTGACATCAGGACCTGTCCTTGGTGCTTAGCTGACTTTTGAGAACCTGTTCCCCACACTGGATGACCTTGCCCAGCGTGGATACAGGGGGAAGAGCTGGATCTTGCCTCAATTTGATGTGCATGCTTTGTTCAAACCCATGAGAAACCTGATCCTTTCTGAATGGAGATGGAGGAGAAGTGGATGGGGAAGGAGATACATGTGAGGCGGGGGGGGGGGGGAAGAAAAAAAAGAAGTGCCAGAGATTAACAGCAGCCCAACAAAATGTGGGAAAATTCACAAAGCAGAATTTCAGTGCTTCCAGAACCTGGTTATCTCTTGATTTTGTACTTCTGTTCTCCAGAATTGTGAGAGTATGATTTCTGTGGTACTTAGTTATGAGAGGCTAGATAAACAAACATTCCATTATAACAGTAAGAAGTCCAAATTTCAGACAGAACAACTAGAACAAAATTGGGCAAAATTTCACCTTGATAGTTCTCTCGATGGCATTATTGAGTGCCTCCCATGGAAATAATTCTGTGGCACATGTTGAAAACATGACCAGGAAGTCTACACATCAAATGAGGGATGCTACCAAGAGTACATACAATATTTTCACTTGTACATAATTATGTATAAAATTTTTAATTATGTAATTTATTATAGAAATGTTCATCTTTCGTTCATTAGAACACACATGTCCAACTAGGATTACAATTAGGCTACTCTCCATTTTTTTCTCAGGCTGAGGACAACTGGGACTAGTTAGGAATGTGGAGAGCCAGAAGGAATTGCCTGTAGTTAATGGATCCAATATCATTAACTCCAGACAACTGACACCAAGGGAAATTGAAAAGGAGGGATTATCAAATTTAGCCACATTTTAAAAGAAATTCTCCAGATATGGAATTCTATGCAAAGTTTAAAATTATCTTCACTAAGATAAACTTGCTGAGTAGTCTAAACAAGCTACGTATAGAGTGTTAATTTGTAGTTTACAATTCTTTGTGCTGAGTGCCACAAAGAGAATATAAAGGGCTTTAAAAACAAAAGGATCCTTAATAGGTTGTGTAATTTGGAAATGACAGTTTAAGGAATATATATCTTTAGGGTAGCTAATTCAACAGAATGCAGTTTTCCAAAGATGAATAGTGTACATTGAATAGGTTTCATAACATTTAAATGAACTGTGGATGCCATAGGGTACTTCCACCAATATTAAAGGGAATCTAGCTAAATAATGTTTAGTATATATCAGCATGTCTCATGCTTCCAGAGGAATCACATGGAAACTTTGTTAAATGTAAACTGCTGACTCTCAGACTGACACAGTTCAGCAGACCAGGGGGATGGCTGGAACCACATGGAATAGCATGTATCTAAACCAAGCGTTTTGTTTCACTGAGGAGAAAAATGAAACCCAGAAAGGAACATGAAATGGTCAAAACAGGGATGATGAAGATGACTAGAACTCAAGACTGATTTGGCTCATTGCTGCCAATGGGATTGATCTTTAAACTCCTTTCCATTCTTGGTGGAAAACCTCACTGTGACATTACCAAACAAACTCTTACTCCCAACATATTTTAAATTATAAAATATTAATACATAATATCAGTCTCACACACCTAAGTATATTTAAAAAATGAGACATAATCTCTATACCAAAAAAACTACAGATTCCAAAAAGATGGTTTGTGGTCTTTTAAAATACTGTTTACTAGCAGTACATTATGATCATGATAGATCGAGTGAGGAGTTAGATCTTACAGCACTATTATGAATCACATGGAAATGGAATATAGCCTAGTGTGTGAAGAGTTAGGCAAGATTCAAAGAGAAAATGCATAATGTTGGAGGAATAATAATAGCATTGTCACAGGAAGGAGATGATTACCATTCTGTCTTGAGCAGACTAAATTGCGATATAAATTTAAAGACTAAAAGTATCTTTTTCCAAAAACTGCAATCTTTTGAGAAGAGATCCTCAGAAGACTTTTTTTATTTAATTCAAAACTCACACTGAAATCAATTTTGTTAGATATTTGATCGCCGGGCAAAAGTTGGGAACACAGGGGTGGGGGTGAGGTGGGGGGAAGGGAAGATGGGGAGAGAGATGGGAGAAGGGGAATATTGGGGAGAGCTTGGGGGAATGGGATGGTTGAGATGGAGGAAGGGCGGATATAGGAGCAGGGAAGAAGATATCTTAATTAAGGGAGACATTTTAGGGTTGGCAAGAGACTTCGCTCTAGAGAGGTTCCCAGGTGTCCAAGGGGATTTCCCCAGCTAGGTCGTTGGGTGGCAGAGGAGAGGGTGCCTGAACTGGCCTTCTCCCATAGCCACACTGATGAATATCTTGCATATCACCATAGAACCTTCGTCTGGCAATGGATGGAGATAGAGACAGAGACCCACATTGGAGCACCGGACTGAGCTCCCAAGGTCCAGATGAAGAACAGGAGGAAGAACATGAGCAAGGAAGTCAGACTTGTGAGGGGTCCACCCACTGAGACAGTGTGACTGATCTAATGGGAGTTAACCAAGTCCAGCTGGACTGGGACTGAATGAGCATGTGATCAGACTGGACTCTCTGAATGTGGCTGACAATGAGGGCTGACTGAGAAGCCAATGATAATGGCACTGGGTTCTGATTCTACTGCATGTACTAGCTTTTTGGGAGCCTAATCTGTTTGGATGCACACCTTCTTAGATCTGGATGGAGTGGGGAGGGCCTTGGACTTCCCACAGGGCAGACACCCTGACTTTTCTTAGGACTGGAGAGGGAGGGGGAATGGGGAAGTGGGAGGGAAATGGGAGAAGGGGAGGAGGTGGAAATTTTTAATAAATGGATAAATTAATTTTAAAAAAAGAACAATTGCTATTCAAATAGGGAGAAAGGACATTGAGCTATACACACTGGTGGCTGCAAGGGAAAGATAGTAGACAGTGGGACAAAATACCCATTTTTGAGAGAATAATATAGTATCTTAGAAGATTGAACATTAGCATTAGATTCTCTTCTCTGAAGTCTGCAAGACGCCAATAGTTTTTCTTTTCTTTGAGTGTAATTCAGGAGACTACTGACCACCAGAGCTATAAAAAAAATTGTTATCTAAATCAGTTCTGAAGTTATTGTCATTAAGTCACATAAAACATGGTCTTTGACTTTTCTGGAAAAAAAACTCACACTGAGAAAATATTCTTTTCTACTGTAGTTTTACTGTGACATTATGTTGGAAGTCAAATGGATTGGTGGCATTTTAATATGAAGATAGGACATAAAGTATGGAAGACATACTGAGCACTTCCTGAAAACATGAGTGATGACTTGGAGGTAATAATGTAAATATAGCCTCTATTTTGTGTTGGATCAGCAGGCAAACAAAATGTCTGCTGATATAAACACAACACACAGGTTTGTTGTGCAGGAAGCGTAGGTGATTGACATCATCTAAAGTGACACATTGGGGACCATATCTAGGTCTGTGGCCCTTCTGCAGCTTTGGGCCCATGTTTGTGTCTGTGATCTGTCTGTATCACCAAAGAATGACATGTGGTTGTGTTGTAACAGGAGCGGCGGGGCTGAGTCCCCGGCACCCCGGCCGGCAGCTAGCGTATGCCCCGAAATAACAACACAGAAACTGTATTCATTTAAACACTGCTTGGCCCATTAGCTCTAGCCCTTACTGGCTAATTCTGATATCCCGATCAACCCATTTCTAATAAACTGTGTAGCATCAGTCTTACCGGGAAAGATTCTAGCCTATGTCCATCCTGGGTCGGAGCTGCCTGAAAGAGAGGAGCCTGGCA
Source organism: Alexandromys fortis (assembly GCF_014885135.2). NCBI lineage: Eukaryota > Metazoa > Chordata > Mammalia > Rodentia > Cricetidae > Alexandromys > Alexandromys fortis. The sequence continues at coordinate 6,704,713 of NW_026067944.1, forward strand.
TCTGTGCTCCAGAGAGCAGAGCTGTGGAGTCTGAGCTCACTTCCTCTTGTAACAGTGTAAACGAATGCAGACAGATTGTCAAAATATATACAGCTTTAATGGAGAAATAGACTTACAGAACCACCATTCCTGCAGAGACCAGGAAAGCAGAAGCAGCGTCTAGGAGCACGCTCGCCAAATTTATAGGCTAACATTAGCCCGAGGAGAACATGCCCCCTAAGAGGCGGGACTTATCCCTACATGGTTGTCTGTAGTATGTGCTGCAACTGAAGCCAGAAAGCCCAAAGCTGCAGCAGGACCACAGACCTAGATATGGTCCCCAATGGGTCACTTTAGATTATGATTTTCATAGTTTAGACTTAGAGAAAGAAAAAACTCATTATTTAAGGGAAAACAAAAACAAAATATTTACCCAATACAGTAATTTTATGATCAATTAGTATAACTACAAGGTCTTTGAACATAACAGGATTTTTTTTCCCTGAAATCAACTATAAATATTAAAAGCCTTCTATGGTGGAGAAATTTATATATCCTGATGACATTGTGATATCAATTAAAGCTACACAGTTAAAGTCAATACTTTGTGTAAAAGTAATCTAAGATGTATAGCTCTAATCTCTACATTTTCAAAATTCAGTATTTGGAACATTGGGATTCCATTCTAGTTATAACTCAAGAATTGTTAAAATACTCCTGGTGCATCTATGACACTTACCACCTTGCAGCAGGGTCAATGTTTTCTTGAAATAAAATAGAAAGACAACAGGAAGGAGAGAAGGACACTGGGAAAGTATTGCACTGAACCACACAAGTAAAATGTATTTTATTTAAATTTGTTATTATGTAACTTCTGAAGTTTTGTTACAGAGATTCTTCAAAGTCCAGAGGGTTTTATAAGACATTCTATTCTATGTATTGTTTATTCCTATTCTAAACCAGTGAATGTCAAACTCAATACATATGAAAATTAAAAATTTATGTATCTAAGAATTTGAATTCCTTGACTTCTTCAATGATTTCAAAGTTCTCTTAATTATATGTTTGAAGATGTGACACTTATACATCAATTATATATGGCCTAAGAATTATTAAAATCTTTGCCTATGTAATCTATACTAACATCTTAAACAATACATTCCTCTATATTTCTACAAATGATATCATAACAACTAAACATATTATCATTTTTAGACATGCTCTTTAATAGGAAGTCTTTCCATACCTTACCTTGAGCAGACGGATGACTGACTGATGTACAGGAATGAGTTCAAAATACTGTGGTTGGTGGCACAGCACATTATCCTGAGATTTGAACTGAACTGAGATTTCAAGGCTCCAGGGGATCCTGGGTTTATATCCTGGGTGCATAGTGTCATTCTTATGTGCATGCATGTGGAGCTATCCTTTGAAACATGGTCAACCTACCCGTGGCCATATCCTGAAAGAAAAGTAACTGTCCCTCAACAGCCATCAACTGTCAATAGCTTCTCAGCTTCTCAGAATCACCTCCTTCATTCACACCAGAATTTTGACTGGTTTGTATAGAGAGGAGGCGAGCAGGCTGGTTTTTTGTCCTGCCCGGCTCCTGCCCGGCTAGCTTTACACCAGAAATAACAACACACAAATTGTATTCATTTACACATTGCCTGGCCCATTAGTTTCAGCCTCTTATTGGCTAATTCTCACATCTTGCTTAACCCATTTCTAATAATCTGTGTAGCACCACGAAGTGGTGGCTTACCGGGAAAGATTCAGCATGTCTGACCTGGTGGCTGGCTCCATGGCAGCTACCTGATTCTGCTTCTTTCCCCCAGCATTCTGTTCTGTCTACTCCACCCACCTAAGGGCTGGCCTATCAAAAGGCCAAGGCAGTTTCTTTATTAACCAATGAAAGTAAAATAGACAGATGACCCTCCTACATCAGGTTTATTCTTGTACAAGATTTTGTGCAAGCAGCTGATCTACAGTTTTGAGTTCATGTGTCCACAAATACTGTATAACACTCTGATTTAAAAAAAATCCATCCCAAATGTCCTGCCAAGGTGGTCCATTTTCCTTTGAAATTGTTGGGTTTGAAATGAAGTGGAATGAAAATAGTTGATCCTCATTATTTTAAATTTATCCAGTCAGTTTCTTTATATTTAAAACAGCATCACAACCTTCCATTAACTAATACCTGACTTGAAACCTTTTACTATTTTTCCCCACTAATACTACACAAACCAGGCTGTTATCTTTCTTTTAAAATAAATACAATGTTATCATTATCACTAAGCACTATTATTCATGGGGTTTATGATATTTATAACACTTCTTATCCCACTATTTTCTCATGTCTCTAGCTGTTTATGCAATGACTAGTAATTTTTCTTCAGAAACACCTACTATTCATGGGGTTTATTATATAATACTTTTTTTCCTATTATTTTTTTTATGTCTGTCTGTAGACGTTTATGCAACGACCAGCAATTTATCTCTAGTTACTTCAATAGCCAGCAAACCTCTGGTAAAAAGCCGTAAAGTTATCAGATATGCTATTGTTTGATCTCTCTTCTTGTTTCTTCCCTTCTGAAACATGATGTACTATCTTGGGTGTAGTGATATTTCATTTGCATTTTAATGAATAAAGTTCAGAGAGTGAAGCAGCTGCACCGATCAACCTTACAGATCAGGCAGTGGTGACACACCTTTAATCCCAGTAGTTACATTAGATTTCCATAGAAACTGGGAGGTAGTAGTACATACCTTTAATCCCAGCAGTAGAGAGGATTATAAAATGGAAGGAGACAGCTCTCAGACAAAGTTACATTCTGAGGTTCCTAGAGGCCATTTCAGACTGAGGTAGAGGTAAGAGCCAGTGTCTAGCTGTTTTGCTTTTCTTACCTTCGGGTTGAACCCCAATTTATGTCTTTGGATCATGCTATACTTGGGATTGTCTTTCTACTGTAAATTAGAATGATTGCTGGAACAGACATTTGTGTTCTTCAGTTATGGGAGTGTTTTGGAATATTATGCACTTAGTACTTTTCTGTTTACTGAAATGCTTTTCAGGTTGAATTTCTTGGACTATTTCTCTAATTTAGTTTTATCTATCTTTTTTCATGTCTGCTTTTGTTATTGTGCTTCTGGTTTCAGTTTCTTACAATATAACTTCTTACATCTATAATTTTTTTAAATTCTTAAAATAACTCAAGAGCTGCTTATAGATTAGTGCCTTATCCAGCCATCATCAGAGAAGATTCCCCCATCAGTAGATGAAAATAGATGCAGAGACCCACAGCCAGACATTATGCCGAGAGTCTGAATTGGAGTTCTCCATCAAATCCCTCCTCTTGGAGCTCATAGAATCCTGTGGAAAAGGAGGCAGAATGATTGCAAGAGTCTGAGGGGATGGAGGACACCAGGAAAACATGACCCTCTGAATCAACTAAGCAGGGCACACATGAGCTCACAGAGAATGAAGCAGCAAACAGAGGGCCTACATTGGTTTACATAAATCCTCTGTGTATGTATTTGAATATTAACTTATATTTATGAAACTCCTGACTGTGCAGATGAGTGGGTCTCTGATTCCTTTGCCTGATTTTGGGAATCTTTTTCTCCTGTTGGGTTGCTGTGTCAACTTCAATGTGAAAGTTTTTATTTCACTTTTTATATTTTATTTTATCATATTTTGTTCCTATCTCTTAGAAGTCTGTTATTTTCTAATGAGAGACAGGGAGTGGATCTAAAGGGGAAGAGAAGTGGAAAGAAACTTGGAGGAGTAGAGGAAGGAGAAACTATAATCAGAATATATTATGTTAGAGAAGAATCTATTTTCAATAATTAAAAATGGGTGTCTTGTTATTAGTATGAATTTATTGCAGTAAACTATTCACTTATTTTTACAGACACAGTGATTTTAATCTTTGAAGATAATAATTAGAGCATTTAAATTTCTCTTCTAATTCCAGGATTATTGTTTTACTTCTAAGCTCATACACTTCATTTACTAAATTTTGTTTGGAGGTAATTTGATTAAAATACATGATAGTCCATCATAGTAAGATTAAAAGTATGGGGAAAACATAGTTGATTAATATGGGCATTTAATGTGATTTTCTTGAGCTATTGCACACATCGATTCTGATAGTGTTTCTCTGTTTTAAATGGAAGATTGTGCATCAAGCCCCATTTAACTTAGAGGATAGGACACTGGAAGTCTTGCTTAAATTATAGAAGTAGAATGTCACTTTTCAAAAAGGTCTCGTGCATTAGTTATATAGTTTAGAAATCCAGATTTATTCTTCAGCACCTTTATCTGAGTTTTCACTGAGCACTACTGTGACTGTGGAGTGGTACACTGGTGGTGGTGAGCATGGTGTGAAAGGATGGACATCTCGCAGAATATTACAAAGCTCTCGCGAATGCCTTTGATAACTTTCATTTCCTACATTCCTGCTCTCTGCTACTGTGACCATGAGCTTCACATTTTTCCATTGCTTGACTAAGCACCTCCTTCTTCTGCAACAGCTTCTCCGGTATTTATTCCCGGCTACAGATCCTTCTAACCTTGGTTCTCTAACCATATAATCGCTTGCATAGACATTTATCACTCCAAAATGCCCTGAAGCATTCCCTTTATATTTATTCACTGTCATCTCTCTAGACTTTGGTGTGGTAAGTAAAATAAATGATCCACTCAGTCTTTTTAAACTGGAAGTGGAGCACACTCCTTAAACACTGAGCTTGGAAAATGCAGTATCAATATTTTACAGGTTGTCCTAGAAAAGGGAAGCCCCTAATGGGAAGGCATAAAACTCAACAGATTAGGATGTGCAGACTGCCCCGAGAATCAAAAGCAAATAGGTGAGACCCAGTGGAAGAAATGTTCAGGGCTATTTCTTTTTCGAAAAATGAGGTGAGATCTTTATTGTTGTTATAAAATATAAATGTAAAGTTTTCTGCTTCGGTAGTCCAATTTTGTTGAATGTTAGGCCTCTGTGATATTCATAGCAAACCTCTACTATTAATATGTGAAAGTAGTAGTTGGGCTTTAAAGATTTAGTGTGTGTTTGTGTGTGTGTTGCACATGTGCCTCTGCGAGTTTATATGCATCTCATGCATGTAGGAGTCTGAAGAGACCAGAAGAAGAACTAGGAACCTGGAACTGGAATTATAGGCAGCTGTGAGCCTCTTGATGTGGGTCCTGGAAATTGACCTGAGCCCCTTTTCAAGAAGAATAGAATTCTCTCAATTCCTGAACTACCTTTCCAGCAGTTTTTATGTTTAATTTTTTTAATTGACCTAAGCTGACATCAATGAGCCTTTCATTGGACCTAGTTCCATAAGAAAAAGCTGTGTTTTGTTGAAATAGAAGTCAGAAATCTAATGTTTTTGTTGTATGAACTCCAGATTTTGACAGAAATGTAATATTCGACTGGAGTTAAAAAAAACACTCTTTAGAAAACGTAAAAGATTTAAAATGTAAAAATTAAAAGTGAAAAATAGAAATGTGTGTATTCTGATGACTGCAAACTACACTAAACAGAAAGGCAGGCAATCAGTACAAAATCCTTGCGTTCCCTTGGGTAAAGCCATAACCTATTGCCTTTGTCACAAATGCATCCTATACTTATTGCTGCTTCATTGAAAATAAGAGTTTACATTTCGAGAGTAATATTTTGAGTACCGAGCTTTCATGTCTTCTGTTGAGTAAGTAGAGAGTGCACTGAAAATATCCTGCAAAGGATGGTGAATATCCTCTGATGCTCTAAAGTGTCTCATTGGATTCATGCAGTTGGGAGAGGCAGGCACAGGCAGATAGATTTAAGTGTAAAGAGAGGATTCCTTTACCTATAAAAATTATATACCTTTATCTGTTTTTCCACATGGGCTAAAAACCTTGAAGTCAATAAATTTAACTCACTGATTTAAAATCAAACACATTCTATAGCCCATCTTTCACATTAGATGCACATATCACATGCTCATCCCCAACAATGGATGGCAGCAAGACACACCTGTCTGACGGTATTTGCTTATCTCCACATTAAATCACTTATCAGTGGTTCCACAGTCACGCATTAAAAAGAAGAGCAGAGTGAAGCAAGACCCTTAATGAGTTTTATATTCCTTGATTTTAATTTTCAGTCATTAAGTGTAGGTGAAGGAATGAGAAAAATGCTCCACTCTGCCATACAAGTTTAGGCTAAAGTCCCTTGAAAGCAGAAGGCAGAAGAATGATATTCACTAGGTCTTGTTTCCACACAGCAACAGACGAATTCTCATTTGATGGATGCTCTTCCCCTGCTGGAGCAATATGATTCTTATGCTCAAGGCCAGGCAGTCAAGTCCAAGAAAATTCAATGCAGGTCTCTCGCAAATCTGATCCTTAAGGTGACCCTGTAATTTCCTCGGTTTGTCACAAGCGATAATCCTTTGTCCACTAGTATATAAACAACTTACCTGACTCGCTCCTGTTCCACTACAATTTCTATTCAGTGTGTGCGTGTGTGTGTGTGTGTGTGTGTGTGTGTGTGTGTGTGTGTTCATCTGTCTTATAGCACCTTGACACTCAGGACTAGCTGTAAAGAAACTAGCAGGGTACTCCCGAGAAGCATCTCACAGTTAAGAGCACTGGTTGCTCTTGTAGTGGGTTGGTTCCCGGAATACATGTGGCAGCTCACAATCATCTGAACCTGAGATCTAGTATAACTAATACTCTCTTTTGGCCTCCGTTGGCCCTAGGCACAAACATGTGCCCCATAGACATGTACTCAGGCAAAACACTCATTCATACAAAACGAAAATAGAGAGAACATTAAAAAATCAAGGAGAAACTCTAATAGTAAATGGGGAAAAAATCTGCTTTACTCTGCTGTATATTGGTCTATTTTCTCTGACTTTTTTAATAGATATTACAGCATCTATATAGCTCTGTTATTTCATGGGTTTTCTGTTATTTTGCCTTCTTACATTCTTGTTCTCACAGCAATGCAATGATTGTATCTATGTTTTTATTTAATACTACTATACATTTGAGGGTCCTTTTGGAAGCATTTTTGCACATCCACACAAGCATATCCTACTTATTCTCTAATTTTTAATTTGCAAACATTTGCATAATTTTCTGCAACTTGTTTTCACCCATTTCCCTTTTGATTATGTTTCCTTGCCTATAGTGTGGGTCATCCCTCATATTTTTTTTTGTTCTTCATATATTGCCGGCATCTCAGAATGATATTCAACATTGAGAACTTTCTTTTCAAACTCTAAATTTTTATTTATGTTTTCTTCTAAATCACAATTTTGTCTTATTTTGATGACAGTGTATCATGCCACTGAGCTTTCCAAAGTATATTTTATGACATCAAATTCTTGACATATTTATGGGAGACACACACAAACATATGTATCTGTATCTTCATGAAAAAATGGATTTGAAAAGCATTTTGCTAAGCAGAATTAAACAGCTTTGTTTATTGCAAAATACATAAGTCCTTTAACTAAGAAAATACAAATTTCAGGTTCATAGAAAAACACATTTATGTTTCCTAAACCTGCTAAGCCACAGAGACCTATGTTTGTGGAGAAAACCGTTTTCTCTAAAACCCTTTCGTGAATTTTACCTAGCAATTAAGGGCATAGCTCGAAAGTCAAGCAAATAGGAAGTCAAATCCTAATTCCAAAATACCTTTGGACATTTTATTTGCTTTATCCCTGCTGATAAATAATAACAACATTCATTACACTCCCGTTTTCTACTCAGAACTTTTCTACACAGCCTGTGTATAAGTTTATTTCAAACACTGGAACAATATTGGTGTCGGCATTACCTACATTCTGTAAGTGATGACAAGAAGGTTTTAATTTTAGTGCCAAGGCTCATACAGCTTCTCATCAGAATCCAGGGCTAGTGAACTAGTTGGTTCGCTTGAATCACATGAAGTTAGTATGTTTTCTTAATTCAGGTGTGTGCATGCTGCTGGGTGTCTATGTGTGCAGCAGGTGTATGTGACCTAATCATGTGAGGGGAGGCTTCAGAACGACGACAGGTCATGTCCTCAATCATTTTCCATCATATTCCTTTCTGATAGGATCTCTCATTGAACCTGGATATCTCAGTTTTTCAGACAGGCCGTTTGGTCAGCAAGAATCAGCAATCAGCCTGTTTCTGCCACCACTCCCAGCACTGCTATTATAGTATGTATAGCCATGCTGAGCTTCTTTTGTAGATGGTGGCAATCCAAACTCAGGTCTCCAGGGTTGCATAGCAAATGCCTTACAGAATGAGCCATTTCCCCAGTCCCCAAACTCCCACTTTGGAGAGCCAGAGAAGGTCATATACAGGAAATTTAACAGGGCTTTTTTTGTATAGTTGAAATCCCTTGGTGTTCTAGTACAGAGCAAACATTCATCTGTTGTGATTGCTTAATATCTGTCTATTCCCTTGACCAGGAGTTACCTGTCATTCCCCTTCAAGTTCTTTAATACTCTGTGGTCTCTTGAGACTATTCTAAGTGAACCTCAAATCTATAAGATGTTAGAACTTCAAGGGAATATAAAAATTACCTATCATGAATTAATTATCTTACAGAGAATGCAAACTACTTATAAATCTCTTTCAAAACTTTCCCTGTTATAGGAAAATATGGGAGCAGTATATATAAATGTAGTCAAAACTGAGTACACTGTGTTGTTCCCACCAGTGCAGACTTCCTCTCTATTCTTGTCATTTTTCTCCCAGGTACTTTATATAAATACATCCATCCCTCCTTGATTCATGTGCATGTATGTTTCTGCGTGTATGTGGTCAATTACATGATCCTATGGGAGATATTTTTCATTCGAACCACAGCAATATCTTCTTGACAGAAGGTTAATGGCCACATCGTAATGCAAAATGCCTTTAGTGCAACTTCAAAAATTCCCATAATCTTTAACAGCCTCAAAAATGTTCAAAAGCTTAAAGTTTCTTCTAGACTCAAGGCATCTTTTAACTATGACACCCCTGTTTAATTAATAAAAAAAATCAAATTACACACTTCCAGCCTACAGTAGCACACACTATACATTCCCATTCCAAAGAAGAGGGAACACTAGACTGACAGAAAAGCAAAACCAACAGGGACAACTACATAGCTTCCCAAATACATAGCTTCCTGTCAACGGGTTTTAGAAGGCTCCACACCTCCACCTCTGCTGTCTGTAGCATCCATCTCTCTCTTGAGCTGGTTCTGCTCTCTGTAATCTTCTATCTTCTCCCACATTTTCTCGGACTTTACAGAGTTCCAGGTTATCACCTGACGCAGTCAGAGCCTATTTCCAAGCAAACCACGAGACCTTGTCAATAGCATCACCTAATCATTCAGAACTACATTATTGGAGACATACTTGGAAAGGATGTCAAGACATAAAGAAGAATATGGAAAAAAAGAGGACAATAGAGAAAGGCAGAGGGGTTAGTAAAAAGGCAGAAGAGGAAAAACAAATGGAAAAGAACACAAATTCACAATCTATATTTCAGAGACCATGTGTTGTAACATGTTGGTGGATATTGTCTTCTTTTCTCAATAGGTATGTAAATATAACTATTTTTTTCTACAATGTGTATTTAATGTAATTTTAACCTGATGTTATCAATTTAATGTGTAAAAAACAGTGACATTCTTCCTTAATAAAGTTAGATTTTATAATATAACATTACATTTTATAAAAGAGAAATACTTTATTGTTTTATTATAAAAGTTTTAACAAAATCTTTAGACCAGTTATAGTTTTTCTGCTTCAATATGACAAATTTGGAAAAATATACAGTGCTTAATCCCTTTAAAACTTAAATCATTCAACTAATTTTAAAGTTTTGAAGGAAGAAACTATGTTCCTTTTTAAAAAATGTCTCTCCATAGCTGCATAAGCAGGATACATTCTAAATCATTGCTAAACATACTATCATGTTATTCTTTAGAAAGCTGATTGCTGTATACACATCTTAGAAAATCACAAGATTCTCTTACTTCTTTTTTATTTACTATAATAAGACATTCCTTGTTTCCTCTCCTCCCTATGGTACCTACAGCAAGAATCCATGCATGGAAGATTTTGGTATACACAGTGTGCACATCAACTTCAGCACTAAAAAGATACTGTTTTACAGGCACTTTTTTTGTTGTTTTTGGAATAGTATGATTCGGGTTAATTACTGTCATCATCCTTCAAACCCTTGGCATGGCTTCTGTTTGGATAAGCAAATTTAGCATTGGTGTTAAGCCAAAAAATTAATTCTTAATGTAACTGGACATAAAATGCTATGGAATCCAACTGTTAAAGGGGAATTAAGTCTTCCTAATTAGATTTAACTAACAAAAACCAATCACTTATTGGACATCAGAGAGAAAGTATTGCTTTTTCATAAAAAAATGTTTACTTTCCCATAAAAATATTTCACAGGATTCTGAAACTTTGCTGTAAATAGCAGGTTTCATTTGAGGCGTTCCAAAAAGCAAACTATTTTATTCTGGTAAAACATTTAAAAAATGATTATTGTTCTATTTATCTGAAAACCTCATGAAAACTTGAGTAACACACATCTATGTATTTTTGCATGAATGGAGTAAGGTTCTGAAATCGCTTTCCCTGCACTAGTCACGTATTGCTAAGTATAGACGATGGTGCATGAGTGATGAGCAAAGTCTGGAGGGAAGCTAAAAAGAAATAGTCTAGAGGCTAAGATGGCATTCTACTTTGCTTTAGTCAAAGGTATTGTGACAGATTTAAGGAAATCAGCATCGCATAACTTGTACATGCCAAAAAATGAAAAAAAAAAAGAGTTAAAACATTTTAGCTTTTATTAGGAAACAGACCCAGCATCACCCCGTGAAATCAACAGTTCTATTTTGGGTATGTAAGTTGTGAGTATTTTTTTAACATTCAAAAATGGGACTAAGAATGTCAATGTCATCTAATCCCAGAGATCAGAGGAGTGAGCATTACTAGAGACATGTATTTGGAATAATTACACATAGAGGACATATATAAAGGCATAGGACTGGATGATGAGACTTAGACATCAGTACAGATGCAGCCCACAACAAAAAGGACAATTCAAGGTCATCATGACCTTACAGAGACAGAGACATATAGTATATGCGCAGAGTTCCACGCCTCCATATTTGTAATATCCACACACCCTTGGCACACCTTATTCTTTCAAAAAGCACTAAGTTGAATACTATTACTATATGAGGTTTAACCTTATACAGCTCTGAGCTATTGGATATTGAAGTACTTGTTTCCCTGTAACCTTGATCACTTCTCATCAGTTATCACTAATGGCTGTACCCTGTGCTTCAAACCATTTATCTTTGGATCCCCTTTGTCCTAGAATTTCCTATTGTCAACCTTTTGCTTGAGTAACTGCAGGGAGAAAATTGGGAAAGAAAACAATAATTAGTACAATTTGTTCAATTTCTTGTTTCAGTTGTCTATTAAGGATATAAAATAAGAATCACAATATAATACACAAAATCCAATTATATATAATATATGTCAATTTTGTACTACTTCACCTACCTACCTATTCTTTATCCTTTGTTTTCTCTCTCTGCCTCCCCTTATCTTCTGAAGTAGAGCAAATCAGGACCAAAAGCAAATCCATATTTATATTTCTATGTCACTTACCTATATCTGGTAAGTGTTCTAGACCATTGAGGAATTTATAGGTATCAAGCTCATTTTTAGATTATAGGAAATTGGAATTGTTTTTCAGAAATCTAATTATATTTGCTTAATGGTACTGGAATTTGCTAAAGGGAGCTGACAATCTAATGAAGATATGTTTTCCCAATTAAGTCAGAGCCATCTTACTTCGAAAATTAAATGTATTCAGTTTAGAATTAGAAACTAGCAAGCACATTTTATGTCTATTTTAATAACTGTATCCTTTTTCTAAGATGGATTTTAAAAGCTAAAACAAAGTAAGTTGATAGTATTCTGTGAGGCAGGTGTCATTTTAATACTTACCTATGATTTTATCTCAAGATTTGGTCTTTCTGTGTGGTTCTGGAGTTGACTAACCTGATTTACTTTTATAAATGAGATGGAGAGGAAGCTTATAAATGATTTTATGTGACAAAATATAACTACAATAAGAAAGTAGATGAATTGGATCCCAGAATATCCTGGGATACCTTTGTTTTTTTTCCCATTTCCCCAAAAATGTAATATACTGAAAAAAATGAGATCTGATAATGAAAAAATCCATAAAGAAATTCTTTTTTTATGGGTTTTTATTTTACTTTATTTCTGAAGCGTACTTATGACATCATTTCTCATTTCAATATCTAACTAACCATGAATTCTCATAATAAATTTTACTTGATCTTAAACTTTTTTTTTATTGAGAATAGGAAAAAAAAAGTTTCCGCCTCCTCCCAGCCTCCCATTTCCCTCCCCCTCCCCTACTCTTCTCCCCCTCCCCCTCTCTTCTCTCCCTCCCCCCACTCCTCTCCCCCTCCCTCTCCTTTGGAACATTAGAATGATGTTCTTTTCTAGAAAGACCACCGTTCAAGAAAAAAAAAAAACCAAGAACATAGTCTTAAAAATAACAGTATTAGGTCAGCAAGAAGCTCAGTTGGGAAAACATCTTCCTGAAGAAGCCTGATGACCTAAACGTGGTACTGTGAAGCTATGATGGAAAAGAGAACCAAATCCCAAAAGCTGTTCTCTCACTACTACACGGATGCCATGGGGTATGCAGCCATTCCTCTATATACACACTGCAGTCATAATTTTACCAAGTTTCATATATGCATGTGGTTATTATTATGGATTATCAGTAAATCAGAATAAGCTCTGCAAACCTGTCTTATATCATATAATTTGTCTATATGCATAAAAAAACTCCCAATTCTCAAACCTACCCTCTTAGGAAGTTATTAATTTCCTTTACTCGACAGTTAAAAGATAGATATTGAGTGATTAAGGACAGACAAAACAAGGTTACATACGTAGAACTAGCTGGGATAGAAGTTCAAATATTTGTTAGTAAATTCCCTGGTAAGGCAAATAGCCCAAAGCTAGGCAAATTCTCCTCCCCCATATGATAATGCTCAAATTGCTAAAATTTCTGATTTCCTACATATAAAAAGGATTTAGATTTGGAGATCTTCAATGACACATCTATGAATTCTAGACAAAGATGTTTTTACTTCTAGGGCTAATTACTCATTTAGCCTACCCTTTCTAGAGAAGAATTTTATTGAACTCTACTAATTTAGTAAAACATGGTTGGGAGCACAGTTTAGAAAAATGACAATTCAATTTCAGGGTTTCTGCCCAAGGCTCTAATAATATTTAAATTTAAATATTTGTGATGTATGATGTACTTTAACATGCATTGTACAAACAGTAGAGCAGAATGAGCTCAAAAGGTAAAGAGAATAGACAAACATACTCATAGTTTGCAGAAGGGAAATTACCACCCAAAGGGGATACATGACTTGCTTGATATCCAGGTTGTCACTGAGAAGGATGGAGCGTGGGTGAGCGAAAGAATTCTTAAACCATTTGGGAAAAGGATACTTGAACCAAATTTGATCACAAAACGTGAGATGCCGAGGACTGTACTGTTGGCACAATTGCTTGGTCATGTGACTTTAAAGATGATTAGAGAAAGCCAGAGTAGTACTTTTTTTCCCTAAGGCCTGGACTATGAGACATGGTTAGGTCATTTTTGCAGGGACATCACATTGAATGTTAAGTAGGATTTTAGCTATTATTTGTTGGGGTGTTTTAGATCATTGAAATTTATGTTTTGTAATGAGAAAGGGGTTGCATTCCCGGCACCCGGCTAGCTTAACCCCCAAAAATAACCACATGGAAATTGTATTAATTAAACACTGCCTGGCCCATTATCTCCAGCCCCTTAGTGGCTAACTCTCACATATTAGTTTAACCCATCTCCATTAATGTGTATTCCCACTTGACTGTGGCTTACCAGCATGAGTCTAACCAGCATCCGTCTAGGAGAGAGGAGCCATGGTGTCTGCCTGTCTCTGCTTTCTCCAAGAATTCTGTTCTGTCTTCCTCTCCTATCAGAGGGCTGCCCTATCTAAAAGCCAAGGCAGTATCTTTATTCAACCAATGAAAGCAACACACAAACAGAAGAACCCCCCTACACCAATGTTTGTCGTATATTCTAAGGTGGCTAATGTACTCCTATATACAGGTATTTATTTATCTATCAACCATCTATCTTCTGACTCTTTCTGTAAGAAAATATTTTAGGGTTGATATTTATAATCTAACAGCCCTAAAATCAAAGTCTCAGAAACTCTTGCTACAAAAAGATATATTTCATTTCTAAAAAAACAATCTTCCTTTTCCATCTTTCAGATTGATAATTTGACAAGAAGTTCAATTACGTTCTTAGAACTCTGCCATCTTTCTTATGGTAAAGTGAGAGCCTACATCTATCAACCTCTCTTTAAGCCTGATGTCTTACTTTTAGTCTGTTACAGTAAAATACTTCAGATAGAAAAAAATCTCCAGGAGCAAGGAAAGCGTGGGGCTTGTGTGGGGAAGGTCGATTTAAACAGTAGCAAATCCAACAACTTCAATATGATATCTTGTTCATATTTCACTGTAAATCAAATAAGAAACCTAAAATTTACGTTCTGCATGCTTTTATATCTGTCTTTCCAATGACAGACAATATACATATAATTTATGCAGTATTTAAAATAAGTGGAAAAAGGATACATCCACTCAAAAAATTTCCAATTCATACCACCCTGCTGATTCCCAAGAGTACTGTTTCCACTGCATCTGCGAACAAAGCTTTACTGAGGGCTTGGTCTATTTGGCATGTACTACCAAAGGGGCAAAGATAAATAAAGTGGACTCTGTCTTTCTCATGATACGTCAAATATTATAATACTTCCACAAATGCAATGTTTATAACATGCAAAGTAGTAGAGTGGTAGTAAAAACCATAAACAATTGTTGTCCACTAGATTATATCTGAAAGAAAAATATTGTAGCCAATGACTGGGGACAGAAATGAAATAAATCATTGTCTTACTGTAATAAGCTGGCTTCATATTCTATGACCATTGTGTCCAGGAAAATTATAAAGTGAGTTAATAAATATGACTTTCTGTAGGAAATGCTGAGACACGGGGTTACAACCAGTAAAACTTGAGATAGCTACTTAGTTTCACATTTTACAGTGCTGTTCAGGGAGTTGTAAGAACCTGATTGCAATGGTATGGTAGCCATGAGAAAGCAGCCCTAGTACACGATATGATGGGACATCTCCCTTCCTGAATATTAGACTAACGTTGGATTTCCAATTTCCCTGGAGTCTAAATAAAAGGATCAATCCACTCTCTGATTCGAAATTTCAAATTCTAGAATTACAGTTATAAAAATAGTAGATAAGACCAAGTTGCTTTGTCTTAAAAGATACACAAACAATTTATCCTTTGTCTTTTTAATATTTTCTCTCCTCCAATATGCAGTACTATATTTTAGATACTTAATATATCTATAGCTTGGTCCATATGGGTTTATACTTTGTATTATTAGTAAAAATGTATGTAGGATGGTTGTTAGACTCCTTATGTCTAGACCTAAAAGAGAATGTACAAATATTTAATTAATAAAAAAGTACATGTGATGATTGCTAGACTAGCTTTCTAGACCTGAAGAGAATCTTTAAATCATCTAAACTCTTATTTTGTACACACACACAAACAGGCAGTGAAGCATTAAATCTGCATTTAAAAAAAAAAACCAAGAGCTTGTTTTATATCCAACGCATACCATTTGCTTCTTTACTTTAGAAAGAAAGAAACTTAGTGCCAATCTTAAACAGAAGGAATGAAGAAAAAATATATAGCAAGAAATATGGTGATCTGTGAGCAGATTATATCTCAAGTTTATTTTCTATTTGTCTCATTACCTTTTTCTTGTCCGCTGAAGATCTGAAGCAAAATTAGTGAGGATTTTGGTTTTGTACTTGAGTTTCTGGTATGTTTCCATGTGGACCATGCTGCCACTTTCTATAAAAATAATGAGACCGGTCCGGGGCAAAAGTGAGTCACTAACACATGAGTACAAAAAGCAAGTATTTCCATTGCATAGGTTACAAAACCGCAAGAGTTTTGCTCAGCGTCTCTAGATTTCTCAGTGGAAGACAACCTTCTCCAAGAGCAGAAAAAAGAGTGCAAACCCCTCAGTTCAGCTTATTTTCACTCATTCAAAATAAATCAAAATTTTAAAGGAAATTCAAACAATATTCATATCTACATTCTTTGTTAATTTTCTGAAGTGCCTAGTGCCATCATTAATGGAATATTTAAACCAAGTCATTATTTGTTGTCTTTTTAAAATCTATAATTATTGTTTTATACATATGCATAAAATTATACTAAATAGTTTTATTTTGAGTACATCTTATAAGTAAAGATATTTGTACATTATTTCTTCAGATATATCCCTTTTATAGCCTATGAATTAATTAACAGAGCCTCATATTAACAGCTCTGTAAACACTTTGAGGAAAGCATATGGTTTTGTTTTTAGATAAGTCTTCTAACAATTCTGATTCTTAAGTTAATAAGCTCATCTCAGACATTATGAACCCAAAATTCCTTTGCATATAAAACAAAAATATTGTCTGTCTCAGAAGCTTGCTAGAACTAAAGAAATTTGGGGAAATTAGAACATGTAAGCACAGGCAAATTCATCCCCATTTTTGTTCCCTACAAAAAACAATTGCATCATCATATTTCAGTATGAATAATATTAAATTTTAAATTGGGAATAAGAGATAAAGAGTTTTTGTTTTGACAAGTAGCACGTACCAATATACCACTTCTTGAAACATAACTCAAATCTGTTATACAGAATTCACTGTGGCACATGCATTCACTCACTTAGAATGTATGATGAAAGAGCAACCACATGTGCTTGTCACAAGCATGAAATTAGAAGAACCCTGGCTGTCTATAAACATTCACTAAAGCTTATCTGAGAGGAGGATGCAAGCATCCAATCTTTTTCCAGGTGAACTTTGATTAATCTGATTAAACAGAGAAAAAAGAGGACAGGAAGTTTTGAGTCAGTGCTAAGTGGACCCCAACATCCCAGCCCTGAAAAAGCACCCTTTCCCTGCCCTTTTAAAGACCTGCAAGAGACTCTGTAGGTACCTTGTTTTACAAAAGGTGCAGAGACCCTAACGATTTTTCAGAACATTGCTTGAACATCCACCTCAGACAAGGGGTCATCAGGAGGTAGATGTCAGTCCCACTGTGTATAGTCCTGGCCCCACTCACACCATACTTCTGGCCCCAACTTATAGTCACACCCTTGCAAAGGAGCAGGACGACGCCAGAGGAAGCATGTGGAGCTGTGTCTAAATGCTGCTTGAAGGCGTGGTCAGATAATAACCTAAGATGAATACTCAAAATATTCCACAGATTTCCTAGGCCTTATCCCATCTGATTTTCTTGGTCTGGTAACTTGTGCAAATGAACCCGTATGCTCACTTACGTTCCTTTAACTAGTTAACTTTACAAAGGAATTTGCTAAACAACTGAGAGGGATTTCCGAAGGCCTCCAGTTGACAATTGTGCCTGAAGAATATTAAACAAGAGCCTTAGCCTCCAACCTTACACATGCAAACACTAGCGATCATTTTTTTAAATTGACACATAGGAAATTGAGAATAATAGCTAAATTACCAAGGCAGTAATCAACATGCCCTATTTTATCACATCAAACGATTAGGACAAGTCTCATTGGCAAAAGTGCAACTCTAAGAGGCTAAATTAATGAATATCCATCACCATGTGAGAAGTAAGGTTGATGACTAGAGCTGTATATGAGGAATTGCGAGGTGGTGCCCACCTCAGCAGATCCAGTTTGTGTTCAGTGTTTACAGATCTTGTTTTGAAGCTCTCTCAGTGCATCGAATGGCTTCGTCCATCACCCAGAAATATAACGTGACACTGCCTCTTTGTATTTTGATGCCCCCCCACTCAACCTGTATCTCAAGGTGACCACCTTTTGGGTGATATGTGACCTCTTGAAAGTCTAACGTAAGTGAATTAGAGTTTCAATCATGAAGAAATCATACTGGATAGATGTAAGAAAAATGTGTAGACATCAGTGTGGCATATGTATGTGACTTTTACTCATTTCCATGTTGTTGTGGTAGTCCCGACTCATGGGTTGGGGGAGCTGGTGTTGAATAAAGTGAGGAAGAGTACGTGGAAAAAGCCAGCCTGATTATATAATCCACAAATTCCTCTTCTCTCACACCCAGCCTTTGCAATGCCCTTAATTATCCTATGCCCACACCATCATTTTGTCTTCAAACCTTGGATACCCACATCTCTTCATTCTTATTCTTCATCCTCCAAGGATAAACTGAAATGCCTGTATACCTGTACTCACTGGTCCCCTGGGAACTGTTCTCTCAATACTTCCCTCAATTGACTGATTTGTCAATCAGATTTATCTGTCCTTTACTCTTAATGAGATCATTTACTCTTAATGAGATTGTTCTGCATGACATCCTAAATCACTTCAAAAGACAGTTATCTAGGAACTACATTTAGAAAGGTACCTTTCTTCTACTGTTTGAATTAAAGCAATATACTCTGTCTTAGTTACGGTTTTTATTGTGGGGAAGAGACATCATGACCACGGCAACTCTTGAAAGGAAAACATTTAATTGAGGGGGCTCAGTTTCAGAATTCAGTCCACTCTCATCATAGTGAGAATCATGGTAGCAGGCAGAAAGATATAGTACTGGACAAATAGCTGAGAGTCCTACATCTTGCAACCAACAGGAAGTCAACTGTTGTCAGGGTTTTTGTCCAGCCCAGTTCCCATAATCTTTAAGTCCCCCCCCAAAAAAAAATCACACAGAGGTCTACATTAACTATAAACTGATTGGCCCATTATCTCATGCTTCTTATTAAATCTTTTAACTTATATTAGCCCATTATTCTTGTCTGTGCTAGCCACATGGCTTGGTACCTATTTCAGTGAGGCAGTCACATCTTGCTTCTTCTGTGGTGGGTCACAACTGCAGAAGAATGGGCTTCCTCCTTTCCAGAATTCTCCTGTTCTCATTGACCAGCCTCTACTTCCTGTCTGGTTGTCCTGCCTATACTTCCTGCCTGGCTATTGGACAATCAGCATTTATTTAAGATATAATTGACAGGATACAGACCAAGGTCTCACAGCAGTCAACTTTCTGAAAGTCACACTGAAGGAAGCTTAAGCAAAAGAAACCTTAAAGTCCATCCCAATAGTGACATTCTTCCTCCAACAAGGCCACACCTCCTAATTGTGCCACTCCCTTCTGGGACCATTTTTTTTTCAAACGTCCATACACTCCTTTCCTTCCTGTCTTGAAATGCTTTATCTATCCCATTATTAAAATAAAAGCCATATGATGTCATTCTCTCTTATTAAGCTACTAGCTCGTATCCAATTGATTCCTTTTCCCCTCTATCTAGTGTGCAATATTAAATGATTAGTACAGATAATTGATTAAAATCATTGACAAAGCTCCAATAAATAGAAACTCTTTGAACAGTGGCTGACAGTTATCTTACCATTATGTGCTTCCAGAGCAGAATTAATTAATACACATTTGCAGTTAATTAAAGACTATCAAAAAAAACGATCAATAAAAGCAAGGGAAACCTCTTCATTTAACGTCTGGTTATGTCCTTGAGGTGGCTAATCTTGGTTATCAATTTGATTGTATCTGTTTTCAACCAAGACACAAACTGCTGAGTGGGTGTGTGGGGTATTTGTTGGAGGGACTGACCATGGGAAGATGCTTTCCTAGAAGGCCAGCAATCTGTCCTGGCCAAAGTACAGAGTGATTGAAGAAAATGTTGTTACTGTTTGCCTGCCTGTCTGCCTACTGGTGAGTCCTTCGACTCTATGGTTGCTACAGCTGCTACCATGCTCTTCTGACGTCGGAACCCTGATTTTTCAAGTTTCCACCGTGGACTGAAGACCTGTAGCTCTCCACGCATCCTCCAGATATTTGTTGCCGGACTGAGATTGCTGAGGCATCCAGTCGCATGGAACGAGCATGGATTCTCCATTTCTCCACCCTCCAGATGGTCATTGTGGACCATTCAGATCATGCAGTGCAAACCAAGCAAATACATCTCATCTGTTTGTAGCTGCAAGAATAGATATTTATTCTATTGGTCTGTTACCATAGGTATAAAGAGATTTGTTTTAAATATGCAGTCCACTATTTACTTTAAAGTGCCTAATCATGCCAGAAGAAATGTAATTGTAAAAAGCACAAATTATGAATAACAACATTTAGATCTTACACAATAACAACAATTAGATCTGACAGTCCAGTTTTGTATTTAGAAATACTTTACAATGCTATACGGTCCCATCTATAATATTTCTAGAGACAGGGGTTTGTCAAATTATTTTTTTACTTCCACTAACAAGTTTGAAGTCAAATGTCTTTGTGCTGTTAGTTATGCCATCTTCTCAGAGACCGTGAAAACAGCAGAAAAAAAATATCCAGGGATTGGAAAATAATAAATGAATTTAGTATTATTATAAGTATTGTTATATTAATTTTACTATGATAAATTAAAACCTTTCTTTTTATTTAAACAGAAAAGGGGAGATGGTGTGGTATTTTTCTCTGTATGCTTCGAATATGTTTTATTACCATTGATTAATAAAGAAGATGGTTTGGCCTATGGCGGGGCAGAAAATATTCAGGCTGGAAAAGATATATAGAGAGACTAGGCAGAGTCAGAGAGATGCCATGTAGGTGCCAAAGGAGAAAGATACTCAGAACCTTTACCAGTAAGCCACAGCCTCATGACAATATACAGATTAACAAAAGTGGGTTAACTGAAAATGTCAGAGATAGCTAGATATATGCCTGAGTCATAGGCCAAGCAGTGTAGTAATTAATATAATTTCTGTGTGATTATTTGGGTTTGGGCAGCAGGGGAAAAACAATGGGCAGTTGGGAACAAACAAGCAGTCTCTGCCTACAGTTCAATTTGTGCATGAGTCTGTTTTCCAATCTGTCTTCTGTTTGACAAGATCTCCAGTGATGTTGGGGTAAAATCTATCTTAATGAGATGCAAACTTATTCAGCTTTTTATTTTTTTTCTTTTATTTTATTACTTAAAAAAATACCAATCCAAATTCC
Source organism: Alexandromys fortis (assembly GCF_014885135.2). Classification (NCBI taxonomy): domain Eukaryota; kingdom Metazoa; phylum Chordata; class Mammalia; order Rodentia; family Cricetidae; genus Alexandromys; species Alexandromys fortis. The sequence continues at coordinate 6,725,930 of NW_026067944.1, forward strand.
TACTACCTCTCCTCCTCCCAGTCCCCTTCCACTCCCTCCACACACACCCACCACCCCACCCCTTCCAATCCTAAGAGAGGGCAATGCACCTCACCCTGTGAAAAGTCCAAGGCCCTCTCTACTACATCTAGGTTAAGCAAGGTATACATCCAAAGAGAATAGGATCCCAAGAAGCCAATACGTGCAGTAGAGACAAATCCCATTGTCACTATCAGTGGTCCCTCAGTCTGCCCCAACTGTTAACCACATTCAGAAGGACTAGTTTGATCCCATGCTCGTTCACTCCCAGTCCAGTTGAAGTTGGTGAGCTAATATTAGCTCAAGCAAACTGTCTCAGTGGATGAACCCATCATGGTCTTGACTTCCTTGTTCATATTCTCACTCCTTCCACTCTTCATCAGGACCTTGGAAGCTCATTCCAGTGCTCCGCTGTGGGTCTTTGCCTCTGTTTACATCTGTTGTTGGACGAAGGTTCTATGGTGATATTTAAGATAATCAACAGTCTGACTACAGGGCAAGGCCAGTTCGGGTACTCTCTCCTCTATTGCTCAGGTTCTTAGCTGGGGTCATCTTTGTGGATTCCTGGGCATTTTTCTAGAGCCAGTTTTCTTGTTTTTGAAAATTACCTCTATATACAGCCACATTCTGAGCTATCAATGTCAATATATGAATTTTAGGGAAACAAAAACTATAAAATTGTATTAAGACAGTTTGAAGGGCATATTTTCTTTTAGGGAATCATTCCTTGATGTGGGATTCCACTATGCATTCTGTGTATACCATTGGTTAATAAAGAATTTGCTTTAGGCCTATTGCAAAGCAGAATTGGGCAAGATAGGAATTTCAAGCAGATAGATATAGAGAGAGACTAGGCAGAGGCAAAGAGAAGTCATGGAGGCACCACAAAAGACAGACCCTGGATGCTCAATGAAACCTTACTGTAGGCCACAACCACATGGTGAAAGACAGATCAATAGAAATGGGTTAATTTAAGATATAAGAGCTAGCTAATAAGAAGTGTGAGCTAATAGACCTAGCAGTGTTGTGATAATATGGTTTCTGTGTTATTATTTCAGGTCTGGGCAGCTGGGAAACAAATGAGTGGCCTCTGCTTACAAGTCCCAGTGGAAGAAAAAGAATTAAGAATAAACTGAGAGACTGTTGTATTGTGTAGCATGGCCGACAAAGGCTTGGTCTACCCCCGATGTTTGTTTACCAGTTTCCCTGTCATTAGGATGAACATGAGTAGGGTCACAGGCAAGGAAGCTCTCTGATAGCCAAACTCAACCTTGATTACTTGATAATGGCAGTATTTCCAGGAAATTCCTTCTCAAGCGAAACCCGTATAGGTAAAGTGTACATTTATCACTGTTCCTGTGTGTTCTTTTATAAAATTTATTATATTTTTAAATAGCATGACAGACTTCTGTGTAAAATATCATTATAATAATGATTTTTTCTAAAAATGAAGCCAAGCTGCTTGAATTGAGAATTACCTACTAGAATTGGAACACAGTTTACACTATCTAAATAGAATTGTTTGAATATTTTGAGGATTGTACACTGTATAGCAATATCAGGCACTTAAAGTACTTTCTGGTGCAGGTTTCTAGGCAACCATTAACCTTTTGGTGTGCAGAAAATACTTTTAAGAGTAAAGATTGTCATTTAATATATCTTGTTGTATAACCAAAATACAAATGGCTTGTGATAAAAACAAAACAAAACAACAAAACCTAATAGAATTCAAACCTAATCTTAATTTCAACCTGGAATTAAATACTTCTGAATTAGAGTGAAAGGTGAATAATCTAATCTTTGATTAGGACAGCATCTTAGAACAATTTACAGGTGAAAAATATTTTTTTAATTAATTAATTTATTTATTTATTAAAGATTTCTGTCTCTTCCCCACCGCCGCCTCCCCTTTCCCTCCCCCTCCCCCAGTCAAGTCCCCCTCCCTCGTCAGCCCAAAGAGCAATCAGGGTTCCCTGCCCTGTGGGAAGTCCAAGGACCACCCACCTCCATCCAGGTCTAGTAAGGTGAGCATCCACGAAACTG
>NW_026067944.1:6728448-6798608 GCF_014885135.2 Alexandromys fortis
TTTTCTTTGGGTTCTCCTTCTTATTTAGCTTCTCTAAGAACCCGAATTATAGGCTCAATGTCCTTTATTTATGGCTAGAAACCAAATATGAGTGAGTACATCCCATGTTCCTCTTTTTGGGTCTGGCTTACCTCACTCAGGATAGTGTTTTCTATTTCCATCCATTTGCCTGCAAACTTCAAGAAGTCCTTGTTTTTTTACTGCTGAGTAGTACTCTAATATGTATATATTCCATACTTTCTTCATCCATTCTTCAATTGAAGGGCATTTAGGTTGTTTCCAGGTTCTGGCTATTACAAACAATTGAATACATGTGCTATATCAAAAAAGTTAGAAAGAAAATTAAGTTAAAAGACACAATGAAGATTGATTGTAGTGAGAAAAATTAGTTTAAAAGTTATTATTTTAAGGGGCATGGTCTTTTTATTGAAACCACAAGAGTGGAGAAACATCTGATGAGCCTTCAGAGATTTATCAAGTTTTTCTGTCTATTTTCTTTCCACACGTAAAGCAAAATTCCTTTTTGGTTTGATTCATAGTGAACTAAATTAAAGTGGAATTTTTGAAAGTTTAAAAACAATTCCAAATCACTGTTCCATCAAGGAACACTGAGTACTGAATCTGCTTGAATAGTGCCTCATATGAGCTTGCAAAAAGGGGGGGGGGGGGAACCAGTTTTCCAAGAGGGAATTGGTGGCCTCATATTTTGAACACTGATAGAACCCATGCCCCAGTGGAACGTAAAACATTGAAATACAGATGGTCGTTTGCAAAAATTATAGAGGATGTATGGTTCATTCCCTTGTAACAGCCATTTTATTTAACTAAATATTATCAAGATAAAATTCAATGAAGTCAAGATTTTTAAAATAAAAAAAAAATTAAGGTGTCATACTCCAGATTTTGCCACTGATTAATATCAAATGCTTTCTGAAGATCAATTCTGAAGATCATAAAACCCTTAGCCTCTTTAACTTGCACATCTATACATTAACACCAATAAAGTATCTACTGACTGATCAGAAGCAATGGTATTGTCAAGGTTTCTTTTATCACCATGATCTCACTGGTTACAAGCTTTCATACATTTCAGGCACAATCCCTGAATATTTCAGTAAAAGATGCAACCATCAAAAGGAAAGCACTGGTAGGCATAGATGTCTGAAGAACTGACTGTCTCTGTTGGGACCTGACTGGGTCTTTGTGTATCATCTTATTCAACCCCTACCCCAGGGTGAAACTTCTGTTTGAAATCATATTATCTTTATTAATTCCTAGTTATTTTTCAAGATCAAGTCAAATTATATCCTGTTCCAGATTTTTTATTTTCTTCTTTCATAGACCAGATTTTGATGGCTATTGTTTAATTCACTTGTGACAGTTTACTTAAATATTGGTCACTACTGTTTTTGTTTTGTTTTTAGCACACTGGACTCTAAACTGTGAGAGAAATGTCTTATTCATGCCCATTTCTCTCGTACTATAGTTCTAGATGCACGTACTACAAGCTCAATAATTTTCTAGTGAAAATAACTGAAAGCACTGAACAAAACCAAAACAAATACACTCTTTATGTGTTTCCAGGAAAAAAAAAACAGTCATCTTAAAAGACAAACAAGAGGAATTATTACAATCACGAAGAACACAAAGCTGGTAGGGTAGCATATTTATAAATAAAAAGTATATGTGCATTACATTAGTTGCTTAAAAAAACTGTACATGAACAGTTCTCAGAAAAAAATTCACAGGAATCACATTTGATTTTAGGCTAGGCATCATCAATGATAAGAGAGGAAGAAAAGCATAATTTAAGTCCTCATCTCTAAAGCAGTGGTTTTTAACCTTGAAATGCTGTAACACTGTAATACACTTTCTCATGTTGTGGTTACCCCCAACCATAAAATTATTTTCATTTCTACTTCATAACTGTAATTTGCCACTGTTATGGATTGTAATGTAAATATCTAATATGCAGAAAATCTAGTTTACAACCTCTGTGAATGGATCCTTTGACCCTCAAGAGTGTTGAGACCCACAGGTTGAGAACCACTGTTCTAAAGGATGAGAACCAAGAAGTATATAAGATTATGAAGATGTTCAATCATACCACAAAGACATGTGCTCAACTATGTTCATAGAAGCATAATTTGTCATAGACAGAACCTGGAAACAACTTAAATGTCCCTTGACCTAAGAATGGAGACAGAAAGTGTGGTACATTAACACAATTTACACAGAAGAAAAAATAATGACATCTTGAAATTTGTGGACAAATGGATGGATCTAGAAAACATCATATTGTGTGAGGTAACCCAGACCCAGAAAGACAAATATAATATGTGCTCATTTATAAGTGGTTTGTAGCCATAAAGCAAAGAAAAACCAGCCTGTAATTCACAATCCCAGAGAACCTAGAAAACAAAGAGGACCCTAAGAAACATACATGGATCTAATCTACATGGGAAGTAGAAAAAGACAAGATCTCCTGAATAAATTGGGAGCATGAGTATCATGGGTGAGGTAGGAAAGGAGGGGAGAAAAATACATAGCTCAATAAAAATAATTAAACAATAAAATAAAAAGATTATGAAGAAAGAGATATTATTCAGAAAGAAAAGCAATTATTTTTGCTAGAGAGGAAAATAAAGATGAAGAGAAACGGGTTTCAGACACATGATGCTATATGCAGATCGTGTTTAATCTAATTGTTAATTACAACTAAAAAAATTCACTGGAAAATCCCAGGATTCAAACCAAAGCAATACAACCAATTAAGAACTTGCTGAAGACTTACAGTATTTTACAGTCTTTAGAAAGCTATGGCTCAAATTCTTTGTCTTAAAGTAATCTATTATTATTTTCTGTATTTTTGTTTCCATCAAAGATCCTCTTCATAAAGAGCTCAAAATATCTTAGAAGTGTTTGCCATAGGGAACCTTGTAAATAAAAACTAGAAAGCTAATCAAATTATACTTCATATTCATTCATTGATAATAGGTTAAATTCAGTTAAAATAATCAAATAGTTATTATGAGCCTTAAAAACAATTAATTGAAGAATTTGGAGAGTAGAATTCTACTAATCCATCCATATCTAATCAATTTGATGGATATCAGAAGTTTTTATAAACTAGGGGTTACTATTAAGTACTTGGGACTTCAATCAACTTGACAACTCCCTTTTGGCACTGATGACAAGTTTGTTATTCTATCATTTCAACTAGGAAATGTTAGAATTTGGGTAGTTATTGTCACCTTTCTTTAGACAATTCCTATATGTTTTCCATTTTCTCCAGAAGGGTAGGTAGCACAGATGGTTTTACAGAATCCCCCTCCCCCAGACCTATGACAGACACTAAATCTCCTTCTGGATTCTTAATGCTCAAACTGCATGGCAAGAAGAGGACAGAAATGACAAGGGACATATTATTTTTTATTTTGAGCACATTTAATGAACCGTGCAAGGTAAAAGTCATTGTAGAAAGCACAAAAATATATCTCACATTTTCCTAGACATATCCAGACTTTGGACTATGCAGATGACAAAATGAAAGGTGCTTCGAGTGTCAGAAGTATGCAGCAAATATATCAATAAAATACCATATAAATGAAAAATGTGAAGACAGTGTAAAAAATCTTATTAGTTTCAGAATATTCATCTTATCGCACTCCAAACATTGCTTTAGAATTACACACACACACACACACACACACACACACACACACAAAAATCTTTCTAAAATCCCCTTAGATGAAGACTTACTGTTTTTTAGTATAGGAAACCCTGTTTTATCCCAGGAGAGAGAAGCATTAGTAGACCCAATGGCATGATCTAGGAAGAAAGACAAATTCACTGGTGCATTTTATATTAGAACCAATTACCTTACACCCAGAAGTCCAATAAATATTGAATGCTGTGAGGAAGTGCTGACCTCCTGTGTAGTTTGTTTCAATATTTTGAATAAAAGCTCCTTAGAGTTCAGAAAGTCTATCAAATGGCTCAATGATAGTCTCATCTATCAAATTATACAGAAGGAATTTATTTAGGGTTCATTTAAAATGTAAAGTATATAGGATTTATTATGGCTTACAATGTGATTAAATATTATTGTGTAAATGTAAAATATTTTTATTACTATCAGCCATATAATTTTAAAGGTTTTAAAATGATGAAGAAGCTCATCAATTAGGCATATCAGAAAAATGTAATTTCAAGGCCCAAAGATCAAAACAAATATCTATGCAGAAAAACATGAGAAGAAGCCAGAAATGCTCCTCATTATTCTTGAAAAATCGTAACTGGTTAATCAGTAATTGTAGGAGTATTGGTACATTCCAGTTTTGTTGATGGTTATCTGAGAAAGTTACAGATATTTATGTTACAAGTTGTGATGCTATAATACATATATACATTTATATGTATATATTTTAAAACAATCACAACAATTAAGCTAATTATCACTTTATGATTTGTTTCCTGTGTGGTGTGAATATTCAGTATCTGCTCTCTACGGAAATTCCCCCCCACACACTCTGTGACCATTGACCATATCCCCTTGCTGCTCATTGGCTCTCCAGGACAGATTCTCTTTATCATCCCTTCCCTCATCCCTCCTTCTTACCCCTTGCCCAGTTCAACCATCCTATAGTCTGTGATTCTACAACTATTGTGCACTGCACATATCAAGTAGATGGCACAGTGCTTGTCTTTCGAGCCTTATTCCTCAGTGGAACAGAATGTCCTGTTGTAAATGCAGGACATCCTTATATTCATAATCAGTTAACACCCCAATGTACCTGTGTGTCACACACCTTTATATATATTTTCCCCGGCTATTGGACAGCTAGGTGTATTTCTCTATCTTGACTACCAATATGAGACGGTGTTGGGATCTAAAAAGTTTAAGTTTCAAAAGGAACCTAATCTGAAAAAAAAAAAAAAAAAAAAGATTTATGACAAAATTCTGCTACCAGTGAAAACCAGAGCAATAGCTTAGGCAATGATGACATAAAATTATCCTGAAGCAGTTATAAAAACTTAAGCTACAATAGACAAAACTAAGCAAATATTTTTTCATAAAAATGACATACATGAAATCTGTAGTTCATTTTTGTTCTGTGCTACAATTACAAGATGTAATGGGCTGTGCATTTCTTTATCCAAGGTATCACATCAGTACACATAGCTTCTGTTTGCTTTTCTTTATTTCTTCATCTTTATACACTTGGGAATGTATTATCTATACCTATGTCATCTATCTATCTATCATCTATCTATCTATCTATCTATCTATCTATCTATCTATCTATCTATCATCTATCTATAGACATCGATCTGTCTATCCACATCTATTTATCTATCTTACCTATAGATATCACATCTATATACTATATAATCTATATATATACACATGTATAGATATGTGCACGTATTTATGTATATAGAGAGACGATATGTATCTCCCTCCTAGCTCCCTCATATCATCCTTTTCATGTTAGGCAAGGAATCAATCACTGATTGCATGCAACCACGGCAATCGTTTTTTATTGAGACCGACGTTAAATTACTGAGCTTTGGAAAACATTGTGAAATATTTTCTTTTGCTAGATTCTGATTTAAAAAGCAAAACATAACTGTATCTCTAAGAAGGGACTTTTTTTTTTTTTTTTTTTTTTTTGTAGTAGTAGTAGTGGCCTGTGGAAACAAGACTTAAGAGAATCGCATCGGCAGTACTTTCCTGCCCTCTGCTGGTTGTTGCAAGTAAAGAATGTGAAAATTATAGAATTTAACAAAATGACTTAACTGATGCATCCTTTTATGTTTTTACTTTAGTCAAATAATAATAAAACAAAATAAAGTGAAGATAATATTCTTATAAGAAAGGTCTGTTCCAGTCACAAAAATTCCCTTTGTTAGCAACGAGGCTTGAGAGAAAGGTTTCAATGGAAGATGTATTAGGGAATCCAAACTCCATCCACAAATTTAACTGAGGACATATTTCACAGTGAACAAGGAAGGCATTGGTTGGGGATCCACGTGGTTTCCAAACTACTTTATTCAGTATAGTATCTAAATAATTTCCAGGGATTACAAATTACAACTAAAAACAGGAAGACTTAGGAATCCTGCAGGTATACTCCTTGCAGACAAGAGCCAACCTCTGTCCCTGCTTCTATTCACTCATTCCGTGCTGGGGAATAAGGCTGACTCCCTGGGGAGACAGTGGGATCCAGTTTCATGCACAGCACCTAATTATCCACTTTCAGTTGATAACAGAAGAAAGAGAGACTTGGGAGAGTGCAGTGCCCAACTCCAGTTTGCAAAAAGTCAAGGAAAGCAACCAGAACTTAACGATGAAAATAATGGGTTATATTGAATTAATTCTCTCTTTTGATAAGATCAAAAACAAGTAATAAGTCTATGATCCCTTCAGTCTGTAATGTTCTATACTGCTCATTTACTCAGCGAGACTAATTTTGAATGCAGTGTTAACTACACACAGATACACACACAAAGGAAATCCAAAAATAAAATAACATAAAACAATGTCACCAATGTACAGATTTACAGAAAGAAATGATCCTTAGTTTCAATGTTCTAAGGATGTTCCTGGAACACCGCTGGGATCCTGGCTGGTCACAAACAGGAATTATGAAAATATTAAGCAAAGACATAGAGATGAACACTTGGATGACCGTTTAAGTGTTTCCTTCACCCGATAGAAAATAGATGCTGAAGATTACCATGGACACTCCAAAATAAAGATAAATCCTTTCAAAAATGTTCATGCTTATCACAATACATTTCAAACATAAAAACTGAAGAGAAAGGTGTTAGCACTTTTTCTTTAGTGAAATTCAGTACGGCTGTTGAAGGAGGCAAGAGGAACATGTAAACCCCCATCATGCAACCACGTGTCTTAGACAAGGATTTGCTTAAGACCATGGAGTCAGATTTTTTAAAGGCATTTCAAATTTCACTAGAGTTATAATTCATGTTTAAAATACATATCAGTTCACCTTTTCTTTAAAACAGAGAAGCTGCTCCTGTAGAGAACCCAAGTTGTTGAAGCCAGGTGTGGTGACTCACACATTTATTCCCAGCACTTGGGAGGCAGAAACAGGTGAATCTCTGAGTTCGAGGGCAGCCTGGTCTACAGACTGCAGAGTAAATTTTAGGACAGCCAGAGTTACACAGAGCAAGCACCCTATCTCAAAAAAGACAAAAAAGAAAAAAGGGAATTTTCACGAAAATATTGTTACCTTTATTTACATTTCATTTATTTGTTTAAAATGACAAATCAGGGATGGGTGAATGGCTCAGAGTGTAAAATCTAGGCCAGCCCAGTTTCTGAGTTTTAAAGAAAAGGTGTCTGTGGCTGGGTCTTATTGGCTTCCTCAAGGGAGGAAGGGTAAAGACGCAGTGTCTACAACACAGGCATCGGGAGTCAGGTGAAAGGGAAACAGCAGACTCATTTAGTTAGCAACAGGAAGAACCTTATATACCCTCTGAGCATTCAAGGGTTAAGATCAGTTGACATTGTGTGGTTGCCCCTCATTGGCTGGCCCAGCAAGATCAAGACCTCTGACATCAGGCAGACTCCACGTTGGTTGTCTCTCAGTCTGGTAGGCCCTAACTTTCTACAGATGTCCACAATATCAATTACTTTATTTGCAAAATGAGAAATTTATAAATAAGAATTATACCAAGAAACAGACATAAACTAATAATGGCATTACTTAAGACCAGAAAATATTCAGTAAATTGTAGCTGCTATTAGGTATTATTAGTATCTGCAGAGAAAGGTTCCTGGCACCTGGCACAACTCCCCATACATTTTGATGACTCGCGCTTTGAAATTTATATTGGGTCACCTTACCCAGTCTTAATAAATGGGGAGGTATTTTGTCTTACTGCAACTTGAAATGCCATGTTTTGTTGATACTTATAGGAGACCTGCACTTTCCTAAACAGAAATGATAAATGAGTGGATGTGGGGGTGAGAACAGAGGAGCCTTGTGGGGACTGGGAGGAGAAGGAGGGGAAACTGTGGCTAGGATGTAAATTAATTAATTAATTAATTAAAAGAAGAAACTATACTAGCTGACTATTATGTGTATTTCTACTATGTTTTGAGACTGTTCTCTGCTGTGAATGCTATTTTATGCCTTGCACTTAACTCAGGTCCTGAATAAACAGGTTTCTGCGTTACCTACAGAGTAATACTCCTATGGATACTACACATTTCCTTTTGTGAATATCGAAGCTTATGAATTTATAAATATATAAGCAACTTCTCTGCTGATCTAGGTGCCACCAAGCAATACAACAGGCTAAGAACTATATTTCGATTTCATTAGATCTTAAGTCATCGCAGGTAATATCCAGAGTTCCCTAAAATCACTCACTCTTACTTTCAGATGAATAAATTGATGTGCACTCCTTTTCAAGATATTTAATTTGGAAATTTATTTCATTTCCATAGTTTTCCATTTAGTGAGAATTCTACACACCATACTGCAATAAAACATTTGCTCTTTGAAGGCAAATCAATGTGTACGTAATGGATGTGCTCAGTACACATATATTTGAAATTAGGATTTACAGCTCAAAATCTCAGGCATAGGAAACCCAAAACAAAAATAGACAGGTTTGCATTGTGGGCAAGGGAAACAAAGCAAAGAAACTTACTACAGATTAGAAGAAAACCCTTGTAAACTTCACTCCTGATAGCAGGTGCCAAGAGGGTATGCAGGGAATGATGCCTTGCTCACTGTCAGGAATGCATGCCTGTTCTGGGAAGTAGACTAGAAGTTTGCTCTGCTTTGAATATTAGATTTACCCAGAGGTTTGTATTTAGCATCCTTGGTCAGAAGCTAGTGATGCCATTTTAGAAAATGTTGGAAACTCTGGGAGGTGGGGCCTAACTGGTGGAGTGGTGAGTGGTGCTGTCCCTTTGAAGGTATAGCTAGTCTCTGGTCCCATCCTCCTTCACCTATCCACATGATGTGAAAACCTACTCCTACCATGTCCATCTCAGCTCTATTAGTTCTAGGTCAAGAATGTGTCTCTATCCAGTGAACCACTAGAGTAGGGTCCACCTACTGGGATATATATATATATATATATATATATATATATCCTTTGATGCTCTTTGTTCTTAACCTCTATGGAATCTTAAAAGTTTTCTTTCTATAGCCTCCATCATTAGGGAATATATGTTCTGTCAGGGAACTCATCCAAGACACTTAGTTCCCTGCTCCCTGATTTTAAAATGTTAGATCACTTATATTAATTTTTATTGCAATTCACTCTTTTTAAATTAGAAAATTAATTTTTCTCAGATTAAAGTCTCAGCAAAATTGAAAAGAAGACAGTTTTCATATATATTGTCCCTATACATATATGAGCAAGGCAGGAACTCAAGACAGGAACCTGGAGGCAGGAACTGAAGCAGAAAGCGTGGAGGAATGATGTTTACTCGTTTGCTTCCTGTGGTTCAATCAGCTACTTTTATTAGAGTGGCCTATCTGCCTAGGAATGGCATTCATTGTCCAGAGAAGAGTGGGTCCTTCTACATAAATCACCAAGCAAAAGAATTTCCCCATAGACATGCCACAGGCCAGACTGATGGAGCCAATTCCTCAGTTAAGGTCTTCTCTTCCTGATTTGTTGACAACCGAGATTTGGTCTTGGGACAACATATATGTCCTATATGCTTCACTTTTTTACTTGATAGGACTCTTTTCTCTTTTGTCAGTGCAAATGGCACAGCATAATCCACTTCACTGTTTTATTCATATAAAGGTGAGCCTTCCCCCTAAGAGAACCAAATAAAGCAACGCATATTTTCCAACCTATTTTTTAAACTGTGCTTAACTTTTCAATATGGCTGTACTCTCTGAAGAAGGTGATTTTGAAAGCATCTAAAAGGACACACATACAAACACGTGCACACACACACACACACACACACACACACACACACACACACACTAAAGGTTAAGACAGCGAAGCTTCATTCTCTCTTGAGATGTTCAAAGAAAACCAGTTGGGTATATAGCATCCATTTTTAAAATAAATCCCAATTTTACATCATCCTGGAATTCTTTTCTGTGACAAAAGTCCGGACTCCAAGCACACATGAGTAGAGGTCCCTAAGGGAAATCCCTGAGGCTGTAGAGAAACAGTAAGCAATGCCCTCTTCACTGACCCTGAAAAATGATAATACTTCTTCCTAGCTAGATAATTCTAAGAGATTTCACAGAGGTTCTTTGGAAACTGTATATGAAACCCTTTTAACGAAGTCTGCCACTTGTGTATTTTGTGCTCATCTGACCAATAAAAGTTCCATGTAGTTTTACATATTTATTATATGTACTAACACACCCCTCCAATTTCTTGAAGGTCATTCCTTGTTCATTCATTTACTTACTGAGTCATCTACCATCTACAGATTTAAAAAAGTCACTGGTGTAAAAGATAATGATAGAAAAAGCAAACAAATTTCTGTTTCCATTCTCAAAGAGTTCACAGTTTAACAGGAGCACAAAGTACAGAGCAAAGAACCCTTGTTGCTGAGTAACCAGGGGTAAAGGGAGTTGAAAGGGAACCAACTGCTTATAAATGTGATGAAAGAAAAGGTCACTATATGGTAAAGAAGCAGTCTGAATTTTGTTTTCTTAAATGAGCAAATTTAAACTTTAGGCTCATGACAGGATTGAGGGTGAGTCAAGTTTAGTGTGGAAGACACAGACCATAGTACTATAAAGAGAAGAACAGCTTGCTGCATGAAAAGATAGTAACGGGGAGCAAGCCACAGAGGGCATGGAGGCAGAATGAGAGTGGAGAGATTGTACTCAATATACAAATATAGATAATATGAAAATGAATACTTTCTGAGACTGGTTAAGTGATGGACAAATCTCATCACTTAATTTCCTGGATTGGGGTTTATTGAAAGTTGTAGAGACAATGTAACCAAAATTTATGTCAATAGTGAAACAGAAGTGTATTCACAGTACACCTTAAGAACAGATTCCCCTGGGAAAGGGAAATAGACAAGATCAATTGACAAAATTATGAGTGTGGGTATCGGGGGAGGAGAAGGGGAGAGGGGGAGCCAGGAGGAGAACTTGAAGGAACTTGTTATAATCGAGATGGAGGAAGAACAGAGATGAGAGCTAGGAAAGAGATATTTTAATTGAGGGAAGCTATATGGGGCTAGCAAAAAACCTGGCACTAGATAAATTTCCAGGAATCCACAAAGATGACCCTAGCTAAGACCCTAAGCAATAGAGGAGAGGGTGCCCAAACTGGCTTTACCCTGTAGTCAGATTGATGACTATATTAAATATCACCATAGAACCCTCATCCAGCAACTGATGGAAACAGAGGCAGAGACCCACAGTGGAGCATTGGGCTGAGCTCCCAAAGTCTGGTTGAAGAGTGGAAGGAGTGAGAAATTAGCAAAAAGCTCTCAAAACTGACAGGGACACCCATGGAAACAGTTTACCTGAGCTAATTGGAGCTCACCAACTCCAGCCAGACAGGGAAGAAGTAAGCATAGTACCAAACTAGTCCCTCTGAATGTGGGTGACAGTCGTATGGCTGAGGCAGACAGTGAGGCCACTGGCAGTGGCACCAGGATTTATCTTTGTTGCTTTTACTGGCTTTCTGGAACCCATTCTCTTTTAATGGATACCTTGCTCAGCCTAGATATAGTTGGGAGGGCCTTGGTCTTGCCTCTGTGGAGTGGTTGGGGGATGGAGTGGAGGGGAGGTGAAGGGAATGGGAGGAGGAGAAGGAGAAGGAACTGGGATTGTTATGTGAAATGAAAAAAAGATAGTTTGCTTTCTTTTTTAAAGAACTAAAATAAAAAAACTAGAAAAAGAATTTTTAGTAGACTATTTTTCCTAATTCTCATATTTAAATCACATTAAGAAAGCAGTCTGTTTTGTAACTACATGATCCTTGATTTTTTTTTTTTTTTTTTTTTAGATTTTTGTAAATGTTGTAAGAGCGGGACATTGTCTTCTTAGCGGAGTGGGCACTGACATTGCTGAAGGATCAGGGTTTGTGAAAAGAGCACTACATAAATGCTAACTGTGTAACTGTAGCCGCTGCAGCCGACATCTGAGCTGTATTCAGAGCATGGGTATGTGATGGAATGTCAGGAAGAAAATGAGAGCAGCTAGGAAATGTTGCACATCTAAGTCATTAAATGTGGGTGGAAGTTAGGCATTATTAAAACATGACACACAAATATGTGCACGCACGCACACACACACACACACACACAGGGTATGTGCTCCCCTCTTTCACACGCACAGTTAGATATACTTCCTTTTTGTTTTGTAAGTCAAACATTAGATAATAAAGTTAATTCAACTAATCATTGCTTTCACACTTTCATCAAATCATTAACTCTCTGCTCTGACTTCAGTAGAACACTTGTGAGCATGCCACTTTACAACCCTCTTATTAAAATGGTGTGTTTTCTCAAATGCAAGACAGTATGGCCATGGGAATTGAAGTGAGGGGCTTCTTATGGTATACACACACACACACACACACACACACACACACACATTTTTGAAGGCCTGGTTCATACCTCACCTTTATATTTACTTTGGTCCATATCCAATTTCTCTCTCTTCTCTTTCCACGTTTAGTCAGGTATGGTAATAATAATATGCTCAGGCACAGAAGGCCAACAGTCCCATACTCCTGATCATAACATATCTTGATGGCTCCTTCTGCTTTACATTTTGATAAATTCTAGTAGCCCATTGCACAAAGACCTTCTGTCTTTCAAATTGCATCTCTGTAAATAAAGTCATTGTAAAAAAAACATTACATTGTTCTTGGCAAAATGATGGAAACAATTTGGGCCTATACTCATTTCAGTATAAGAGTGAAATCTCATTTCCCAAGTATGGCTGAACGTGTGTTGAAGATGATGGTGCACATCCAAAGAGAGCATCCTCCGTCCAGGATGCGTTTGAGTCAGTGACCCTCTAAGGACTTGAGCAAATGTGAAACTGTTTCACAGCTGAAAGGGGTCATGACTGTGTCCTCCCCACAGAGAAGGTAAAACTGAGACCCCTTGGTTCCTTCCTCTTGGCTCTTGCTGATTTTGTGGACTTGCTGAAATAAAATAATGTGGCAAAAATAACATTGTGGGTTTTCGGAGTTTAATTCATACAAAGACTTGCTTGAGCCTCTTGGAATGTTCAGTCTGGGGAAAAGGAAGAAGAGAAGAAAGCAGAAGAGAAATGAGGAGGAAGACGAAGGAGCAGGAGCAGAAGAGAAGGAAGAGAATGAGGAGGGGGGGGAGAAGTACACAGAGGGGACAAAACACAGAGCTAGAGATAAAGACAAACAGATGTAATCACACAGGCAGGCACAGAACCAGAAAGACGGTGAAATAAAGGATAGTCACAAATGCAGCAGTTAGTGTTTGGGAGGAGAGATGAGGTGACAGATACAGAGAGAGCAGACAAACATGCACAGAGGAAGCTAAGAGAGGAGTAAGAGAGACAGATAGACAGACAGACACATACAGAATAGGAAAGAGTCACATACACAGCATGAGTGTGTGTGTGTGTGTGTGTGTGTGTGTGTGTGTGTGTGTGTGTGTAGAACTTATGAAACTATTTGCAATGTTCCAGCAGAGGGGAAAAAAAGGAATGGAGCTCACTGACAAAATCAGGTCAGTATATATGTCTGTATGTGTGAGGCTGCAGCCCCCTCCAGCTACTCAAGATTCTAGTTATGTCCACACATACAGAGAGGGACAATGCCTGTTTGAAATTCTGACCCTAGAAACTGTGAGCACGATGCAATTTTTGATGGATTACCCCAGTGAGTTTTGCTGCTGATAATCCTGTAGTATTTGATAAGCAGATCAAGATAGTAGAGGAAGATGCTGGTCAGAGATGAGAAACAGACACAAGAAAAAGGGGAAGTCTTGTCTGTGAGGTTAAGGCCAGAACATATTTACCTTACGCTCTGAGACTCTACAGACAGTGGAACTAGATAGAGTTGATTTGAAGTAAAAACGACAGTAGCACTTTTCTAGGAGAAGCAAGCACCTTATTCCTTTGGGTTTCCTGACACTGTTGATTCTTGATTCTCTATCTTCTGCACTGACCAACATTCATCTTCATAGAATCCCCATGTACACTAACTCTATATTTTGGAAAGCTCATTCTTCGTGGGTATCTTTACTTTTCCTCACTTATGTTAAAGCAGTTTCATCCAGAAAAACAATTTAAGATACTCAATCCAATTCAGAACAGTTCCGATTTATCACCCCTGCCTATATCTTTCTTAGTTCCAATCTGTAATACATAGACAGTTGCTTACTCAACCTTTAATCTAAATTGCTGTGTCAGGAATCTACAAGACCACTCAGTGATTCATTAGGAGAACTTCCAGAACTTGGCACTTGGTCATACGTATGGCTATGATTTATTATAGAGCAAGGACACCGAGCAAAATCAGCAAAGAGAAAATGTGCATGGGGTACATCCTGGAAAAAATAAACGAGATACCAAATTTCTCTTCTCCTGGTGAAATCCAAAAAAATCAACAATTATACCAGCAAATATCTGTGGCAAAGTGTTAAAAGTTACCTATCAGTCAGCCTTATTTAAAGTCTTTATCCAGATTTTGAGTGGTGGATAGGTACTTCATTTCATCTCCCCTTTTAGAAGAAAGGTAGGTGTCAAACATGCCATGTTGATTATGTAACTATATTGGATTTATGGATTCTTTCATATCAGTCAAAGGAATGAGATTCTTCTGAAATCTAAGCTTATATGTCAGCATAAGACCACTATCATCATCTGGCCTTCAAAATACCATGCTCAGGTCTGCTACATGAAATCTTTTATGCTTGAGAAATAATACATATTTCAATAGATATTTCACATTCAGAAAGTGCAAAAGCAAGTTCCATTTCATAGCACAATAGTTACTATAATTTTAAATTACTATTTATTGTAATTCTATTTATTTGACTTAAGCAATTAATCCCCTGGAAACATTCTTGACTCTTGTTGTCTACTCTCTACCAACATTCAGTTTCTCAATATGTTCTATTATCTTTACCACTAAACCAGAGCCAGAATCTGGTCACTTTTTAGAACTACCACCACTACCACCTAGCTGGAACTACCATTGCATTTTGCCTTGATTCTCTTAATAGAGGTCTCATTGGGGAGGTTTCTTTTGATCTTTTTTACTTTCTAACCACATCCAGGGTAACCCTCTAAAAGGTAAGACTCTTTATGTCTTTCATCCTCAAAATCTTGGTTTTCTTTTCATATGGTAATCACAATCTCATCATATTCAACAAGCCTGTCTAAATGGGGTTCTTTCCCGGAACTTCTGACAACAATCTAAACTCTCCACGGTTCTGCTCCAATCACACTTGTCCTCTTCTAATCCCTCAAAGATACCAAGAACACTCTTGGCTCATGGCTCTGGCTTTCTCCACTCCTTAAAATTCTAACAACTGTCATTTTAAATGCCCTATAAGCAGCAATGTGCTCTGTACGTATCTTACATGAAACAGTAACTTTTGATTTTTACCTCGTTTGCTTTTCTGCAAAGTGCTATTTATACCTGAATATTGCTATTCTTATTTACTTATATTTTCTATGTAATGCTATTTTATGTCAGAGATGTGGTTTTGCTTTGGATTTTTCTCTGTCCCCATAGTTTTTAACAGTGTTTGCATATAGTAAGTGCTCAATGAATGAATATTGGATGAATGTATTTCTAGATATTATTTTAAGTTTAAATAAGTCATGACTAATTGTGAAACTGAATTTAATGATTAAATGTTTCATTAAAAAGCTAATAGCTTGAAAACATTGAATAATTCTAATATAAAAATACTATAAAGCAAGAAAAACATTTTTTCATTATGTTTTTTCATTTCAATATATTTAATTGACTTTAAATTCTTAAGGAATGGTATTTTAGAAATGTTTCATATCATATAAATATGTATACCTATTAATGAAATAGACATGTACATAAGCATTTTAGAATAAAATAGAATAGTAATATGGTATGATATGCCTATGTATTCATTACACACATGTGCACACAATCATAATTTTTACCTACAAGTTTATTTCCCCAAATAATGAAATAGAGTGGGGATGTTTATCAAGGGTTTGGGCGAGTGATACAGGGGGTAGGTTTACACTGAAAATGATGATTTTGGCCAGTATTCTCAGTATAGCTTGTGCATTGACATTGTGATGATTGTGCATCATACAGAATAAAGATTCTCTAAGTGCAGGGGTCAAACTGCTGAACTTACTGAATTTCAGAGTGAAGTGTTAACTGATTGCATATGAGATGCTGTATTATAACAGCAGATAGATTGTTACTGTATTTGTGAAAAGTCAAATGAATAGAAACGAAAGTGGGAAGACAGAAAAGCTTTAGACCTTTAAACATTTCTGTAAAGTTATTAGTATAGAGAAAGAAATAGTTACTCAGTTTTAGCAACATGATTGAATTGTGAAAACACATTCTAAGGACTTAGAAACTGTAAGGATATCATGGAGAATAATCTGTAAACCTAGATGATATAGGCCACTTGCTTGACATGGCCTCTAGTTTCATGACACAGTATTCAAGAAGGCTTTCAAAGTCTACTACTTTACTTTTCGTTCTTTAATAAATAGAAGCAACATATTATAAAACAATGATTAAAATATCATACAGTAAATGCATATGCCAGAACTAGTTATTTAAGATAATTGACAATTATTAGGTTATCTATATGATGTCCTATTTTTACAATTGGATGTTTAGTATTATTATTTATAGTTGTATCACCATGAATATAAGATCAAACACTGTGCTAAGATAATGTGACCAAATGTCATTATGTCAAAATTAAACATTGCCATATTCATTTATGTAAGCTATTACCATTTAGCTGTTCTACTACTTGAGCCCAAACCAACTTTTATTTGATTTTAGATATATTTTTTGAGCATGCTGACAATACTGTTTGGGTAAGAAATTAAATTAATATTTAAGTCCAAGTCTTCTGTCTCTCTAGCTCCATACCTAATACATGTTAAAATCTATTAGCCCAAGGGATCATAAAAATGTATTGCACTACTCTGCATTGGGGCTGTTTCATTGTCATTGTTACAGAATTGATTATCTCTGGGATGGTTATAAATCATGTGACTATCAAAGTATCCTCTGGTTTCATTTTTGCTTCTCTTTTGCAATGCCATATTACAATTCATATTTGGCAAAAGGCTTAACGGTAATAAGAAAGGACTTTCAGTAATCATGTTTCTGTTGGCTCCAAGACGCTGGGCACTCTCCTACAGTTCACTTTCTTAAGTATATTAAGCAATGGACTCTTTTCATGTCACATTAAATCCTTCTATTCCATTCCAGAAAATAAATATTCATTTTCCAAATAAGGTTGCATTGATTTTTCACAAAACCATTTTTAATAACATTTACTGTCTCAGCGTTTCAAGTTAGAACTCTGCAAAACTCAGCGGTTTTGGTTCAGGGATAAGTGACCCCTGGCTTTCACATTGACTTTCCAAATAATGCAGCATCTTGAACTAGCCCTTCCTCTGAAGATGCAATTTTCACAGATTATTACCTCATTGTTGTGTTCCTCCTGTATGTACCACCACTCCAAATTATGCTGTCCATGGCAAACTTAAGTTATCTGGTCATGTGGGCCTTCTTTTTTCCAAGAGTTAATGGAAAAAGACAAGAAAGAAGCAATTTCCTTTATTTTTTAAGGGCTGACGTCTCTTTGAACAAAGGAAGCAGGATCTAGGTTAGAGTCTCAGTGAGTAAACTTTTGCCTACACCAGGTGCCATTTACTTGTTGGCTTTATTTTTTAAACAATAGGATCCATACACACTTAGAATTCTTAAAAATGAGATTTCTTTTCAAAAGAAACCAATTTCAATAAACCCAATCCTGGCAACTTCCCAAATCAGGCAAAACAGCATCTATGCGCACCAAAATGCCAAGCACCAAAAGCTCCAGGGATATTTTATAATATTTGCCATGAAAAAAAATCAGTGATAACAAAATTTACATAGTCTCTTGGCTTCATTTTCAATTTCATCAACCAACAGAAAGTCAACAGTTTTCAGGGTTTCTGTTCTGCCCAGTTCCTGCAATCGTTAAGTCCCAAAGAAATTACACAGGGGTCTATATTAACTATAAACTGATTGGCCCATTAGCTCAGGCTTCTTATTAACTCTTATAACTTATATTAGCCCATTATTCTAATCTATCTTAGCCACATGGCTCAGTACCTTTTTCAGGGGAGTAGGTCACATCTTGCTTCTTCTGTGATCAGGTCAGGACTGCAGAAGAATGGGCTTCCTCCTTCCCAAAATTCTCCTGTTCTCATTGGCCGGCCTCTACTTTCTGTCTGGTTGTCCTGCCTATACTTCTTGCCTGGCTACTGGCCAATCAGTGTTTCTTTAAAATATAATTGACAGAATACAGACCATTCTCCCACACCAGAAAAATGTATCTTTTGCAGATGAATAATATTTGAATACTTTAAAGGCATGAACATGTGATAGCATTTTCCACTGTGACAGATAATTATGATAGATAAAATGTTTAATTATGCCAAACATTTCTTAAAGGAGGGATTATTTTGTGTGGAAAGCAATGAAGTTAATTTGTTCAAAAATATGTTATGGGAAAGCTAATATATGCACTTAATCATATGTAAGGAAAACAGAGCATATTTGATAATGCATTTTTGGTTAAAATAATGACCCAGCTTTGTCCCATAAAGAATATTACTAGACTTTTACACAAATGTAGATTATTCCATGGCCATGGCCATTATGCACTAATGATAGATATTGTTTCTAATACATGCTTTTTAATTATTGGAATACCAAAATGATCTAGATACCCACTGCCTCAAGAATTATGATGTGAGCATATAATCCTTAAACTAGTGTATCATCTGAGCATATTTTACTTGAAATGATCACATAATGATGAACACTTATAATTGGTCTAGAAAAGAATTAATGAAAGTAAGTTTTTAAAAAGAGAACATGAATTTGAAGGAGAATGAGAAGTATCATATGGGAGTATGAGATGACTTGGAGGGAGAAAACTAAAGGGTGAAATATTATAATTAAATATTAATCTCTAAAAATGGAAAAAAATAATGACATTTATTTATAACCACATAAGCAGTACCATAAATATACCATTATTTTCAAAAGAAGACTCTCTTAAACAATAGTTATTTTTTTAATGGCATGTGTTCATTTACCCATAAAAGAAACCAAACTGGATTCATGCCAATGACAGCTCTAAAGAGCAACCTGTTATGAAAAAACATCATTTCTAATTCAAAAATGTTAAATTTAAGAAGAAAAGAACCATCATAAACATAAAATAAACCTCATAGTCAACAATTATAGAGTATTGGTTAGTTTGATTGGCATAATATAAGAATTTTTAGACAATAAATCATGTTTTTTTTAAAGTGTAAACTTTTTATACTTGTTTTTAATTTAAATTTGCCTTTTTATTTTGGGAGTCATCAAAATTATATTTTCTAAATTTAGTATGTATTTATATAATTTCACCTCGTTATAATTAAAGCCTAAAAACTTGAGCTAATTTTAGTGATATTATTTAAATATTATGATGACTGTAAGTCTAAAATGACTCCAAAAAGTTTTCAGATCCCAAGCAGAGAGAAGCCTTTCAATTCAGAGATGAAATAGTTTCACAAACACTGAATTGCCACCCAGGGAGCCTGCATGGGACTAACCTAGGCCTTCTGCACATATGCTACACTTGTGTGGCTTGGTCTCTCTTTTACTTTTCTGCATTTGGGACCCATTCCTCCTACTGGGTTGCCTAGTCCAGCTTTAGTAGAAAAGGAGGAGCTTAGTCTGGTTGCAGCTTGATATAACATGGTTGGCTGATATCCATAGGAGGCCTGCCATTTTCCAAAGAAAAACAGGAATGGATGGTGGAGTTAAGGGAGGTGGGAGTGATGGACTGGAAGCAGAGGAGGGGGAGAAGAGGAGAAACTTTGATTGGGATATAAAAACAAAAACCTAAATAAATAAAAAAAGGTAAAGAAGAACAGAGGAAGACACCAAAATACTGACTTCTGACACCCATAGACATTTGCTTACAACTAAATGTACAGCCCCTCTGTCCCTCCTACCTTCCCTATTTATCTCATCCTGCTTCTCTGTAATGTAGAAAAATAACATTCCTTTTTGCCTAGTGTGTATTTTAATATTAATAAAGAATTTTACCATTTTCTTATATAACCTGGAATTATCAAATTTAGCTTCATCTCCTCAGGAATTTGTATATATATATATTCTACTTTAACTTTAAAAAGGATAATAATATTGAATATACAAGAGAATCTGTTTTAGAACTGGAGACAAATGAAAAATGAAATGCGTACTCACCTCATGTGAGTCATGTACACTGGTCAAAGAAGTGACTCCACCCTAGTCATGTTTAGTGAATCAGGGAATTTATTGAATTTATTTACATGTCTGGTAGCTTCAACACTCCTTGTAGGCAACTTGTCTGCTCTGGACATTTCTCTTCTCCAGCAACTGTTGCTGTTCACGGAATGTTGAAAAGGGAGCATATAAATCCTGCAGCTTTCCAATCACTTGATGATGTGGGAGAATTGTCTGTATTCTGTCAATCATGTTATAAATAAACGCTGATTGGCCAGGCAGGAAGTATAGGTGGGAAAACCAGACAGAAAGAGAAATGATGCAATGAGAACAGGAGAATTACGGAAGGAGGAAGTTGATTCCTCCCACTCCTGCCCAGAACACGGAAGCAGCAGGATGTGATCTGCAATCACTGAAAAAGGTACTAAGCCACATGGCTAACATAGATCAGAAAAATGGGTTAATCAAGATGTGAGAGTTAGCCAGTGAGAGGCTAGAGCGAATGGGCCAATCAGCTTATAATTTATGGAGACCTATTTGTGATTTTCTTTGGGGCTAAACAGCTGTGGGATACCTAGCAGGACAAAAACCCAACAAACAAGCAGGCTCTTCATGTTACAACTTGAGGCTTTAAGGGACCTGAGCTTCTCTCTATCTTGTGAGGCAATGTTACAATTATGAGTAAATAGTTACACAGCCCAAGACCTGGTTAAACCAGGCTTGACTGTCTGATCCTTAGCAAAGGTAACGTTTTTGATTAAATTAGTCCTTACAAAAAAAAAAAGGAGGAAGCAGCTCAGTTCTGAGGATCTTTGACCTACTTCTCCCAAGTTTCAGAAACCCACAAACATGAGCATCTGTCTTAGGGTTCTCTTTCTCCACTTTCAAACTGGCCATGCCTTCAATTAAATATGAAAAAAGACATGAGCTTATAGTGGTTGCTGGACCGTTTTGGGCTATATATTACATGGGAGGAAGAACTTTCTGACATGTGCCACAGAGAAGAAATCCAGGAACAGGAGAAAAACTAAAAATAACCAAATCTCTTTAACACAGCATCTGTCTTCCTCCTCTGGGAAGCAATCCCCTTGGGAAAGGTTGACTTTGAGCCTAGAAGAAGAGTTTTACTCAGTCTTGTATTTCTACTGGCATTGGACTGTGCAATTAGGAATACAGAAGTTAATTTAGCACAAGTTGGGAAAACTGATAAGTATTTAGGGACTTTGAATGATAGAGGGCTTAAGAGACAAATCAATAGGAGTCCCATATGACATACACTGTAATGTCAAAATATCTCTGTTGTAAGGGTAAATAATGAGACTTCAAAGGAGAGAGAATATGAAGTTTTGCAAGTCAATAAACTTAATTTCCAACATTTCTTGACAGAAAGCTGGGTGAAGTATTCAGAGGGTGGAGGTAATTGGAAATATGAAATAAAAAAGACCCGATACAAGCAGAGCCTTAACATAAAGTCAGGATACTGACTCATCAGATTATTATTTCACCTGGATTTTGAAATCATACGTCTATTGTCAAGTACAAAGAAAATCATGGTGGGGCAGAAGGCTTTATAGACTTAGGAGAGGATGGGCAAAGTTTAGGTCACATTATTTGATTATTCAATTTGGCAGGATTCACTACTCCTAGGAATTCTAAACTGTAGTCAAAGTATTGCAGGGAGCTTGGCCTATCTTGTTGTGAAGAAGAGGCTCACGGGACAGGATCAGAATCTCCAAGGCTGGTTAGAAGTGAGACTGCTTTCCTGGGAAGGAAGTGTGTCCCCATCATTTAGGTGGTTGCAGGCTTTGTTGTAGGAGAAGACAGGAAATCACACAGGTGTTATTTTTACTCCTTGCTGACCTTGACATAAAAATTTGAGTGTATTCTTGAGTTTATGACATCCTATCGCCAGTGGATCAAGGAGGCTTTACAATTTCATTTTGTCCTACTTAAATGCCTCCATCTATGTGTTTTCTAATTCATTTTACCCCGTAGGGATCATTTCTAATTAAACTTACTTTGTTAAGAAACTGATTCATTATTGAAAGAAATATGGTACTAGTTTATATGTTCCTACAGTTTATAAAAAAATACTTCAATTCTGGCCTGTCTGTATCTTCTGGATGATTCCAAATGCATTTGCAGTCTCCTTTCTACACATGAGGTGTATGTACTCCTGTGCAAGGTCGGCCTTGGGAGTATATTCTTCTCTAGGGACTTGGCATCACACTATACAAGATGTCCTTGTGTGAGTGACTGTCCCTAATTACTATACGTCAAAGTTTCTATAAACTCACAGTTTGACAGTCCATCAGAGCATGGTCCATGGCAGGCTGTGTATTCCCACAGCTGTCTTTCCCAGATTGCTGTGACAAGCTGCAGTGACAGCCTTTTTCTCTGAAGACTGTGACATGGCTAGTCCTTGAAACTTGGCCTGTGACACTGGAACTGCTTTCTAGAGCTTGGGGACCTCATGAACAATCAATGATCTCTGCTTTGAACCATGCCAATCTCTCCCTGAGAACATCTCACACAAATCACACCTAAGACCTTCTATCTAAGTTAGGTGCTACTTTTCACACAGGTCTCGGTGTGACCCAAATGATAAGAGGCGCTCATGTTTGGTATGTGGCTAATGTACTTCATCTAGATAATGTGTTACTTTTGAGATCCATTTTTTTTTTACTATTCCCCTTATTTAGCGATGAAAATTTAATCAGGGAGAATTGTTTTGTTTGGTAATAAATTACTTGATTCACAGAATCATAACTTTTTTCCTTAGCTCCACCATGCAAACTGTCCTCCTCCCATGTTATTATTTCAACTGTCTTTATAAGTCACTTACCCATGTGAGACTATGAAGTGTTTATTTTTTTTCCAAAGTGTTACATGGGACTTCTCCCCATGAAAGTACTTTCCTTTGAGGATGCCTAAGGCAGAGTAATGAACCATAGACACTTAGAGATGGGGTGTAGGTTTAAATAGTGACTCTATTCTTCATCATCACTTATCATTTCAGCATATATTCTCATATACCACTTAGAATTAATAGTGACCTCATAGGTTTGTTTAAAAGGGATAGAACTTAGATGAGTGCTTTGGCTTACACCAGTAACCCCAGGATTTGAGAAGCTGAAGTGTGATGACTGTAGCAAGGTCAAAGTCAGCCTGAGCCAAACCTGTATGGCTTAATTATGTACTAAGCAAAATACTTAAAACAGCAAAGGCATATAATAACTGTATAGAAGAAAATATTGCATATATTGCCATTATAATTATTGTGTGCCTAGGTGCCCTGTAATAAGTATATAGCCTAATTTTAAGATCAATGCTGCAAGCATGATCATTCTGTATTACTGTATCCTTTTCTGTTAGATTGAGATCCTCAAGATCCTTGTACTCAGAACATTTTTATAGATTTCAAAAAAGCATATCAATTATGCAAATGTAATAATTGAGTTATTCTTTAAATTTTTAAATTATTTAACATTTAAGATAATCAATTTTTGAGAGAGTTGCATGGATACTGAAATTATAGATGATTTTTATTTTCTTTACATTTACATGCCTTTCCAATATGTATTATCTATGTAAGTGAAAAATGACAAAGAAATTTTTTAGTTATGATTTCTCCATTATTAGGTTGATGTGATTAGAAATACACCCAAATCTTCTTAATCATTTTGGAGGCAGCTTCATGCCCAACCTTTTGCTGATGTTTCCTTAGGAGTGGGACTAAGTGAAGACATGATTGGTGAGTGTGAGACCAGAAACTGACTAAGGTGGGAGTCCCTGTTTGCATGAATCCAGGAACATTGCTTAATTCCTAGTTTCTTAGTCTCATTTTCTTGTTCCCATTTCTACCTCATGTGGCATCAAATGTGCAATGTTAGATGATGAAAATCACATTTCTTCCCTGACGGTTTCATAAACAGGGCCACAGAACAGCTTCAACAATGACTAGATTTTTTCAATTTAGAGATTCTGAAGTGAAAACCAAATACAAAGAACCAGCAAGCATGTATCCGAGAGAAGTTACTTTGAATGGTGGAAGAACGAAAGCTGAGAAAGTTGTGGCCAGGGAATCAATGTTTGAACATCTCAAGAAGATAAATCATTGTTGTAAGGAGGCCACTTGTTTTCCAACTGCCCGGTAGCTCAGACCCAAAATAATCACAGAGAAACTATATTATTTAAAGCACTGCTTGGCCCATTAGCTCTAGCTTCTTATTGGCTAACTCATATCTTAATTTAACCCATTTCTAGCAATCTGTGTATTGCCACATGGCTGTGGCCTAACAGGTAAAGTTCCCAGCTTCCATCTCCAGTGAAGTTACATGGTGTCTCGCGGATTCCGCCTTCATTCTCCCAGCATTCAGTTTAGTTTTCCCCACTTAGCTAAGTTCTGCCTTGCTATAGGTCCAAAGCCCATTGATTTACTAATCAATGGGGAATCCCACATCAAATCTTCTAAGAAATATTTTAATGGACAGTCATTAGACTGCAATTTCAAGGTCACCCTTGGCATGACAGATAAGTGATATTCTGCTTTCTTTGCCAACTGAACACCCCTGTTAAAAGTGAACTTGGCTTTGTGCAATGAACATAAAGTTGGTCTTGTGAGAAATCCAAACGTAGATCTGTGATTTGGGTGGACAGCCTAATTTTCTGTTGAACATGGTTACCACATTATTTTTCAGTAGGAAGAAAAGGTGAATGTCTTTAGAACTTGCCCACTGAGCAAAGGTCAGCTGCAGATTTTCATAGAGAAAGCCCAATGTTTTTAAAGTAAGAACTTTTGGCTTATTTCTACTAAATGTGCATAGGCTTCTCCTTGTGAAGTTCAGTCATCAAGGTCAGGCTGACTGGAGGTGCTTGCCAGGTCTTTATGCCTCCTACACTTTCTACTGTGAGAGCTTATAGGGAAATGAAGTTAGAACATTAACAGATGTGTGCAGGAACTGCTTCTACTTAATAGAAGCCAGAAACTCATACAAATTTTGAGAGTCTCAAAAAAAAAATGAAAAATTAGCCAAGAGAAAATTTTGTACCAAAAAAAAAAAAACCCACAAAAAGACCAAGGGTTCTTAAGAGTTATTTCAAACCTCCTTAGCTTCAGAGGAGGAAACTTGGTCAAAAAACACTTCATTGCCATTTCCAAATTAAAAAAAAAAAGGCAAAGGAACATATCTAATTTCCTTAACTGTGGATTATTTGTGTTTTTTTTTCTTCATGGTGCCATTTCCAAGCCCTTTTGTTCATCTCAGATGACTATGCATATGCAAATAATAAATGAAGGGCAATATGGCTTGAGGTTGTTTTTGGTTGTGACTCAAAGTAGCAAATAAATAAATAAACTGCCAAATATTTTGCAAAGAATTTATTTATGTCTCTACGCAATTTTTCAGGGTGAGTTCTCTAATATATTTAACAATTAATGTTTTGCCTTCTGAATGCCTGGTCTTCTTCTGGAGATCAGAAATACAGCCATTCATTCCCATCCTTATACACTAGTGGAAAAGATCAAGAAGGAAAAGCACACACAGAAGTTATAAAGTTAGGTAAAGTAAGAACACTGTAAAGTATTAGAAAATAATCTGCCAAGATAGCCACCATCTTCCAGATAAGCTAATGGTGTTTCACTGGGAAAGCTGTTGTGATGAATAAGCCATAGCCAGCCATGGTTGGAGCAATGGTTTGAGTTAAAATGGATCAATAGTTACTTGCTAGTCCTATCCCCTCCTTGCCAATATTCTCACTCTAATCTTTATATAGTCAGGAAGAGATGGTGGCTCTGACACAAGAATTCAGTCATTATCTTTCAGTTAGCATTAGCCAAGGTGAGTTTGTGAGGAAAGGTTGAACAATAAAGGAAAGAGTTTGTTAATTGGGTTTGCAAATGATTCATTATGAACTGAATGGAATCAGAGAAGTCTTTTGATTCTTCAAAGACTACCAATAAGACTATTTAACTTTAATTAAAATAGATTCCTATTAAAACACAGGCTCGTTTCTTCTTATAATAGTTATTATAAGTTAATTTAAGAATTAGAAAGAAAAAATTATTCTTTATAAGCTTGGACAAAAGGAAGAAAATTTTGAAAACATTATTTAATACCTTGAAATTCTCTTTCTGATGATAAATTGAAGGTCACATTATTTTTATTTTAAGTAATCAAATACATATAATTTTAAGTGTGAAATAATTATAAATATGAAAAGATTATGAAAATCACTTGACTCCATTAGGACCTAGTTTTATTCATTAAACAGTTAAAATTTTATTTTTAAAGAAAAGAAAGAATAATCTAAATTCCATCCCTGGTCTTGATTTATGATCAAGATCATAGATCTATGATCTATGACAACCCTGTGATTTCTAATTCTCTAGTGAGCCTTGTTTTTAAATTATATTATGATTTTTCCAGAGTATATTTTGATCTTTCGGAAATTTCATGTGATTTTTGCTTTTTTATGTATCTACACAATTGTCATTTTAAAATAACTATCTAATATTCTGTTTTGTTAAGGTGACTTTGCTTAATTAGAGTTGTAACCCTGATTCTTCTACATTTTATTATTTGTAAATCTTTTACTTCGGGAATCTCTGTGAAGAAAATGTTGTTTATTTTCTTTTACTACTTTGAAAGACATCACCAAGTTTTATTAGTTCAGGCAGTTTAAACAGTAATTCAGGCTAACTTTAGCAACATTATCCAAGCGTCTGCAAGCTTAATTGTCCCCAGCATGTGTTTATTTATTTACTGAGTATTTATTTATCCTAATTCTATTGCTCTTCTTGCTTACTGGGTAATTGCGGTGATGTGATGGCTACATGGCCAATATGAGTGAATTGGTCAAGTGAAATTGCAATGACAGAGTGAGAAAAATATTGCTTATTTTCTCTTGCATTCAGATGTTAACTGTAAGGTTCCAATGAGTATTTTGCAATCCATATAACTACAGAGATTCAGTAGAGAGTAAGGGCCTACAGGAAATGGTAGTATCTCCCAAGCAAGAGGAAATAGAATATGTAGTAATAGAGAGACAAAGAGAAGACAAGAACAGAAAAATTAAACAGGGAAGGGAGGGCCATGGAGAGATCAAGGTGGGAATATGGGGAGGGACAACTAACACCAAAAGCTACTTCTAGAATCATATGGAAGCCTACTGTAGAAGCTTTTATACAATATACACATATAAGAAAGAACTATAAATAGAGTCACCAAGTAACATGGGGGTGGGCTATGCACCAACTAGACATCTTTTTGACACCAAGTGAAATAGCCAGAGCCAGCAATGACTTCTATCTAGAGGAGTCATTGGTCAACTGGACTCCTTAGAAACTCTCACAGTCTTGGCCACCACCTAGGTTATTGTTTGCATTCTAAAGACTTGTGGTATGGTCCTAATGCTGAAGACAATATCTATTTTATTGAACATGGAGAAGCCAAACTAGAGTCTAATTAGATCCTTCACCCTCTACTGACTAGTTTTCATGGTATTGGAAGGTACTGTGATTGCTACTGGTGAAGAAAGCTAAATATCAGCCCAGAAAAAAAGACTTCAACCTAGAATGATGACCTGCCTGCAAGATACATTGGTCCAACAGTGGTGAAGAAGCTGTGGAGGTAACCGACAACTCTCTAATTAGATTTAAAGTCCTTTTCACAAGCTGGAGCCCATGCTTTTGGTGGCTGGAATTTATTTCACTAACACAAAATATCACAGTTGGACAATGTAAAGAGAGTGAGAGATTTTGGAATATTCATCCCTAAATAGAATATCTTCAATAACTCTTCCTCTCAGGGGTTAGGCAACTATGTATTTCTTTGGGAATAAACAGCTGAGGGACCAGGTGGGATGGAAACCTCAGTCAACAAAGTCCCCCAATTGGAGTGATACTAATGGAATATGTGACCTTGTTGGAATAGGTGTGGCCTTGTTGGAGGAAGCCTGTCAAAGTGAAGGTGGGCTATGAGGTCTCATATATGCTCAGTGCTGCTCGGTCCCTCAGATCACTTCCTGTTGCCCATAAGCCATGTTGTCGGACACTTGGATACTTCTCCAGCACCCGTCTCCCTGCATAGCACCATGACACACCATGATGATGATGGACTAAACCTCTGAAAATGTAAGCCACCCAAAGAAATGTTTTTCTTTTATAAGAGTTGCTGTGATCATGCTGTCTCTTCACAGCAATAAAAGTGCTATCTAAGATAATAGCCAACATAACATTAACTCAATGGTATTTTTATCTCATTGCTTTGTTTAGCAGTTTTTGTCTTACTATTCTTTCCTTGTATATTACATGTCTAATAATATAAGAGTTCTTTTATGAGTTTTGGTTTTTTTTGTGTGTGTGTTTTATTTTTTTTTAAATTTGGTTTGTTTATTTTCCTATTTCCTAATAAAATAGAGAGGAAGAAACGGCTTGGAGTTGGGTGGGTGGGGAGGTGTGGAGGATTTCGGAGAAGTTAGGGAGGGAAAACTATAATCAGAGTATATTGTATGAAAATTTTTTAATTAAGATGAAGTATCAAATAAGAAGTTTATAAAGACTGTTTCTTTCCTACTCTAGGTGGGATAGTGACATCAGCAGCTTCTTACCTTCGGTTGTTTAAACTGCAACCATCACCAGTCACACCAATGGTACAATCAAACTTTCCAGAATGACTTTCATATCATTCTTTGACCTATCTAAAAATCAACTTCTATTATATTAACATATGCACATCTATTCTTTTCCAAATTGTTCCTTTGTTAGACAATTGTTTATTAAATATTATCCTACTTACCAATATTTAGTTATTTGTGCTTCTTTATATTCTAAGTCATTATAATTATATGCATTTAAATTTGTATCATTTTTACTGATATATTTTATTTCTATAATAAACAATGCTTTTAATATTTTAATAATTATTATATTCAACTATAATTTATTTTTGAAAGTCTATAATTTTCATGTATATTGTATGCTTGTTTTATAATATTACTTCATAGTCGTACAGGGTTTTTTTTTTACCAATTTTAATTACTTTTTGGAGTTGGAAGACAAGTATACAACATGAAATTATGCTGAATGTCATTACTGGTTTTAGAGGAACTGTGACCTTTCCAGTGTAATTAAAGTCAAATTGCAAAGGTTTTGTTTTCAGGTGACCTCAGTGTAGCACAGGTGTAATAGTCTTCATGAAAAAAAAAATGTGCTGAACTCAGGGAAAAGGCTCAGCAGATGAAAACAATTGCCATGAAATTCTGGCTACATGAATCCAATTCTGGGCTCCCATGTAAAAAGCCGATATAGTGTCAAACACTTCTAATCCCAGGACTCCTACAATGAGATGGGAGACACAGAAGAATCGGCGTGAAGTTTAAGGTCAGCTGGCCTGGGTTTGCAGAAAGCACCAGATGAATAAGAGAGCCTACATCCCAGTAAAATGGAAAAAGAAAGCCTACTCTCCAAATTTGTCCTTCTGTTTCTAAGTCATACTGAGGAAAGCCTGAAAACCTCAGTGCCGAGCACTGTTTTGTGCGTTTTTTTTGCATACATTGTCAATGATCTCAACTATTGAACTGTAAGTAATTTCATGTTTTTATACGAACCTCTCAGTAACTGTGTTTAGCAAGTATTTTTGATTAGCCAAAGCTTTTTACATTTCAACTGAGTCTCTTCACAGCACCAGAGACTTGCATTTCATGAGGAAGAATTCCCGAGTAGATCAAACAAGCCATAGCAAGTACTCTTGTTCTGGAT
Source organism: Alexandromys fortis (assembly GCF_014885135.2). Lineage (NCBI taxonomy): Eukaryota > Metazoa > Chordata > Mammalia > Rodentia > Cricetidae > Alexandromys > Alexandromys fortis. The sequence goes on from NW_026067944.1 coordinate 6,758,708, forward strand.
TAAAGGCTAATCCTAGGGCTAAAGAGTGTGTTTAGTAAAGATTAAAACAGAGCACACTTTTCTAATGTGATTTGATTTAAAGCTATGACATGTGATTACATATGCTTGTGAAATTATGTTTACATTTGTTTATAACCCAAATCAGTTAAAGGAATAGAAAGCTCTAATAGTTAGTAATTGTGATGTGGGATTCCCCTCTGTATGCTGTGAATACCAAAAAGAAACTGTCTTGGCCTGTGATAGGATAGAACTTGGTGGGGAAAACTAAACTGGATGCTGGGAGAAAGAAGGGTGAAGTAAGAGAGACACCATGGAGTCACCAGAGATAGACACTGGAACTTTAGCTGGTAAGCTACAGCCACATGGCAATACACAGATTAATATAAATGGATAAAATTAGTATGTAAGAGTTAGCCAATAAGAAGCTAGAGCTAATGGGCCAAGCAATGATTTAAATAATATAGTTTTTGTGTGATTATTTCGGGTCTGAACTGCTGGGAACAAAAAAGTGGCTCTCATAATACAACAAAATTGAGTCTTTAAACAACAGAAATAAAACCATGAATTATTTATACATTCCATACACAGGTGGGATCTGTTCAGATAGTGATAGCAATAGGAGATTCAGATATATAGTTCTGAGGCCAAGCATGGCAGGTCATGGGAACAGACCTTCTTACTGCAGCCTGGTACTCTCTGTCAAGCACTTATGTTACCTTGGCTCCATCTACTGGAAACATTAAATAACAGCTAGCACCCTAGCTTAGGATAGAATACATTTCTCTGGACCTCTCCCTACATCTCGACTGCATCTTAGAAGGTAAGTCTCTTGTGGGGTAATCATCCTTTTCCTCTGTATGGAATTAGCTGTCCAACCAGAACATTCACCTTCTTCTTTACCTGCTGACTCACTGACATGCTCCAAAAGACCAGTAAGATCAGGGTCCTGGTTTAATGGGACTTCATTTCTGTATTCCCAATGAACATAGAGCTCCTTTTGAACCCAAAATTATAAAATTCTTCGGTTATTCTATAAAGTTTGTTTCATAACCTTTGAACTCTGCCATTGAAATTCACAAACAGCTGTGGGAAATAGAAAGCACAGAGTATGACTGTCATTACTGTGAGAGCTACTGAAAAATTAGTCTGAAGATACCTGAATTTATATGTGTGTGTGATATAAGTATATGAATTTTATTTATAATTTTAATGACTTGCTTTACATCCTATTACAGCCAGTTCTGTAAGTGTCATGTCTTTTTAATGTTCCTGTTGGCATGTGAGTGCATGTTAATACATATACATAGTAAATTGGGTACTTATATAGTTCAGTTCATTGGATTGTTGAACTATTTGTTGTTTCTATTAAGTGTAAAGATATATAAAATGTTTAAGTATAATTCTTAATTTGCCAGTTTCTCTTTATATCTTTAACAGTTTTCTTTCTTTAATTTTTATTTATTTATTAAAGATTTCTAATTCTTCCCCGCCACTGCCTCCCATTTCCCTCCCCTCCCCCAATCAAGTCCCCCTCCCTCGTTAGCCCAAAGTGCAATCAAGTTTCCCTGCCCTGTGGGAAGTCCAAGGACCACCCACCTCCATCCAGGTCTAGTAAGGTGAGCATCCAAACTGCCTAGGCTCCCACAAAGCCAATAGGTGCAGTAGGATCAAAAACCCATTGCCATTGTTCTTGAGGTCTCAGTAGTCCTCATTGTCTGCTATGTTCAGCGAGACCGGTTTTATCCCAGGCTTTTTCAGATCCAGGCCAGCTGGCCTTGGTGAGTTCCCGATAGAACATCCCCATTGTCTCAGTGTGTGGGTGCACCCCTCGCGGTCCTGAGTTCCATGCTCATGTTCTCTCTCCTTCTGCTCCTGAATTGGACCTTGAGATTTCTGTCCGGTGCTCCAATGTGGGTCTCTGTCTCTGTCTCCTTTCATCGCCTGATGAAGGTTAATATTCAGGAGGATGCCTATATGTTTTTCTTTGGGTTCTCCTTCTTATTTAACTTCTCTAAGAATCCGAATTATAGGCTCGTTTTCTTAAACTAGTGGACTGAGTCTTTGTTATTTTAAAGTTCTCTTTCACATGAAATTGTATTTGCATTAAACTATTTTTTGATTTTAAGTAAGTTCAGTCGAGTGTGTGTGTGTTCAGTTAATAGTTCCAGAATATTAATTTCCCTTTTATTCTTGTTTTAGAATTTCATTAATTATTTTAGTTTACATAGTATAATTAGCCTATATATAAGGGATTTTTTGAAAATCTGCACCAAACTTTAAAATAGTTTGGAATGTATATATTTCTTGTTAGTATGGATGTACTTGGCTGTGAATTTATCTTATTTTATGTTTTAAATATCTTGTGTTCTGTGAGATTTTCTTTACCCTTCCTTACCTTCTCTGAGACTGACTTAAAATCTTTTGGTGTCTAACCCTCCCTACCTTTTTACTTTGTTTGGAGGCTTTAAATTGTTTCTATCATTTTAGAATTTGTCTTAAAAATTGACAGTCTGTACTCCTTCAAAACCTAAAGTTCTTGGACACCTTTACCTTCTTCCTGAACAATGCATACAAGCATATATTAATTTGCATATACAAAATTAGATCTTTTTCCTCTTGGCCCCTTTATATTTATATATAATATGGCCAATGCATGTATAACCATACATTAGCCTCCTCTTATCTCTTCATTTGTATTTGAATTTAGAAGTTTATATCAGAACCCACCTGTTGAATATATAGAATGCAATAAACAGGAAGAGACTTCTGGATTTGGGGAAACTTCAGGAATTTGAAGGATGTTCTTCCATGTTATTTGGAAGCCAGTTTACAATAATCTCAAACCCTATGCCAAGAGGTCCCCATCAAAGGGGTTCCTACACTGTTGAAAATTACCAGAAAAGGTAACTTTCTTATGACCAGCCAAATGTCTTGGGTTGGCTCCAGAGAGGGTTTTGGGTATTTAAATCGGTTTTAGATGAAAAGATAACACGTCTACTTATGTTCTCCCAGGTGATTTCCCTAAAACTCTTCTGTTTAAGTCAAGATCTTATTCTCTATCCTCAGTTTCTCTGGAATTCAATATGTAGTACAGGCTGGCCTCAAATTTATGGCAATCTTCCTACCCCAGCTTCATGAATTCTAGCATAAGCTTGTTCCATGACACCCATCTCCATATGTCTTTAAAAATAACTAATGTGTTTCATTACAGTATTTAAAATTTTTATTTTTATTTTCTTCCCTATTGTTACTATAAGTTTCTGATAAGAAAATAGGCAATAGCATACTTTATTTCCAAATATTTTGTTACATATAGGTTCCAATTACATTATATGTAATGACTGGAATTTAAAAACTTATTGGAACCAGACAATGATGGTGCATTCTTTTAATCCCAGCACTCAGGGAGGGACAACAGGTAGATCTCTCTGAGTTCCAGGCAAGCCTGGTCTATAGAGGACAGCCAGAGCTACACAGAGAAACCCTGTCTTGAAATTCCCTCACCCCCCCTCCCCAAATTCATTGGACTAAAAGGGTAAGCCTCAGAACAAAATCGATAAAGAGGATTAGCAGAAGTAGACGTGCAGTATTAATTACCAGAATGAAGAGATGTGACGGCCTGGGTTGTATTATACTAATGTGTTTCAGTCAGAGATGATTTTGACTCTTCTCCAACGGGACACTTGACAATATCTTTTTGATTACCACGAGAGTAAGGCAGAAGCAGCCCCTACTGCTAGCATGGAACAGGAGACCAGGACACTCTTAAGTGTTCTAGAATGCAGAGGACAGGCCTACAGTTCTCCGAGTCTCAGTGTTGATGGTCCTGAGGCAAAGAATCTTCGCACCTGTGTAATAATAGAAAAGAAATTCACAATATTGTTACTGAATGCTCAGAAATGGTCTATTTATATCTTAATGATAGACAATAAAACTGAAAGTACATGTAGTGTTTGAGCATTCCATGCCTTAACTAGCTCTCACATAGAGGAAAAGAAGAGAACAGGCTGGATGACCTGCATACACCTATCTCCTTCCTAGACCCAAGAGGGAGGGTGTTTGATGTGAGGGTGTGTGACACAGGGAAGTCCCCAGAAAAGACACTCAACAGAGAAACAGGGAGGAGGAACCTAGACACAAACCCAGAACAATGTGGGACCCAGAAATCCATTTGCAAGTTCTTTTAAAAGCTCCATGTGGGAGTTACTGACAGGTTCTTTACTCTGCAGGTGACCGTGACTGATGGGTTCCCTCTTAGAGCTATAGAGAGAGAATCTATGATGAGAATAATCAATATCACCCCCACTTGGTGGTAGACCTGGAGCTGTGCCCTCCAGAATTTTGAGGACCACCGTCATCCCACTTCAAGGCAAACATGAAGCTGCACCGTCCAGACTTTTGAGGGACCTCATCACCACACTCGGTGGTAGACATGAAGCTGCACCATCTAGACAACTCATCACTTCACTTGGTGGAGTGGCTGCTGACGGAGAGCCTTTAGTTGCCGTGTCCCTCCCAGGATTGCTCCCCTTTGGAGAGGATGCCAGAGGCCTTGGGATGGTGGCCTACATTAAACAACTGGCAATGCAAGTTAAGTATAAAGATTGGGCAATTTCCGTGAAACACAGGAGAAATGATTACGATGAGCAGCAGCCGCCACCAGATTCAAGCCCTCCCTGACTCCAGAACAGCACCTTACTGCAGATGACACCTTTTCATGAACCGGGGAAAGTCTAGTTAATGCATGTCAGTTAAATCCCATCACAGTTGCTTCTTCATAGTGAACACACTATAGGATATGTCCATTAAAAGTACAGCAGTGAACACCATTTAGTATGCATAGTCTTGTTAGGGATCCCACGGCTCACTGGCAGCCTGTCGCTGTCATTGGTTCTGCTGTGAGCAAACTCTTGAGTACATTCCTTCTGACCCCACTTTGAGGAACAGCACGGTCAGTATGCATTCGCATGTTTGCAGCTATGGATTTCTGTGTTCTAAAACGCTGTTTGGTTTATTTTTATTTTAGCAGACGGGGTGCCTGTTGACCTGTTTAATTTGTTGTTAAAAGCCCCATTGCACATTGTCTCTTGATAGCTTAAGTGTGTGTGTGTGTGTGTGTGTGTGTGCACATGCATGTAACTTCTGTGACAGCCATACTTTCTCTGCCGCTAAAGATATAAGATTGATTCAGAATCCTAAATCTGTGTCCCATGAACATTTCAGTGGCTCCTCCAAATGTCTGAGAATAATTTATATGGTTGCTTGCACAATCATCCTTATTTCTAAACATTTCCTTCCATTAAATTAGTGCAAATAATACATTGGCATTATCACAAATCTGTTGTACAATCTTTGAAATGAAAGTTTTCTTTAGTATTCTCTCTCTTATACACACACACACACCCCACACTCACAGTAGTGCCTTTATTGCTCCCCCCTCTTTCTCATGTACACACATGCAAATGTGCACACACACACACACACACACACACACACACACACACACACACACACCACCCTCACAGCAGTGCCTTTGTCGCATTAGCTGACTTCAGCGTTACTCTGGATAGGTCCCTAAGGTGATGTAGTGTAGTGAAATACACTTGAAATTAAGACTTAGTTACAGCCCTGTGCTGCTTTTTGCAAGCAAAAGCCCCAGACTTCAGTCAAGCTGCTCAGTTTTTCTCCCTTGCTCTTCTTTCTGTTCTTTGGCTTTTCTTTGTTCTCTTCGCACTGTCCTATTCGTTTCTATGAAGGTCTATAGTCTTTAATTTTCTTAGTGTTTCTGGTAACCACTGCCCTCTAGCGGCTCTTTAGGAATTGTGCCGCACAACTTTACCAAGTAAAACTTCAGAAGTTAGCTTTTAATTTCCTTCCTTCCTTTCTTCCTCCCTCCCTCTCTCCTTCCCCCCCTCCTTTTCTTCCTTCCATCCTGAAATAGGTCTGATGATTTCAACAGCGTAAAAAACAAAACCATTGGCTGGCCAGGTAGACAAACCATGTTTTAAAGGGTCCCCTTTTCCAAAGAAGTATTGGTGTCTGGGACTCAATACGGGAAGTCCTATTCTGTGGAAGTGTTCAGCTTTGTTGCGCTTCAGGCACAGATGGCTTCCTTAGGTTTTGATTGACATCTTCTGGAGATGTGTTAAGAATGCTATTTGACTAGGTTTTATTATAACTTTTCAGAGTTCCAATATTCTAACTCCCAGGGATTTCTAAAGAGCTTTTCACTTTCTTTTCCCACTGTTAAGACTAAAACGTTCAAGATATTTTATGATAGTCATGGTAGCAAAAGGCCGATTACTCAAAACATTAATCTTGCCCTTTAAAAGAGAAAACTGAAGGGTAAAGTGGAGTGATCTGTTGGATATTTTGATGATGTCGTCATGTTCTTCCTCCATCATGTGGTCTAGGATAAAAAGATGTTGGTCTGGGATTTGCTAAGTTGCCTTTTCAATCAGTATTGTTACTGTACCACATTGGAGCAATTTATCCATCCCAGACTTAATATAGTAGTTAGCGAATGGATGAGTAATTACAGGGAATGAGATACATTTCTCTTTTAATTAAATTTTCTACACTGTGAAAAACATCAATTCATCCTTGTTCTGGTAACTCGAATTGGGGAATTTGATTCATTATCTGGCCCAGTGGAAAAACAAAGGCAGAGAGTTATTGAAAACTGAGCACAGCAACAGTGCATACATGTGCTAATAGTTAATGCGATTAACTGCGCTGGTGCGTGTTTGCTCCTCCTTCAATAACAGATCTCTGCTTTTACGTGTTTACATTGAGGGACTGTTGGTAGATTTCTATACATCCTTTCATGATTGGGAAGAGCACTTGAAAGCACTTGACAGAGAAAGTCATATTACCAAGTATTTACAAGGTGTACAGGATAATTTTAATTGCTTTATTATTAGAGTACATCATTGTTTCCCACCTTGAATACAAAGTAGTATCAATTTCATTGGTCTGTAAAGCTTTGCTTCATCTTTATTTAATATGGATTAGATAAAGATTTCAGATGCTTTCCAAAAAATAATATTAAAGGATCTTTATAAAGAATATTTAGAACAGATAATTGTGTAGCAATTTCTACACACATTCAGAGTAAAATAGGTCAACCAAATGCATGTAAAATTGATATAAAGCTGCCTATTTTCTCTATACACATTCAGTATCAATAAACACTATTTTCAAAGGAGTCGTAAAAATCAATATTTAGCCTACGGATTCTAAGATTCCAGATAGTCCTCTGAATCATCAGTGACAGGAAGGATACATTTTCTTGCAGTGGATGGGCTGCCATGAGGGAAAATCATTGAGGCAGGTGACTCTTATGAGATGCTTGTTCCTTCTGTTCCACTCAACAATCCCTGGCATTTATTTAAGTGGATACTTTTTCTAGGAAAGATGGCAAAAATGACAGGAAATTTCAGAGGTGGGTAGGAACTTGTTGGAGGGATTTGAATACAAAGTCAGTCTTTAACGTGGTATTTTTTTCCTGCCACATTATTTTGATTTCCATTTTAAACTTCATGAATGAGTATTAATAACTATGCTCAGTGTTTCCCATAGTTTTAGAAAATAAGCACTTTACTCCGTCTCTAAGACAGCTGATGGTTGCTGGAATGGGGGAAAAATAATCTAGAGATTTCCAGAATGAAAAAAAAAAAGATAAGCCATCAGCTTAGATGAGCAAAGATATAAGATACCATTGTTCAGCCCTTTGCTACGTCGGTATGCTAAAATTGCTATCAAGGAGAAAGTCCTGGACTTCCTATATACAAGTGAGCCATGCATGCATTTGCATTTTACACCCACCTTCCTCTACACTGAATTAGCGACCACTGGTGTATTGCTCCACTTTTCATAACTGTAGCACGTGTCTGGCATCATAGATTTACAGCGAGAAGAACCTTATTTTGGTTTACAGTTCTGCAGATTTCACTACACGATTTTAGGCCTATTGTGAGATAGCATAGTATCTCAAGGAATTTTCCTGATAAAGGCTTGAATGGTGAGCTGATTCCTCATGAAACCTATCTCTTAATGCTTCCGCTACTTCTCAATACTCCAAACTAGAGAGCATCTAGCATTAAAATTCTCATCACAGATGTGGGATAATAGCCAGTGGCAGCTGTAAAAAAATACAGTGGTGGTGGCATCCCCTTTCTGAACTAAACACCAAGTGAGTGCTAGAATCAGGGATGGTATAAGGACAACTCTAATCATGATGCAGACTTGGGTTTTTCCAGAGTCATCTGCGTTACCTGGTTTGAATGTTAAAAGCCCAGCTGGTAAATTAGAAAGAATGCAGGACCCCAACCGTGAAGAGTTTCTATATAATGGCAGCCATGTGAACTCAACAAGAGCTCTTCCCATGACATTTTGATTCAAGAAAACACAGGTCTGCACCCAGTGTATATATTTATGTCCCCCTCTTCTGCATAATTTGGTTGACACAGAGATTTAGATGAGTTCCCTGAGGGAGATTATCACAATATCTGCTAAAGGAACAGAAATCATTGTGACATTTCAGAGAGAAAACGATCCTAGAAATTAGTTAAGAAATGTAAAAAAGATCACGTTTGTTATTGGTCTTCAGAGCACGGGTTATTTTTATAGACAGAAGACAACAGAAAGTGCAAGGTAAGGTCAAACCGATCTGTAATAAGAAGCAGATGGACAGATGCAAGAGTGATTTTATGAATTCCATAGATTTAGAAATGGAGCCAACTAGAAGGAGGGCTGAAGTATATTTCAGGTAAAATCAATGAGAAGAAATTCATAGCTCCAATATTTTGCAATGAGTATATCCTGCAATTTACATTCAAATTTTAAAAACTAAAATGATCAAAAGAACAACCCTAAAAAATCAAAGTAGAGTAATTAGATTGTCTGAGAGAATAAAAGAATATTTATACTGGCTTCAGAAAATTTCTCTCCATATAGGTACCAGCATTCTCCATATGACTCAGTGGTAAATGTGATTCACTATGTATTATGCATAGATGAGATCTGAGTTATATAACTGACTCCTAAGTGTTGGTTTCTTATTTTTAAATTATAGTAATACTAAATAACAGTTTTTTCATTCCTCAGGCCTCATCATCACTCCTTTGGGAAAGTTAACAACTTTAAAATAGTTTTCTCAGAGTGCAAAAGAAGCTCATCTTTCTGAGTCCATTCAATCTTTGAAAAGCAAATTATTATATAATCCAAACTTTCAGCAGTTTGCACAAAGTTTCTAATACAGCATTATCTGTAAATGTGGGAACTGCTTAAGTTCTTAACAATAAAATTACGAGGCAATTGTATTTAATGCATGCTTTATTCTGCATCTTATTAAAGTTTAAAACATGAAAGAACACAGTAAATTTTGCAGCCAGAAAGCATTACATGTAGCATACTACAATGACAGGAAGAATAAGGAGGATCTAGAATGACTGACATTAAACAAAGAAGCCACTACCCTCTTTCTGGTTAAATGACACAAAGAAGATGAAAGACAAGATAGCCACCACCTAAGGGGGCTGCAAAACAGCCATAGTCCCCTGAAGGGACTCTGGTTTCAGTTAGAGAGGCAAGGGAAAGAAACTAGCTAAGGATGCAGGGGGATACAAGAAACCGTGATTTCTAAAAGTAAATCAAGGAAGTTCAAAGATTTTGTAAGGGTGAAGTCTGGTCCTGAGCAGGAATGTTGATCTACTTCCTGGACTCTGTAAGATGAGGGATGACTTTGGGGGCTTTGGTAGTACCTGAAAAGCCATAGGACTGCTTTCCTTAGCCTCAAGAGAATCAGTGAGGATGAAGTTCTAGTATGTGGGAGGGAGAGGGAGGTGGAGAAAAGAGATTGGTGATTATCTCATCAGCACAAAGATATACATCGCTCTCCTTCACCATGTCTGAAAAATATATGAGATCAGATGAAGGGGCATCTTGTTTTCATATAGCTGTTCTTTCTAATCTGGTCTACTGTGAAATCGAGAACTGTGATTTGACAACAAACCAGTTATGGGTGCCAGGGATGAGCTACATTCTTCTTTAATAACCGTAAGAAGTACTGATGAATCTAATACCTCCCAGATCTTCAGCATTAGAAAGTATGAGAAAGTCAGGCTGGAGTGTTTGACAGCTGCTAGGGAAAACTGGGTGGATTTAAAAGGAAAACGAGAAGAGACTATCTCATTTTCTGTCATGAAATGTGAAGAAGTAGATGGCATTTCATGATTTCTTGAAGCACACAAGCCTTTCTGTATGTTATGTGACCTGAGAAGACTGTATGAGGCTTAAAATATTCTAGGCTTGTGATCACTAGAGTATTGATGGGAGGAAAGGAGACACAGATGGTCAACTCTGCAAGGAATCTTCAAGCCATCAAAAGCAGAGAATCCAAGTCCTCAGAGCGTCTTTGATGTAAATTATTCCCTCCAACTCTTTAAACTAGATTTTAAATGTGCCCAACTCACACATATAGTCTGTGAAGAAATGGAACATTTTATATTTAAAATCAAGTGAGAGGTAAACTAATCTTTTAAACTTTCAGATTAACTCTAAGGATTAACTCTGTTGTTTATTTACTTTGTAAATGAGAGGCAGGGCATGTGCTCATGCATGCGCACACACGTGTACACACACACAAATCTAATTGCATAAAAATTCCAAAAGTTGGACTTGGGAGAATTACAAAAGAGGTTGAAAGGAATGCCCTCCTATCTGAGTAAGAAGACAGAAAAGTACTGATGGAGCCCAAACACAGCATCTCTTATACATAAAACCTGGGAGGAGTGTTTAACAGGTGTCTGAGAGCCAAATGGCTTCTGACTGTTGCACTCTAAATTTCCAAAGGCTTATTATCCAGGAATGACAGTGCTGGCAAATTTATTGGGTTGCCAGAAGATCTCTGTGTGGAAGCCAAAAACGTTTTTCCAGAAGGAAGAAAGAAAGGTGCTTCTGTTTGTCACTATAAAATGATCAGGATGTCATTCCTATAGATTAGCTCCTAAAATCTAGGTTGTGGTCCATTAAAATGTGAGTTCACTTTCTTCTTTTAGAGGAATCAGATATATCAAAACTTTGTGGGCAGACAGAAACATTTCCTCAAATCTCATAATTCTGCTCTCTGTAGCATTGATTGGGGTCATGTGATGTGTCCTCTAGAGGACAGATTAATAAAGTCTCGAATAGATTTATCCACATGCCTTGCTTTAGAAGGGACTTTTGGAAGTTTGGGGTCCATTTCCATGTAGCTCCTGAGTCTTCTTATAGTATAGCCAACAAGAGGACACTGGATATCTAACACAGCAACTCAAGATTCCAAATACATAAAATACAAATACTCATCTGTAAATCATGGGACCAGAGATTGGCATAATAGACTGTATTGTATTTGCCAAAAACAGTGTAAGAGCTGAGAAAGGTTCACAGGAGGAGACATGTATTTTGCATGTGATTTGTTTCCTGAAAGTTCATGAACAGAATGATTGGTACCAAAGTGATAGAGTCTTTGAAGAGGTGCAGCCTAGCATGAGTTCATGGGACTGCAACTCTCATGAATAGATCAAGGCTCTTTCAGGAGTGGTCCAGCCATCCCATGGCTGGATTAGCTCCCCAGAGAATGGCCTTTAGAATGGATGATAGAATTTCTCTGAATCCCTTCTATCCATACCCCTTGCTAAGAATTCAAATTGTTCTGCGATTTGGTCATAAAGCCCCCCACGAGAGCACCTGAGTGGATCACATAGCTGATACTGTGCTCTTGAACCTTCAGTATGGTGAGCTAATGAAAAAATAAAACCTTCTCAATTCACCCAGCCTCAAATATTTTGTTATAGCAGAGAAAATCTAAAGAGGCAAGAAATACACCCTATACTTCAGGAGAGGCATGCCAAAGAACTACAGCATTATTTGCAGCCCCATACCAAAAATTTGGCTCAATAGATCAGAAAGAAAGAAATGGGTGATATGTACAAATAACTGATAACCTACTCAGAAGCCTAATGTAGGTGATTTGAGTCTTCAAAAATAGTTTTTCTCATATAACCTGGAATTCAAAAGCAGTTCATTCAGTGGAATGTAGTTCCAACTTGGATAAACTGATACACTGTGAAATATCCAAACACAGTTGCAGTCTCTTAGAGGTGACTTAGTTTGAAAAGCTCTGATATACCTCATTCCTTTCCTTTTCTTTCAAAAGATTAATATTTTATTATTTCTTATATGTTTTAATATATGTATATGTCAAGGAATGACTAAATATAGTCAATTATTATAGCAATTACATCACATACCTATTTTGATGTGAGAATTATTTTGGTGCATGTATGGATAATATTTTGAAGGGAAATCCACCCAAATCTGGACTATGCCTTCTCTGGTAGTAGCAATAGAAACATTTTTAAGGTCATATAAATTAAAGTCCTAACTCTACAGAATGGGAGATCCAACACGTAACACAGCAGAGAACATGTAATTTTCATAGGCACTGGGGTTCAGATTTATAGTAAGCATCTTTGCCTTTTTGTTGAACTCTCATCCAGTAGAGAATGGTGCGAGGTGAGGATATCTCAGTGTTCAGCACAGGGCATTTACAACAGTGCATGTAGACTCGGATGAAAGAACAGAGACACAGTGTGTACAAGCGGTCCTGACTTTGTCTTGAGAACTGGCAAAGAGAAAGAAACCAGTTTGCTAGGATAGATTCTGGTCTTCCAGAACTATTTCAATGCTCTCCCTGCATTTGATTCCTAGTCAAAGGAATAAAGAAAACTGGATTGCAAAGAGAAAATAAGGAGCAACTTTGCTTGGTCATTGTCCTTTAATAATACATGCAGATGCATTTTAATAAATATTGATTCTGTTTTATCCTTTTAATCTTTAACATGTATTTAAAACTAACCATATTGGCAAAAGTTTAAATTACATTGTTACAAGAGGGCAGCTTTAAAGAAGTTACCTAGCCTTCTATAGTTCTGAAAATGTTTTAAAATTAGAAAATGAACTAAGAGCAAAGTGTAATATTATTCAAAGTAATAATTTTGAAGGCCTTTTGAAGAATAAGATTGAATTTAAATACTTCACAACAATGCAATAGGACAAGCATAAACACACATTTTAATCTTAGTAAAATGTGATTGGTTTATTTTATAAAATTGCAAAGATGCAATTTTATGTGATTGTCTGTTAAATTGTGACTAGAGTAATTAAAACAATGTAGTACTATTATAAAGTCAGATGATCAATGCATGAGAACAAAAGGCATAGAAATCACAAACAAGAGGTTTCTTTGTGGCAGATAGGCTATTTTAACTAACGACTTGGAGAATAAAGCAGAAGGGATACTTTAGCTTACATCTTATGATCATATTAATTCTAAGTATTTTCCATATTTAATGTGAAGATGAAACAAAACACCAGAAGAAAAGCTGGAGGTAGTTATTTACATTAATAATGAAAACACTTACTGAGACTGTCTCACACTAATACAGACTGAAAAGGCCATGGACACGAATTGCAAAGTCTCCAGTTCAAAGAGGCAGACAGATGGAACAAGAACAAGGGAGGAAAGGGGCATTTGCAACAGGTATAAGTGCCGATGGGCACTACTTGTTCTAAATAAGGGCCTTCTAAAAATATTATCTGCAAAGGTCAACCTGCGGGTACATAAACACACAGGGATGCGTTTATAGGTCATTACTTTCATGAAAATTCATATCAGGTCTATGCTTCTGTCGGCCCCAAACCACCTCCGCCTCCACCTCCAGCTTCTTTCCCCAGCCAGCCAGACACAAGCTTCTGTCCTCCCACTCTTATACCACATCAAAGGAGAACTCAGACAATTACTTTGATCCACTGCTCTCAGGAAGTAATTGGGTTGCATAAGAAAGAATTCATCAGGGAACAGTAGCACATTTTTCGAAAGGCCACTGGTGATTAATTCACTGAACTCTTTCCAAGAACTGAAAGTGCTTCATTGTTGCTTTTTGAAAGCTTTATTTTTATTTTTGTATGCATGTGTCTATAGAAGTTTATATGCAACACATGCATACAGGTACCCATGAAGGTCAGAAGAGGGTGTCAGATCCGCTGAAACTGGAGTTATAATCCCCATTTTAGCGCTGGGAAATGGATCCGGATCCATGTAAGAACAAGTGTTCTTAACCATGCTCCTAGTTCCATGTCGTGTGTGTGTTTGTGTATGTGCGTGCATGCGTGTGTGTGTGTTGTGCATGTCTATGCATGTGTATGTGTTCCCTTGCATGATTTTTTCCCAGGGGTTGCATACAATTTAACTGTTGACATTGAACAAAATGATACTTTCTTTCCCAGCAACCATTAATCGCCAGTTAATTCAGGGAAATATGTGGCATCCTCATTCTTTCCCTCATCCATTATAAAATGACAACAGGCCCATATTGTGATTACGTTGTGCAGGCAATGTCCGTTTCTGTAAGTTCATTAGTGAAATGGCTGTATCATTCCTAAAAGACAGCTCTCACAGGAACCTGTTTCATTCTTTTATATGAGATGTGTTCTCCCAGACTCAACATCTATCTGTCACAGAACAGGACCCAGGACCATCCTGTAGATTGCCTACAGGGTAGATTCCATTGGAGAAGTTTGAATGATAGAGTACCCTTCTATCCTTCAGGGAAGCTTGTTGACATACTGCACATGATAGCTCATGTGTAATTGCCTAAGGTGATGCTGACTGAAAAGTTAAGTGTCTGGTCATGAACTTCTTTTTTTAGGGGTGATATTGAGGGGGTCATTTCCTCATAGGACACTAAGCTTGGGGTTTGATCTTTAGGCTAGAAAAAATGTGTTTGTGTGTAGGGAACTGTTATTTCAGCTGGGTTCTCTCCATCAGTGGATACATGGACCTTTTTCAGAAAGTTGTGATTCTTGTACAACAGCTGACTTACTTCACCTATTTAATCTGCATGGGCATAATTACTCTGACAGAAGAGACTTGGGAGAGTGACTTATATGGCTCACAGTTTATAGACTTACAGCATACTGTTGTTGGAACACATTCAGGCTTCAGCAGTAACTTTATGATTTGGGAGATTATGGCATGGTTTGCTGACATTTTGGTGAATTTCGGATCAGGGAGATTGAGCGAAAAGTAGGTTTCAGCTGAAATCTCCGAAGGGTCACTCCTGCGATTAACCTGTGCCTGCCATGCTCTGTGGGCTGCACACCCCAAGGTTCTACAAAATCCCCAAAGTTCCACAGTTAGAGACGAAGTGTTCAGTTGAATGATACAGTTGGGGATATGTTACATCCAAACTACAATATTTTATCCCTACCACCATAGACTGGTTGTCATCTCATAATGAGAAATATATGCAGCTCAACATAAGTGTCCATATTCTCAACAGCCCCATGCTTCTCAGAGGTTTAAAACACAAAGTCTCTTTTAAGACTCAAGGAGGAGTCTTAACTATAAGATTCTGTAACATTGAAAGTGCAAAAAACATAATACCAAACCAAACCAAACAAAACCAAAAACTGACTTAACAAGTGTGAGGAACAGAAATACAAAACAAACCACAGAGAAAGGCTTAAGACTTTCAAGTATATTTAGAGGATGGGTTGACAGAGACTTGCACAGACACAGAACTCGGAGCCACCTCCCACGGTTGGGTGGACAGAGCTGGCAGAATGGGAACAGTGCAGATGTTACAGAGAAGCTGGTAAACATTTAGAATACCTCTTTATTCTTTGTGGTTTGACAGTTTCCTCTCATCCTCTCAGGATTCATTTTATTAAGGACTAGAGCCTCCTGGGAATTCCTGCTGTTATGATCTCTTTACCTCTCCCATGCTCTAACTACCCTAAATCCCCTACCCCACTGTGCCTCAGCTTCAGCTTTTTATCCTTGTCTGAAGACTACAGTTTCTTAAATGGGGTGGGGGTGGGGTCATACATTCTCAGTGTGTAGCTTTAGTATATTTAGTGTTGGGAGGCCATTTATTCATTGATGATTCTCTTAATGATGACTATTCTCAGCAGAAAATAGGAAATCTTGAGCAAGGTCACAATGAAGAGTAGTGAGGAGTGGAGAGATGCTAGTTTGTAAAATGTTTGCTGCGTGAGCAATGTGGACCTGAGTTGCCATTGACAGTGCCTGCATACAAAGCTGGGAATGGCAAGTCAAGTCTTTGTAATCCTAGCCCCTGGGAGGCAGAGATGGGGGATCGTGAAAACTTCCTGGCGAGGTAATCTTGCCAAATGGGAGAGATCCAAGATCAATGAGATGCCCTGTATCTAAAAGTAATTTGTAGAGCAACTGACAAAAATACATGATGTTGATCTAGGTGTAGACACACACACACACACACACACACACACACACACACACACACACACACACACACACACAGTCCAATACGTGTGCATATGACTGAGTACCAGTACATGTTAAACAAAGTGGAATAGTGAGAACTTTCTATAATAGTTCCCAGAGTTCTGAGTGGCAAACAGTATCATAAATAATGCATTTCTCCTGACTGCAAATTAAGGTTAGAATAGAGTTATGACATTGCCACCCTAGTGTATATTTCTGTGGTAACTGTTATTCCTTATTCCAAAACATTAAAACCTTAAGAAGTGCATGAATCTCATTAATATTATTCAAAGAACAGTATTTTTTAAGTTTCCTAAGTAAGGATCGGGGAATGGAGGGAAAAAACAGGATAATATTTAATTGTGTATGCGGGAAAAATTTAAAACCAAAGAAAAACACTTAAAAAGGATTTTCTTTGAGCTATCTGTATTGGGATATAATTTCTAAAATAGTTTGATTTTGAGGAATCATTTTTACCACAATAAAGCTCAAGTTATCAATTGTCCTTTTAAATTTGCAATAAATAAATGAACAAGACTCTCATTTCTGATGTTTACTTACATGTATAGAAGCAGAAGCAGACCGTAGACACTGAAAAGGCCTGGGGGAAGCTGCAATTGAACTGAAAGTTATGCTCTGCCAGCTCTATCTGGGGACTATACAGTAGTCCTCTGGTTTTTCTCTTCCTAAGGACTGGAAAGAATGGGAACCAGGCAACCAAACCACCAGAGTAGCAGTTACTTAAAACACATATCACTGAAATGTCCACCCAAGGAGTATGCTTAAACTTAACATATTTAAATAAACATTAAACGGAACAAATTGTGTCTTTTTTTACTTTTTATGCTCATGTGAAACTACAAGAGCCTATTTTCATTTTGACAAGTGCTTGTCATCAAAAATATTTCAGTATAATGAGGCATGACCTGGAACTGAAGTAAGTCACTGAAGCAAGATGACTATAGAAAATTTTGAAAAACTAATCAGCAGCAGAATGTTAGCCAAAACTGAGCAAAGAAGAAATATTTGGGGAGAATTTAGACTAGAAAGAAGAGTAGAAAGGTTGAATTGCTAATGAGATACCCTAGTGAGTATGTTTAATAGGTAAAGGGGGACATCTAGATACAATGTTGGAAATATTGTCAAGAGAGAAATATTTAACCATGCAATAAAGAAACTGAGAACATTTCTGCATATAATATTTTTAGCCCAAACAGTACTAAACAATATGTAACAATTTTCAGTATTTTTAAGTCATTGACAATAACAAATATTAATTGCAACGGCACTTTCTAATGTCACAAAAAATACTGCATATAATTGCAATTAATGATGAGATTTTGTATGTGTCCTTTATCTAAGCAACTAACCTGTAGCTCAGTGTGTGTCTTCTGTGCAAACTTGAGGGTGTGTTTGCCACTAATTTCTAGTGACACTTTTGCTCATTATGTCAGTGCCTGGTATATTAAAAATTAATTAAATAAATTATTGAATTGAGAATATGGAAAGTGTCTAGTATCATTTTTAGGCTATTAATTTCTGCTAACATTTGAAGTAGATTCTGAGATTGGAGAATTAAAATTGGAAAAGAAAACCCTGTGAAGCCAATTATACTAATAGTTCTTCACCCACGTACATAACATTTGGAAAACTGAAAACTTAAAATCTTGGGGTTGTAGTAAGGAGAAGCACTTTAAGGGAAGTTTTATAATCTTTAACAAAGACACCATGGTGAAAGTGACATTTCTAGCGTTCTATGTAGCTGAATGGCCAACTAGCTAAGAACTGATACTGAGTTGATTTTCTGTTTCTGATGGAAGAGCCACAAAGACATTTCCCAGTTGTAACATGTTAGATCATGCACTGCTTCAACCTGACTTGCTTATGCAGGTCAATCTTCATTGCTAGGAGTTTTTTTTTCATAGCTCTGCTACCATGCCAATCACAGTTTTGTCCACAATAAATTATACATCTAGAGAAAACATGAAGACTAGTGTTAATGAGTTTTAAAATGTTACTATCTAATTTTGAAAGAAAAAAATTTATTTTGACCATGATTCCAAATTGTCAAAATATGAATTTAAAAATAATGTTTTTGCATTTAACTGTTGAAGAATGTAAAAATAGGTTAAAGTTCCATGTAGCAGAATTTAGGTTTGCATATTGATCAGATGGAAATAAGCTTGGATTTGTTATAACTGCTATGTCTTGTATACTTATTATTACCCAAGAGTGAAACTCAGTTATTTTTCCAGTTAAACATATTTTTATTCTTTTGAATAAATAATACTTATGAAAAAGTAAGCAACATTCAAAAGTAACATCCATGTGTGGTTTTTCCTATTGAACTGAGTAGATGAATCCAAGTGAATTTGCCTGATTCTTTCAATTAGTTTTAACAAACACATAATTTTCTTAGTTTTGGTTTATGCTGAATCAAATTGATACACACCATTCATTTTGCATATACTCCATTTATCTTCTAAAATATGTGAATTATAAATATAGACCTGGAAGTAGGCATTAAATACATGATGATACAACATCATTCTATCTATGCAGTTCATGACGATTCACACATTTGCTATACACTTTGTACTCTTGCTGGCAGGAGTAGACAGTGGATGCTGACACCATCAACTGATTTTTCCACTACAAACAAGAGATGAGATGTAAAGAGATATTATGCCCAATAAAATCATGAAAAAAAAGGAACGAATCCTACAGCAGCCCCTTTAAGCAAATGACACTGAGCATATGACAGTAATCTTTCTTTGGATGTCATGGTCACGATCATATGAAATCAGTCTGCTAGTGATGCTCAGGGATACCGTGTTTAGACTTAAACGGTAAAGTGTCAGTTACAAGGGACCTGATGCCTCCTTACTACATAGTCATTAGAACATGCTGTTTTCAAATATTACCACTGTTTCCCCAGCAACCTACAGATACATCCGAGGCCAGCCCACTTGTGGTTGAAAACCTCAGGTGAGACTCTAGGGAGAGCACACTGCTTAACCCTCAAGGGTTTAGTGAGTGGCTTTAGAGTTTAGTGAAATTTCGTCCTCAGCTCTAAAATTAAGATTATGTAAAGTGTATTCTAGAAATAACCTTGCAAATACAAAAGTAGTACATTATTTTACTGTTGAAAAGCTTTTAGCATTGATGGCAAAAACTGAATAGCAAATCATAGAGTCATATTTTCTTTTTTTTTTTTTTAAAGACAAGGTAGCCAAGAAATGGGTCACTTGGTACAACTGAATTTTTTTCTTTTTCTTTTTCTTTTTTTATTTTTATATAGAGAGAGAGCAGCACAGATACTCTTCACTGGTATTTCTTCTTCCTCTTGCATTTCCGGCATTTTTGGCCACCTTCATTCCCTCTCTGGTCTTCTGAACTACTGCCAGAGTCACTGGCTTGCCTTTGCCTCTTTCGTTGGCCCCTATGATAAAGGTCAGGCTCACTTGGCTGCTGGTGAGTCCATTCATAGGAGCAGGGTCCAGCCTCGAGGTCTGGGGTGTAGTTTAAGGAGCAGGACCCAGATGTACTGCTGGGAAGTGAAGCTGTCATGTCGTAGAAAGGAGGCTGCATCATTGGACTGTGTGTGTGCCAGGGCTGTGAAGAGGAGACACACGTAAACACACACTCAGAATGCGAGAAGAATGCTCACAATGCACGGGCACTTGCAGACAGCAATAGGTGAGCCAAGCCAACCTGAGTATACTGCAGTGACTGTATTGTACAAGGATATATAGGCATTGTTTCAGTTGGGTAACATGAGGCACAAAGAGTAAAGGTGCCACATAGTTTACCACCACATTGGTCAGCAGTGTCTAGCAGAAATCTTATTCAAAAACACATAGGTAGTTTGTAAACACAATAGAAAAGGAAATAAATAAATAGATAAGATAGTACAGTTATTTATCCCAAAACATATTCAGACTACTGTTATTTAACACCTTTACCAATTAAAGGTTTTTTTTTTTTTTTTTTTTTTTTTTTTCAGAGCTGGAATTTCGAGCCCAGGACCTTGCTCTTGCTAGACAGGCAATCTGTCACTGAGGTATATCCCCAGGGAGACAGTTTGCTTGGATTTAGAAGGGGAATCTTCTCAAATGCTCACAGTATATCTGACTTGGAAGGTAAATCATCACTAAAGTTATTTGACTTAAGAGTTTCATAAAATTTATAATAGAAAAATTTATAACTACCATGTTCCAGTCGCTTTAAATATACCTAGAAACTTCCCAATGCGTAATTCAAGTACTGATTTTAAATTTTAATGGAAATTAAAAGCTTCTTGGGTGCACGTGCAGCTGTGAGCTCCCACACTGTACACCACAGTTGTCACTGCTTTAGGCAGAGAAATGCATCCTGGGTCTTAACAAGTTAGCTGCAGTTTCTGACTGTTCTAATCAGAGGACAGGGCAGCATGAGACAATCTTCCAAAGCATGCTGAGCTAGAAGACCAAAAGATAAAAGATGCTGGGGAGACTTAGTGTTAGTTCAGGCTGCTTCCGTGCTGATACAGATCTAGCTAGCTATGATTTAGGAATGTTTTCTCCAGAAGCATCATTTTCTAGGAAGTTTCATAACTGTTTACTAATTGAAAATGGATATTAAAAACACTAAAGTTTAAATTTATGTTGGCTATTCATAACAGCCTCTGAATAAAAACAAACAAACACAAAACAACAATGATAACATAATATAACTAATCTACAGGGCAGTCTCATACCTATAGATAATAAACTTATAGATTTAGGTTTGCGTAGTTATATCTTGGAACGTACATTATTTTACTTACAAAACAAAGAGTTATGAGGAAAATATTCCAAAATCAAAATTCATGATCAAGATTTCTAGGCTATAGCCAAACAACGGAGATGTTAAAATGGCTGTTCCTTCTAGTAACTTTCAAGTGACTTTTTAAACAAAAATAATTAAATGTGACTGATGATGACACATACGAATATTACGTTCTGAGAGAAAATTTTTGTGGCTAAGAACATCCCTGGCAGTGGTCATTTTCTGGGGAATGTGGTATTTAGGGATTACTGGGTTACTTCTGCCTGACACTGTGGAGCACGGGCCATACACAGGGTTTCTCATGACCCTTTCTGTACGTGTGCTGGGGCATAGTCTGTGTTGGTGCCGGGTTCAGATTTCAACACCAATTGTCAAGAAGGGTGCTTTTGTTCCAATATTTGTAAATTGTATACTGAAGCAAACATATTTCACACCCACCATTTTCTGAACGAAAAAATATTCTTGAGGTAAAGCAGTGTTTGCAATTGGGAAGAACTGCGTGGGAAATGAAGATCTGCCCACCATTTCTTCATTCCTGTGCAAAAGAAGAGAAGCAAGGACATCTTAAAATTAAAAGATACAAATGTCATTGTCTCATAAAAATAATTACAGCCTTACGTAAGTAGAACAGAAGAACTCTCTTGTAGCCTTTAAGATGAAATACTTTGCACACACAAATAATGTGCTATTTCACTGATGATGTAATGACATGGTATTACATCAATCACTTAGTTATAAAGTATTGAAACTACAATATTTAGAATCACATTTGTCTTTTTATCAGGAACACCTTAGATTGTGTTCTAGCTGTAAAAAGGAAATGCTCAGATGTGAACATAACAAGCAAGTGCCTTGCAGTCACTAAGAGATCATCAGTTTTCTACAGCTAGAAAAGCAATGGTGAAATTATCACTTTAGTTTTAAAGATATCGTTACAATTTAACTAAAATGCTATGTGTCTAGACTCCTGCTTTAATATACTTGTTGATGTCTAACAAGTTAAGATAATAAAGTTCATATTTATCCAAAAACATGCATTTGATTACCTGAAGCTGTGTGAATTTATCTTAACACAGCTCTCAAAACTTTGGCTAGCTGGTTCAGAAGAGCGAGAACTGCCTTTAATGGGACAGAATTAAAGAAAATAAAATAGAAAAGAAACATTATTTTATGACACAATTACGTGGAGTTTGAACATTATAACATTAAGCCATAAAGTCATGCAAAACCCTAAATCTGATGATTCTGGCCTATACTTCAGAATTTGAGAGGCTGAGGCAGCAGGATCCAGAGTTTCAGGATAGCCTGGGATATATATCGTAAGACCCTATTTAATAAAAACAAAACAAAGACAAATATAAAACCTTACTTTTTGTATTCAAAATTCTGTACTAGTTAAGATATATGCACATATAACTTATATCCAGAGTCGCATTTACAGATTTTATACAGGATTATAAATGACTGTATAAAAATTGAACTTTATTAAAAAATCCATGGACAGATATGAATATTACACAGACATGGGACTAAGTGAGGTAAACTATGTTTTATTGTATGTTACTGTAAGCTAAAAATGACACACGAACACTGTCACTTGCTTCTAGAGTATAAGATATGAGTTCCCTAAATATTATGGACAACAACTTAATACAAGATGTGTTGGAACCTAACACACCCAAGCTTATTCTACCAATTGGCTCAGAGAGGTGGAGGGCAAAGAGAAAGGGAGAAATAACTTTCCTTTTGCAAGAAACATAGCTTTTGCTACTGTTGGCTTTAGTAGATCAACAACAACAATAATACACCAATAAGGCAGCACCAACCTGGGGAGGCCTCAGAGTACTTAGATGCCTCTATCAGCCCTTTCTTGGCCTGCAAACATTATTTTACTTCTTGTTTATACATTACTAGTTCATGATGTGTGCAATAGATGTCTAAAGTTTTAAATTCAGGCCCTAGCAATGTTCATAGACTGCTTCCCAATAAAGACTACTTGGGAAGAACTTTCTTCAAGATAATAGGTACTTGAACAGTATCAAACAGTGTTTAATTCATGTGATTTTAAAGTTGCTAGCAACCTTTATAGGCACTTCCTGGTTGGTCCTGAAGTATAAATTTAAAAGTTTTAATGCAGAGGAGATAGGTTTGGGTTGGTAATATAGGAGGCAATATCAATTAATTATATATTAAAGATTAGATATGTAATCCCCCCAAACAACCGTGATGAGACACTTTTTATTGCCCTATACTATAAAGAAAACAAAATACTTAAGCCCCTGAGAACAGGTTCAACAAGAAGGCACATTTTGAAGATTGACAGGTGACAGAACTTACCAAACAGATACTTCAAAAATTAATAGTGATGACAAAGACACTTTTATTTGTCCTACACCAGTGGTTCTCAACCTCTGGGAAAACATCCCTTTGAGAGGTCACATATCAGATATTCTGCACATTAGATATTTACATTACAACTCATAATAGTAGCAAAATTACAGTTAGAAAGAAGCAATGAAAAAATTTTATGCTTGGTGGTCACCACAACATGAATTGCATTCAAGAGCTGAAATATTTGGAAGGTTGAGGACAACTATCCTACTCTATACAGAAAACAAAATGCTTAAGCCCCTGATCATAGCACCAACAAAGCGCACTTTGAGGATTTATCGGGGACAGAACTTACCAAATCGATATTGCACATTAATTGGCCTTCCATACAAACGAATTCCATTCAGCAAAGCTATGGCATAAGACACAGATTCAGGATGTTTGAAGCAGACGAAGCCAAAAGACTTTGGCTTCCCATCTCTGTCTTTGCAAAGAGTTACTTTGGTTAGTGGTCCAGCCTGTAAGAAACTAAAATTATTTTCTCATAAATCCAAGGACTTTGTTTTTACACTAAGATAAATTAAGTAAGTCCAAGTTTGACTAAAATAAAGAGCATTCATAAACAGCTCCACAGATCATGCATCTTCCCATTCAGCAACACAGCTACCCAACCTTTTTATCAGAGGCATTAGTGGACAAGGAACTTATAGGGTAGAGTTCAGATATTACCAGGAAAGAAAGACTATCTTTATCTTAGGCTTTACAAATCAACTCAGCGAATATTTGAATCTCATATGAAAATAGTACTACCTCTCTGCACATATTAGCAGAATTTAACTGAAAAGTAATGAGAAAAATAATCGTAGTTGAGTTGGTTGCTGTCAAAAAGGCCAGTAACATGACATGACAGACTCATGTTCCTGCCTCAAAACTGAAGAAGGGCTATGGTGATGGCTTGGGGGTAAGAGTGATGCCACGTATGTGTGAAGACTAGGTCTGGATCAGCAGCATGCAAACTGCCAGATGCTAGAGACCCAGCCAGCCTGGGGTATGCAACACAAAAAATGTCTCCAACAAAGGGGGACTTCAAAGACCAATGTAAGTGTTCTCTGACCTCCATGAACATGTGGTGGTACTCACATATGCACATTCATGAACATGCATGCTATTGGGTAATGCCTTTGTACATTGTAAAAATTTGTCATTTGTATTCGCTTAATAAAACGCTGATTGGCCAGTAGTCAGGCAGGAAGTATAGGCCGGGTGACCAGACTAAGAGAATTCTGGGAAGAGGAAAGGCAGAGATACAGTTACCAGTTAGATGCAGAGAGAGCAAGATGAGAATGCCTCACTTAGGAAAGATAACAAGCCATGTGGCTAAACATAAATAAGAATTACGGGTGAATTTAAGTTGTAAGCACTAGTTAATAAGAATCCTAATCATGCGGTTTATAATTAATATAAGCCCCTGAGTGTTTCTTTGGGACTGAACCTTCCAGGACAGAAGGTTCCAGGTGGGACAGAAATTTCCGCCTACACAGGAATGCATCTATACACATACTACACAGTGTTTCTAAATAAACTAAATATATTATTTTTTGACCTAGTAACACTGCTTCATAAATATGTTCAAAGGAAATTCATTTTAACATTTTTAAAATCTGGTAGAATAAGTAAACTATTCATCTGAGTTGACAATTTTTTAAAAAAAAGCAACTAGAAATATTATTCAATGGTGAATTCTTCAAACAGCATAAAGTGCCACAAATTTTAAGATTCAGGATATGTGACTACAAAAACCTGCAATGGGTTTTTGCAAAGCAAAGAAGCAAAGCCTAATATTAGAGAAGAGTGTTAATCACACCCGAGGGAAAAATTACACCAATTCGTGACCTCAGTGACCCTGACTGGAGGATATGTTCACAAAGACTGGAACTGACTTAGAGCTGTATACCTTAAAGATTATTTTTCTCTGCAGAGTTGGCCAAATATATGTAAATTTGTTTATTATCCACAAGAAAGTATGCCATCCTTACAACGGTGCTGTGCCTTGGATTTCAGTCTTTCTTCTCTGAAATCTTTGCCCAGGGACTAACTCCCGCTCCCTTTGTTTGAACAGGATGAAGTTAGCAAAACAATTTCCCCATTTTTGCCTCTTCTATGAAGACAGCTTTCTGTTATACCACATCATGAAACTTCACACTCAATACATTTGAAACCACAATCATTGTCTTTCCCCGACTCTAAATCTCTACTCTAATATTTCTTTGTTAAAAGGACGAAAATATATATGAATTTTAAAACAAGATATTGAGAAATTTGAAGTTGATTATAAAAATTCATATAGCAATGAAGGACTTATTCTGTTTTCTAGTTTCAGTTATCCTCTACTAATATTATAGTACACAGACTTAAGGAAATGCTCAACATCCTTAGTCATCAGAGAAATGCAAACCCAAACAACTCTGAGATTCCGTCTTATACCTGTAAGAATGGTCAAGATCAAAAACACTGAAGACAACTCATGCTGGAGAGGTTGTGGGGTAAAGACAACACTCCTCCATTGCTGGTGGGAGTGCAAGCTGGTACAGTCTCTTTGGATGTTAGTGTGGCGATTTCTCAGAAAATTAGGAAACAAGCTTTTTCAAGACCCAGTAATACCACTCTTGGGTATATATCCAAAGGATGCTCAATCATGTCACAAGGACATGTGGTCAACTACGTTCATAGCAGCATCGTTTTTCATAGCCAGAACCTGGAAACAACCTAAATGCCCCTCAACCAAAGAATGGATAAGAAAAATTGCCGCGCACCCTGCCCCCGTGTCTGCGCTCTGTGTGCTAGAACCCAGTTCGGGAGCTTCGGGCAAGGGGCTGGAGGTTGAGAATACAGACGCAGGCAGAGACAGACCGACACACAGACCTTTTAACACTGATACCAAAGCCCCTTTTATTAACACCATGTAGACTTAAATACACTGCAGTCAATACTCAAGAGGTGATAATCCTATCCTCTGATCCTCTAACTAGGCACAGCTTCTAGTAACTTATATTAAATGGTTCTAAGAGGAAAAAGCAGCTGAAGGACAGGACTCGTCAATCCCAACAGAAAATGTAGTACATTTACACAATGGAGTACAACATAGCAGACAAAAAAAAAAATAACGACATCTTGAATTTTGCAGGAAAATGGATGGAACTAGAAAACATTTTGAGTGAGGTAACCCAGACCCAGAAAGATAACTGTCATGTGTATTCACTCATACGTGGTTTTTAAACATAAAGCAAAGAAAACCAGCCCACAAAACAATCCCAGAGAACCTAGACAACAATGAAGACCCTAACAGAGGCATACATAGATCTAATCTACATGGGTAATAGAAAAAGACAAGATCTCCTGATCAAATTGGGAGTATGGGGACTTTGGGAGAGGGTTGAAGCGGAGGGTAGAGGCAGGGAGGGGAGCAGAGAAAATGTAAAGCTCAATAAAAATCAATAAAAAATATTAAAGTATACAGAAGCATACAAAGATGAGATTTACTTATAGACGTAAGCCCAAACTCCTTATTTCCCGGGTGCTGGCAACAGAGTCTAGGATCTTATGAATGCAAAGCAAGTGTTGATCACTGAGCAACACTTCCAGTTCTGGTATAGCATAACTCAACTGACTTTCTTGAAACCAACAACCACATAACTTTCTTCTAAAGTCAGAACGAGACATTTTCAGAGCAGCTGAATGGTGGTTTTGCTCATGTTGCTGACATCCAAGTCTTTCAAATGATCCTGTACATTAGTAATTTCTCTTTGAGCAAAATGAACAGGCAGGCTTACTGCTTGACCCATTAAACAGTATTTAAATTTTAGTCAAGTGGGAAAAGGAAATCATAAAAGTAATAAGGAGCTACTATATTTCGCCTTTTCTGTGCACACATTGATGTGTACCTAGTTCTTCCTCACTAGATGGTGATAGAGGATTGGCAACCCCACAACCTTTTGTAACTCCCTTGGAGGTTAAAGAGGGAAGCGTTCTGGAGGATCTAAAATTACTCCTTTTCTGAACAGTGAATTCCAAACCATATTGGCATAAACTAGATAATTATGTTTTTAGAGGAAAATCTTTACAATGGCAATAAAGATAAAAGTCTTAATATATACTTTTTAAGTAATAAAAATTTTAATGTTTAAGAGGAGAGCTATTCTCAGAGAATCATTGCTAACTATCCAGCTCTCAGCATCTTTACTTAAATTTAGAGACAAACTAAGTCCTTTAAACATCACTTAAAACAAAATTAAAAAAAAATTACTTCCACGGCTGGTACCCAAACTTCACTCTCGAAACATGTCTCTGTTATTGTGTCTCTGAGAATTTCCCGTTATTTTGTAAGTGCAAGTCACTCCTGATTTCTTTTTATTATTCTCTTAGCACTAATAAGTATTCAGCAGCAGCCAGCCGCAATGGCGGTAGCTGTTTTATTGAGCTAAGTTTCCTTCTGGCAATCAGATTACAATGCAGACACTATTACTTCCATTTCACAGTATAGAATTCCACGTACTGAGACTCCAACACTGGCTGACTTCTGGTCACACTGTCGACCTCAGTGCTCTTACTGTCAACAGTTTTTAATGTACGTTTTACCGATAAGCATCAATCATGGAAACAGTTTTGATTCCCCCCTTTAGGGCTTTCTCTGCACTTTGTTTTGCCCCATAATTCTGTGTCATTAACCAACTAGATGAGGAATTGTTAAGACACCCCTCTCTAGCAAGTGTTTTTTTTTTTTTTTTTTTTTTTTTTTTTTTTTTTTTCAGTTCTCAGAAAGGTCCCGAAGGTCCTCCAATTATGAAATACAGTGTCATTACCAGGGGACCCAGTCAGTAATCACTTGTAAGAGTCTAGAATAAACTACTTTCCCCATCAAAAAGGCTTGGAAGAAAGGGTAATGACCAGGGACAGGTACCATATTCAGATTGGACACAAGGGTGCTTACTATCCTCTGAGGACAGTGACGGGTTGTTTTGTGTTCCGCAGCACATTCAGGGCCCGCAGAGGATCCGGCAGCCCTCGCCAGGGGCTGGCAGGCTGTGGGATTGGGGTGGGAGATCGTTGCCCACCCGGGGCTGCAGAGGAAGGCACCGCTCATCCCCGGCCACGCACTTGTGTACCCAAGGGAAGGAAGGGAGACCTGAGCTCCGGTGGGGCGGGGTCCCGGGGCTCCCGAGCCGCCGCCCGGCCTTCCCCGCGGACGGTACCTGAAGGAATAGCTCGTAAAGAATCTCTTCCCGTACTCGGGCCTCTAAATTGCCCACAAACACGGTCCTGTCAGCCTCCTCCTGAGCCGGGAACATCCCTGCGGTCCGCAGCCAGGGGGGGATGGAGGAGATGCGGAGGCCCCGCCCCCTCGCTCCGCCTCACTGCGCGGCCCCGCGAGGGCAGCAGAGGCCGAGGTGGGCGCGCGCCATGGGCGTGGCGGGGCAGACCACGCCCCACGCCCTCGCGGGAACCGCCCACCACTCCGCAGTCCCGCCCTCATCTGGCTAGCAACAGCATGAGGGACCCAAGGGCTTCAACAGAACACTTAGTACAGTGCTACTGTCTCTTCCTGAACAAGGTTAATTATTGACTTAAGTTCTTCCAAACACGGTTTGAAACAAAATAACTAGGAAGATGATTTAAGATGGACTAACTTCACTATAGATAAGCCTAGGGTAATGCGAAATGTTAATTTGTCTCTAAATGGTAAAAGGGTCTATCACTAAGAGGGCAAAGTTGTTACTGTTAAAGTAAAATCTTAATAAACGTCTAAATGTGTAGATATTGATAGCAGAGAGAACTAAACTTAACATTGATTTACCCTTTAAGTGATCCAAGACCGGTCTTTGAAAATGTTCTGTGGGCTCTGAAAGACCACTGACCTCAAGAAAATACCATACATCAATGAATTACTGGAAAATGTTACAGAGGACCTGAAAGTCGACCTGGAGAGTAATGATAATACAACTTGGTCTTTGGTTGATAGAGCCGTGGGAATGCATTTTGAATTCATGCGTTGTGCTTCTGTTTGGTTGATTGATCAAAAAAAATATTTTCTAAAGGAAAGGAAATGGTTGAGAAACTCTTACAGAAATGGTCACCAACCTTAGCCACGAGGGACATGCAAATTAAAACTATTTTGGGATTTTTTTTACCGCGGTCAAAAAGGCCAAGATCAATCAGGCGAATGACAGAACATGCTGGCAAGGATGTGGGTGAAGAGGAACACTTGCACATTTCCCTCGGGAGTCCAAACCGGTTCAGCCACTAAGGAAATCAGTGTGGCAGCTCCTTAGGAAGATCTAGCTGAAGAACTCTTCAGAATATACCCAAAGTACTCCACAACCTACTACGGATCCATCCATGTCCATTTGCTGCTCTACTCAAAAGAGAAATTGGAAAAAGTCTAGGAGTCTATTAACTGATGAATAGCTAATGAAATGTGGCACATTTATACTGCGAAATATTATTCAGCTGCTAAAAATGAAATGAGTAAACTTGCAGGTAGATAGATGGAACTAGAAGTAATCATTCTGAGTGAGGTCTCTCTCTCTCTCTCTCTCTCTCTCTCTCTCTCTCACACACACACACACACACACACACACACACACACACACACACTACTGGTTGTTCCCCAAATCTTGATGTTTAGATTCTATTGCTGAAGACAACATATGTCATCAAACAAGAGAAGTTGAGCTGGTGCCCAGCTAGAAACTTCACTCCTTCTGAATAGTGTTCATAGTACTGAAACTTACTCTGTAGACTAACATGGGAAAAAACGTAATCATCAATATTACCAGAATACAAACCCTGTGACCTATAATAGTGAAGTGGCCACAAGATACGCTGGAACAATGGTGGCACAAATATGGGAGGAATCAACCGCTTTTTGATTGAATTTAAGATTCACCCGATGAGATGGGACTCATGCTTGACATTGCTAAAGTGGTCAAGAATCCAAAATGGCATAGCTCATGGACCTAAGGAGAATCATACTGCTTTTATTTTGCAACCACATAACTCTGGATGACGTATACCCATAAATCAGTGCCTCCTTCAGTCTTCATCAGAGAAGTCTTTTCTTGCAGTAGATGGGAATTAACACAGAGACTTATAACTGGACAGTGTATGGAGAATATGAGACTTGACAGCAGTCAGTCCTAAAATGGGTGTCTTTAAAAGCTCCTACCTTTGGGTTCACCTTCTTATTTAGCTTCTCTAGGATCACGAATTATAGGCTCAATGTCCTTTATTTATGGCTGGAAACCAATTATGAGTGAGTACATCCCATGTTCCTCTTTTTGGGTCTGGCTTACCTCACTCAGGATAGTGTTTTCTATTTCCATCCATTTGCATGCAAAGTTCGAGAAGTCATTGTTTTTTACTGCTGAGTAGTACTCTAATATGTATGTATTCCATACTTTCTTCATCCATTCTTCCATTGAAGGGCATCTAAGTTGTTTCCAGGTTCTGGCTATTACAAACAATGTTGCTATGAACATAGTTGAGCAAATACTTTTGTTGTATGATAAGGCCTCTCTTGGGTGTTCAGGCGATGAAAGGAGACAGAGACAGAGACCCACACTGGAGCACCTGACTGAAATCCCAAGGTCCAAATCAGGAGCAGAAGGAGAGAGAGCACGAGCAAGGAACTCAGGACCTCGAGGGGTGCACCCACATACTGAGACAATGGGGATGTTCTATCGGGAACTCACCGAGGCCAGCTGGACTGGGTCTGAAAAAGCCTGGGATAAAACCGGACTCGCTGAACATAGCAGACAAGGAGGACTACTGAGACCTCAAGAACAATGGCAATGGGTTTTTGAACCTACTGCACGTATTGGCTTTGTGGGAGCCTAGGCAGTTTGGATGCTCACCTAACTAGGCCTGGATCTAGGTGGGTAGTCCTTGGACTTCCCACAGGGCAAGGAAACCTGATTGCTCTTCTGGCTGATGAGGCAGGGGGACTTGAATGTGGGAGGGGGAGGGAAATGGGAGGCTGTGGTGGGGAGGAGGCAGAAATCTTTAATAAATAAATAAACTTAAAAAAAAAAGCTCCTCCCTTTGAGGCTCAGAGATCTTTGAGAGAAGGAAAGGAGATCTGTAAGAGCCAAAGATGGTGAATGACCCAAGCAAGCAGAATCATCTGTATACCAAAGGACTGACAAACATGAAATCACAGAGACTGTAGCAACATGCCAAGGACCTGCACAGGTCTAAGCTCTGAGAGGTTAAGTTGACATGGTCCCATACCTAATCAAGAAGCGATTAGTGATTAATGTCTGCTAGCAAAGGAAAATTCAGGTCTCTCCAATGGAGCTGTCACTGGCTATATCAGTCACATCCCAGGACAGGCTCTAGGCCCAAGGATAATTGTCCAGTACAGAACAACCCCCCCCCCCTTTTGTGGGCTTTTTGTTTTGTTTTGGCAATTTTTTGTCATATGTGTGGTTTTTCTTTGAGTTTTATAATTGTTTTTTGTTGAATATATGCGCGCGCACACACACACACACACACACACACACACACACACATATATATATATATATATATATATATATATATATATATATATATAGAGAGAGAGAGAGAGAGAGAGAGAACATGAAGTTGGGTGGTTAGGGAGCTGGGGAACATCTTGGCGGAATTGGAGAAAGAGAAATCATCATCAAACTATATTGCATGAAAATATTTAATAAAGAGATCCATTTTAAGAAAGATCATTTCTCCTCTAACTGACATGCTTACTTGTGTGAGTTGGGCAAATAACTTGACTTTGAAATTCAGATTCATTTTAGTTACCGGATTGGTCTAAATGGATTATTTCATGCAGTATTTATCTTGTGAATTGCTTCTTAGGTGTCAGGAACTGTTTTCAGTCTCAGGAACAAAACCCAATATAGAAATCTGGAAAGAAAAAGGCTTTATTTAGATAATGCAGATTCCAATAGCATTAGTAGTCACTTTAGTTGTTACTTCTCAAGTTTATAAATATTGTCTCTCTTTGTTTTCTTATCCCTAAACTAAATACAGTACAGTAAGAGGTTAAAGGAAGTAACTGCATGATCAAATGAGTGGACATTTGAAACTTTCTACTCTGCGTAGATATTTTACATATTTGTACTTGTTTGCTTCATGAATCTAATCTGAAGTAAGATATTTTCTTCTTAACATTTATAAATACTCAGTGCTTACATATAACTGTGAATGTTATAATACATTTTGTTTCCAAATAACTAAAGATTGTATTATATCATTATATAAAATCTGTGTTCTTCTTTGTATATGTATGTGAATGTTATTAGTGTTTTAACAGACCGTATTATCTTTGGTTCTGTGTACATTTTTGGTCTTTATTGTTTTAGAGTTCTTAGTTGCCATTCTGAGACTGAGCTCATGCACTTGAATATGTACTCAGATTTAGATACCAACAGGTAATTTTTTTCATTCATGTAACGTGCATTTTCTAACTCAGTGTTTACTAGCCTACTAGTAATATATAAAGCTTTATTGAGAGCACATGAAATTCTTTAAAGAATTACATAGTCTTCATCAGAAAGTTTTAGACTTCAACTAGCATGAACATAACAAAGTATATGAATATATATGAATTTTTTGTATATACAGGTGTAGACAAACAGATAAACAGTGACCTAGATATATAGATATATACATAGACATATAGACAGATACATAGATAGAAACATAGACAGATGTCTAAATTCATTTCACCACCTCAGCCCAGGAAATTGTGTTCTACTGGGGTCTAGCTATTGTGAAATCCAGGATAGCTGGCTGCCTCACATATGCAGTAGCATAATTCTCTTGTTGCATTTTTTTCAAACATTCCTTATTGTGAACTTCTATTGTATAATTAAATATAAGCACCCTAGTCAGACTCTGATATGCCTCCCTGACACACATGTGACTATATAATAAGTCTGTTGAAAGCGTACCTCTTAGAAAAAGAAGCATCTCCACAGCGCATCCTCATCAACTAAGTCTGTGGATATCAGTAGATGCTTAGTAAGGGTTGTGTAAATGAGTGTTCAGATGGAGGAATTAATGATTGGAAAAGCTTGGTAATGGAAGTTTTCTACAACTATGAATAATGTTACGTTTGCATTATTTAATCATCACAGTACACATAAGTAGAGAAATTCTTCCTTCTTAGACATTTATATTTTCCATTTTGGGGCTACTGTATTAATGCTGTAATTACTGTATTAATGAACACTTTGCTCTCATATTTTTGTACATGTGTGATTTTATTATAGCATGGAAAGAACTTGCAGTTCTGTAGCAATGTACTTTGGGTGTTTAATTTTTGACTCAGTGGCTAGCATTTTTAATTCCTTTTTATGTTTTTAACAGTATTGTGCCACTGTATGGTCTTGAACTTAAAATGTAGCCATAGTTGACGTTAAACTTCTTATTTTTCTGTCTCCTTCTTTTAATTGCAAGATTTACAGTGGACCACAGTCATGCCTCATTTACCTAGAGTCTGGCACATGTCAGGTACAGGCTCTATTAACAGAACTACTTCTCAGCCTTCATTAAATATTTTTGAATAGAATTCATATAAATTAAATGAAAGTTGATCCTAAGATACATTCTGAAAACTGATCTACTAAGTAAATATTATTTAGCCTTTATAGTTACTGTTCAAGTTGCTCATAACATGCCCATTGCACAGAGATTCATACGCTATACATGTTTGTAAATATCGTCAACATAACCTCCTTTGTGACACTGATTACTTTCTATATGTATCTGTAAGCTTCCTCCTCTCCCATTGTCTGAGTATGTCTGAGTGGGAATAAAATATTAATAAAATAAAACAGATATTAATAAAAACTATTAGCATATTTCATACTATGTTATCATCAGCTAATACTTTAATATGCATTAATAACCCAGTGTTCTCATGTTGAAAGCAAGTAAAATACATGATAATGAGGGATGTCATTCTATATTTTGAACCCCTGCTAAATACTGTACCATTTGAAACCCAAAACCCATATGATTGGGTCAGAATAAAAACAATAAAAATCTTGTTATAATATAGTTTTACTTTGCAAAATCAGAAACAAAAAAAAATCCTGTGGTGGTATACACCTTTAATCCTAGCACTTAGGAGGCAGAGGTAGGCAGAACTCTGACTTTGCAGCCAGCTCAGTCTATAGAGTGAGTTCCAGGGCAGCCAAGGCTACACAAAGAAAAAAAAAAGTCTCAAGAAAGGTAACTATTGTCTTTAGAAAAGTGTTTTCTTCTAGTCTATTAAGTATAATTTCTTAAAACCATGTTTTCCATGTTTTGCATAGACTGTATTCCTCCATTCTCAAAAAACATGGTTTTACACTTTTCTTTTTCACTTTTTGAGATGTACAGCTATTAACAAGTGAATGTTGTAGAGGTCTCTATATTCTTTTATTGTTACAAAGCAAAATATAGTGAATTCATTCTTAAAAACACAGTCTCAGTGAAACTTCTAGAGCCCAAACACTGCAAATTAACGAGGACTTTTCAGCAGCTACATGTCCCAATTTTAAAATAAGTATCTCATGCTTGGGGATTTCTAAAGCATATCTCCAGACTTCAGGTTAGTGTCTGTTGATTGATCTAAATAAAAACAGTGCTCTTTTATTGTATAGTTGAAACTTTCCCAATATATGTATTTTCTAAGTATCAGTTTTGTTTTGAACTTGTGATCTGTGTAGTGGAACAGCTGTTGCTTATCCTTGCCTTCTCAACATTCTTTCTGGGAAAGGAAGCAAAAGGAAAACTAAACAAGCATGCGAAGAAAAAAAACAGAGATAATTTTTAACTGCTTGTCATATTAAAAACAAAAATATTTTTCCTTTTCAGATTTTGGCTTCAAGAGACAAGCTAGAATCTAATGTTTTAAAATAGCCACTATGTTTTAGATGCATAATGACATATACACAAAAAGCTGGAAAGCTTCATAGGTGTGGATCTTGTTACTAATTTTTAGCTCTGTAAAGAGCTTAGTTTGTAATCAAAATGATGATAAAACACAACTTTTTCTGACTCTTTCCCTTTCTGGCATTTCTACTAACCTATATTTTTTTCTATGCTTTCCAAAACCGTATCCTCCCATGCCACATCTGAAATCCTGAGGTTAAGGGGTAAAGACATCTACAATTAGGTTAGCCATTCCCTTATGTCATACTTGTGTAGCTGAACATTTGTGAGTTACTACGGAGTCTTTGGCTTAAAATGATCTCTCAAAACAAGCCAGTGGGAGACATCAGACTTCTTCACCTCTCCCAGATGGGGAGGGAGGAGCAAGAGTCATTTTTACAAGAAAGCTTGACCAAAGGAGACCTTCCTATCTAACAAGAACCTTAATGATCACAGAATTTCTTTTTGGTGAATTCCCGTGTTTCTTTTACAGTTTCTGATTCCAAATGAGAATATACATTTTTCTGTGTTTGATGGGCTGGATAAGATTTGGTAAGATGTTTATTAATCACTTATCATTAAAATGCCTATAAAATAATTAATGTTTTATATTCTGTTATGCCATTATAGTATGAATGATTTGCTGATTATGATGTTTATACCAAGCCAGATTGCAATTAAGGAGGTATGTGTGTATACTTATATGTGTGTGTGTGTGTGTGTTTGCTAACTTGGGCCTCTATGTTGTGTTAATTTGTCAGAAATTAACAGCTAGAGAACAAGTACTCAAAGAGGAAA
The DNA here is from genome assembly GCF_014885135.2 of Alexandromys fortis. NCBI lineage: Eukaryota > Metazoa > Chordata > Mammalia > Rodentia > Cricetidae > Alexandromys > Alexandromys fortis. The sequence goes on from NW_026067944.1 coordinate 6,794,961, forward strand.
TAAGTAGAAACATTCAAGATAAAAAGTAATTAAGTAATAAGGAATTAATTCAAGGTTTGAAAATCATGACTTACTATATATCTTGCTTCCGTTTCATTTGTTTGAAAAGTTTTAAGTATGAAGAAAATCATTGAACAGGTAACTTATCATACAAAACAAAATTATCAATACAGATGGACATTTTTTTCTTATTTCACATAATAGAAGTCTCAAATTCTCGAATATTGTACTCATAAGCTGCAATCCTTCTGTTGGCTGTTAATGGTAATAAAGTTTACTAATGTTAGCAATATGACTTTCTCCTTTATGGGAGAACTTCTTGTTCTAGCATGAGCGAGAATGACTTTTTGGTTACGGCTGAACAAGCCATTCCACTTTCAGTAAATGAAAACAGTAGCAAATTCACTAAGTCAAAATGAATTATAGTCCTCTGGTGGAATTTTGTGAAAGATTATTTTCTTTAGGTTTTACATGTCTTTTATAAATTCTTGACTATGCACTCTAAAATAACATTACACATCAAGTAGAAATCAATATTTTGCTTTTATTTTCAGTTGAATATTTGAACCAATCATAGTTCTTATAAGTGTTTAGAAACTAGGCAATAGTGCATAGTTTATGTTATAAATTTTATGCATTTGGGGTGCTTTTTTAAAAGACACTTTAAGTTTGTGATATGTGGTATCAGCATCTTGACTTGAAATTTAGAGAAATCTGAACTCTATGCTACCAGGCAAAGTTATCATCTAATATCATAGTTCATAGTTATTTTGATATCATAGTTTGCACACTTTGGTGTAGACTTCCAGAGATTATTATTTTGATTAGAATTAGCCAGTTCCCTGTGTTTTCAACAGGGAAAATGAAATTATACTTCTTAAGTATTTTTTGTTTCTGTCAAAAGTTTAGTTCATTTGTGGTTAAAATAGAATAACAAGACTTTTAGATATTAACAAACAGAGAATATAACAATTAAAGACTTTCATAATTTGAAAGATTTTTTAAACACATGTAGACTTAAGTTTCTTATATTTAAAAAATATCTCCACTCAATTAGAAGATTTTTCTGGATTTTTAGTGGGCTATTCTTTCATTCTGCTTGTACACAGTTTTTCTTTCTTCACGGGAGATTCTGCTCTATTCTATCTATAGTTGGTCTCTCCTGTCAACACTGAATATCATTGATGAGGTCTTCTCTATACAAAAGGAAAATGAGCAAAACATTCAGAAAGTATTTATGGATTACAGGGCAAGCAGAAGGTAGCTAAACGGATTGAACAAAGGTATTTATCTACATGTACATTCAAATTATATGTACATATATTTTTACCGTTGCTGCTAACTGCTAAATTTGCAGTTTTTGTTGTTTCTGTTATTCTTGTAGTAAGAATAGGAAAATATTTCTGTAAGGGCCAGATAATAAGTAGGTGAAGTTTGTGGATTATAGAGTCAATGTGTCTATTCAGCTTTGCTACCTGACTTAGAATGCAGCTTTAGACTCAATGAAAATAGACCAGTGTTGCTCTGTTCACAAATCTTTATTTAATCTATTGAATTAGTCTTAATTTTTAAATATCACAAAATATGGCCAGTTTTCTTTTTTATTTATTTAAAATTATGAAAGTTGAGGCTGGAAAGATGGTTCAGAGGTTAAGAGCACTGGCTGGTCTTCCCGAGGAACTGAGTTCAAATCCCAGCATCCACATGTTAACTCACGATTTATGACTCCTGTTTCAGGGAATCTGACACCATCACACAGACATACATGCAGGTAAAACATCAATGAACATAAAATATGAATAAATGCGTTACTTTAAAAATATGAAGCTCTTCTTAGAATGCTGACCAGATTTGTCTTTCCTGACGTAGTTTGTGAATTAGTTTTAGTCCTGTGGGAGACAAGTTGAAAACAGATTAATTCAGCTCTCTTTTCCCATGTCATAGCTGAGAAAACTGAAACAAAGATTTTGAGTCATTTTTTTTTCTAAAATTATAGACCTTGTCCTCTTCTGTATAGTTTAAATAGCAATTTGGTTAAAATTCAAATTGTTTTTTTTTTTTTAATTTAAGTCTTTTCAAATTGCATGTATGAGTGCTATATTTAAATTTGTTCACACCTTCTCTCCTTGTATATCCCTCCATTTCTAGCTACCAGCTCATGCACTGAGCACTGCAGTTCTGCATGGGAATACAGCAACCATCCCATTCTTGCACTCCCAAGAGCCACTGTGTAAATTTTAATTGGAATATTATGACAAAAACCCAGAGGCCACAATCTTTCCACGAGATAACTGAATCTTAATAATGATCCAGGAAAACCTTTAGCGCTCCCCTTTAGGATGAGTAGAAATGTCTTCGAACATAACTTCAGAAAGAGTTCCCTTTATAATGTGATTAACATCTCTCTGTCCAAGTACAGAACAGTTCAATCATACAACCTCCCCCTGAAGACATTATAACTCTACACTCAGTTGTGGTATTGCTACACTGTGTAACTAACTGACAACCAAACATTATGAAATTGTTTAAACACTATGAATTTATTTTCATATATGCAATACAAATGTATGTATTTGCACATATATGCATATATATGCATATGTGTGTTTCTTTCCTGTTTGGGACAATTTATAGATGGGTACTGTATCTGTATCACTTTCACCTCTCTCTTTGCTCCAATTTCTCCCACGGTCCCTTATGTGTGACCTTGAGACATTTGATCTTGTACTTCATTTTTTTTTTTTTTTACTTAAACACTGAAGGGATAAATGCTAAATAAAGACAAGGCTGGTCTTACATGCAGTGATTGCCAAGGAATCAGGAGTCATGGCTAACACTGTAGTTAGGATAAAAGTCCATTTTATTTTCTTCTTTTTTTAAAGATTTATTTTTATTTTTTTATTGAAAAGAAAAAAATTAAAAAATTTCCGCCTCCTCTCAGCCTCCCATTTCTCTCCCCCTCCCCCCACTTTTCTCCTCCTCCCTCTCCAGTCCGAAGAGCAGTCAGGGTTCCCTGCCCCATGGAAAATCCAAGGTCCTCCCCCCTCCATCCAGGTCTAGGAAAGTGAACATCCAAACTGGTAAGGCTCCCACAAAGCCAGAACATGAAGTAGGATCAAAACCCAGTGCCATTGTCCTTGGCTTCTCATCAGCCCTCATTGTTCGCCATATTCAGAGAGTCTGGTTTTATCCCATGCTTTTTCAGTCACAGTCCAGCTGGCCTTGGTGAGCTCCCAATAGATCAGCCCCACTGTCTCCGTGGGTGGGTGCACCCCCAGTGCTCCTGACTTCCTTGCTCATGTTCTGCCTCCTTCTGCTCCTCAATGGGACCTTGGGAGCTCAGTCTGGTGCTCCAGTGTGGGTCTCTGTCTCTATTTCCATCCATCGCCAGATGAAGGTTCTATGGTGATATGCAAGATATTCATCAGTATGGCTATAAGATAGGGTCATTTCAGGTTCCCTATTTAAAGATTTTTTTTATTTATTATGTATACAACATGCCTTCCATGTATGCTTGCATGTCAGAAGAGGGCACCAGATCTCTTTATAGATGGCCATGTGGTTGCTGGGAATTGAACTCAGGACCTCTGGAAGAGCAGTCAGTGCTCTTAACCTCTGAGCCATCACTCCAGCCTCGCCCCCCCCCCC
>NW_026067944.1:6801179-6942175 GCF_014885135.2 Alexandromys fortis
CCCCCAATTAAGTCCCCCTCCCTCGTCAGCCCAAAGAGCAATCAGGGTTCCCTGCCCTGTGGGAAGTCCAAGGACCACCCACCTCCATCCAGGTCTAGTAAGGTGAGCATCCACGAAACTGTCTAGGCTCCCACGAAACCAATAAGTACAGTAGGATCAAAAACCCATTGCCATTGTTCTTGAGGTCTCAGTATTTACTATGCTTGTCTATATTGTAGTACTTCACTACTATTATTGCTTGGGAAGTAATGAATTACACAGACTACAACAACTCAGCTATTCATGTGTTTTTGATTGGCTTGTGGGTTCTTTCAGAAGTAGTTTGTTGTGAAAAGCATGGTACTATCAACTTGGATATACTTTTATGAGGACACATTTTCAGTTGTCAGTGTTAACATCTAGATATGAACTGTCAGGTTCCAATAAGGTACATACTTTCACTGTAAGAATTTTATCGACCTGTTTTCTAAATTATTGCATCATTTTTCCACTTCCTTCTACAGTCTAAATAGCTTTATATTCTCAATAATATTTCCCTGGCCATTAGTCTTTATCACTTACCATTTTGGTGTGTGTGTGTGTATGGCTTATTTTTTAATTTCCATATTTTAGATGGCTAATGATGAATCTTTGCTTGGGATACTTTGCCATTATATTGGATTTCTTTTGCCAAGTTGAACAAGACTGTTATTTTGTCTTTTTATATGCATAGTCCACACATACTCTTACATTTATATATAGTTTTTAGACACATGCTTTTCAGGTATACACATACTGAATATTAATATTCTTGTTAATGCGACTTAGGAAACAATCCTGTTTTATTAGGTAAAATAAATTTATTTTTCTCCTTTTCTTTAAACATGTATTTGTAGCTATTCATCAGAATCTGGTGAGTTCATCCATGGGTATATAAGTGAAGGAAATGTCTGCCTCTGTCCAGACATCGTTCAGTAGGGAGCGGTAGGATCCTCTAACCCATGCTTGACTGTTGATGGGTGAGTCTAGAGCAGGCTTTTGGAGGCTGAATCCTCTGTGTTCACAGCATGGTTACTTTGGGTGGCTTGCCCCAAAAACAGTATTTCATAGCCCTTCTCACTATCCTCTTGACTTATATTCTACCCATATGCTTTTTCTTACTGCTTCCTGCATATGAAGGGATGAGGTAAATGATCTATTTATGGCAAAGCACTCAACCATCACTTATTCTAAGTGCTGTGAGCTGTACTTCTGATTGAGTTTTGGAGTAGCATTAGCTTTTAGATATAAATATAGATGTTTGGAAACCACCCTGTCAATTTTTGCAAACAACTGTGGTAAGATCTCGTTTAGGGCCCAAGGATTGGGCCTGTGGATTTTGGACTGTGTTCATATTTTAGGCATGAATTCGTTCTTTTGAACTTGTCCTCCAATCCAGTTAAAGAGAACAGTCTTTTACCCCCATAACAGTCAAGCTATGATTTCTCAAGTGAATATATTTTTACTGGTAGATTGGTTTTGTTGTTCAGAGGGTTCACAATGGGGTAAAGAATGTCAATGGCTCCATTTCTTGTCAAGCAACTGTACAGCACTGCCTGTCACTATGAAATTGAGCCAGCAGGGAGGAAATTTACATAGAACTAACTTAATTTCTCCCTCTCTTGCATCCACTGAAATTTGGGAGCATTACCTAGTCTTACATGCTAATTCCCTCTTCCTTCTGAATCTCTCTCTCTCTCTCTCTCTCCCTCTCCCTCTCCCTCTCCCTCTCTCTCCCTCTCCCTCTCCCTCTCTCTCTCTCCTTTCTCTCTCTCTTCCAATTATTAAGGTACTTTTTCTCCCAGATTTTAAGGTACTTTCAATTTTTGGAGTTAAAAACAGAAATCTTGTGGTACCTTCAATTGAGGACTAATTTTCTATACTTCTCATTTACATTTTTATGAGGAAAAAAAGTTGGATGGACAAGAGTACAAGAATGACTTGTGATGTTAACTTTCTATGAAATTCTGCCATATAATATCCAAAGTTAAATTAATATCTGTTTTCACAATCACTCTCAGTATTTTAAATAAATTTCTATGAATTGTGTCTCTATGAATCGAACATTTTACTGAAGAATGACAACATCAGGCCTGGGGAGACAATTCAATGGCTAATGATTCTTAATTTGAAAGCATTAGGACCTGAGTTAGAATCCCCTGTCGCGAATTAGATTGGTATAAGTAACCAGGCTAGCTCAAGAGTAACAGGAATACTTTAATGGTTAAAGAGGGGAAACTTACACCATAAGAATGGGAGTTTTGAAATCCTATAGGTCCGTCGGGCACCGTGAAGAGAGCCCACACATGCATTCCCAGGTTTTTCTACCTGGGCTCTAGGTGGCCACACCCTAACTAGATGTGATTGGTTGAAACTATCAGTTGATAGTTTCCCTATCATCTCCCCTCTTTGTCTAAAAAAGATAGATCCAAACCCAATACAACTATATACAACAGGAACAGATACCAAATATAAAATTACAAACAGTAAACAATATTAAGGAAAGAACACATGACAAAATTTTTTACTAGACATTCTATTTCAAGGAGTCTAAATAATGTATTGAAATTAAATTTGGCTAAATCATGAGGAAAGTAACTACAGTTATCTAATCTTTAATTTAATACCATCAAAGATCTAAGAAGGGAAGCAATATTACTTGAGTAAACAGGAAGTGTAATTGAGAAACTTTCATATTGCACAACAAATGACAGAGACAACTGACCACCTGGGCAGTCACCCAAAGTCTCATTTGCAATATTGAAGCAACCAACTTTGTCTAAGGCCTAACATAACTGACATACCATTTTCAAAGGCAAGAAACTTTTCAAAACTATTTTACCCTGTCTTGGTAATATGACAGTCCTGTTTTATCCATTTATAGATACTTTGTATCTCTGTCAGTGGTTGAGGTATGGGCATTTCTTTGCCCAAAGGCCAGCTCTGCCATGAAGAAAGGCTCCAGGTGGAGTGTCTTTGGTGTTCAACATTCTCTCGGGAATAGATTGGTGTTGTCAGGATCGATTGTGTCTTATTACCACCGAACTCTAAGTTAGATTAAAGGCCATTTCCTACAGCTTTTTGAAGAGATTGAAGACTATCTATCTAAACTGAATATAATCTCTATGTACTGAAGAACATGATTAACCTAAATATAAATATAACAAATATAGATGACTATTGATCTATAATTCTCAATTTTTATCTAACTTAAAGATGAAGACAATAAACAATTGTGCAATAAATAAGAACAATGACCCTCAAATGTAAACAATGTATAAGTATCTTGATCAGAGGTAGTAGTGTACACTGCAATATGGTAAATATATATGTCAATACATAAACAATGTTTCAAATAGAGGTAGAAGCATACATGCATAGAATATTCAATATAATTTAACTATGTATCAAAATACAAGAATTGATGCCAATATAATTGTCTAAAAACAATAAGTCACAAATACCAATCTATTATCCCATCATACAATTATACCTTTTTTTTTTCCCAAGAAGATCCCTGAGCCTATAAAATTTCTCCCCCATCCCTCAACCATATACCAATTATAACCAACCCCTAAATGATGTCTTTAAAGCTGAGGGCAAACTTTGCTGGGAGAGGGGACGTCGTCCTCTAGAATTACTTCCAGCTGTTATGGGGGCGACGTTCTTCTTAGGGGATCCTGTGAAAGTAAATGATGGTTAATTTCCAAGATTAATATTTGGTCTGGTAAAACTGCAAATAGTCTCTGAGAATTTTGTGGAGGTCAGGCCAGAACGTTGTAAAAGATGTGCACCATTTCAGCTAACCAAGTTGGAATCGTCTTGTGCAGCTGGTACCCAAAAACAGGTTTTGTAGTAGCGCTAACAGCATCATGACGTCATATTAACCAGGTGGAGTTGTTGTTGTGGGGCCCCATCTTCTTCCTGGAAACTTCAAAGATTACTGCAGGGCGCCAAGTGACGCGAATTAGGTAGGTATGATAAGTAACCAGGCTAGCTCAAGAGTGACAGGAATACTTTAATGGTTAAAGAGGGGGGAACTATACACTATAAGTGTATATGGGAGTTCCAAAATCCAATAGGTCCGGCAGTCACCGCGAAAGTGCACCTGCATCCCTAGGTTTTTCTACCTGGGCTCTAGGTGGCCACACCCTAACTAGGTGTGATTGGTTGAAACTATCAGTTGATAGTTTCCCCATCAATCCCCAGTGCCCATGAAAACAGCTGGGAATACCTGTGAGTGTCTATAGCACCAGCAGGAAGAGCCAGAGACAAGTGGACCTTTAGAATTCCCCTTTACTGTTAATTTAGTGAAAATGACTAGCTTGTGGGTTTTTGAGCTATCCTGTCACAAGACAGTCACATTGAGTGTGGAAAAGAAAGGTTTCTGGTGCTTTGCAATGGTCTTCTCATAAATGCACACAGGGGTCTGTGCCAATACATTTATGTGCCCGCACCATGTGTACATACACACATGGTATCAATGAGTGTAACAATCACTTGTGAGTAGTAACTTACAGAATATGACCTTAGATTGTTAGTGCCCAATTATTCCCATTTAAAGTCTTCTCATTCTCTTTAATTCTATCCGTCTAATGAATTGTTTTAACAGGAAAGATTGATCTCATCACTATTCTCTTTGTAACCTGTTTTCTGTCTTGATATTTTAGGATATTTAAATTTGCCATCGAAAGGCAATGGAAGGTATAAAAATCTTGGTGAGTCTGATTGAGCGATTTTTCTCTACATTTTGGGGAGTTTGCTGAGTTTGAAAACCATGCTTTACAATTATGTCCTTAGTTAATGAAACAGGCCTTCTCTCTTCTCCCACCAAGTAACTCTCCTCAAGGAAGTAGCACGTTTAAATTTGTTTAAATTTCTCTGCACCTTTTGTCTTCATTCTCATCATAATTTTAACACCTCCTCTATTATGTGTTCCTGCAGAAAGAAATTTCCATATCTTATATGATTTTATAATTTGAATGTTTATTACACAATTGTATTTTTCCTTAATTGGAGTTTTAATTGTCCTTTTCTTTAACTGATACTGTTTTTTATAACTTCTAAAGTTTGCCTCAGTAGCTTCTTTCTCTTGCTTTTGAAATGACATTGTTTCCTTCTATTCTGAATAAGAATGCTTTAAAAATTAGCAATTAATGCTATACCTGGTAATAGATGCTATATTTTTCTGATGACTATTAGGATGTAGGTCTTTCCCCCTTATTTAAATAAAAGTTTTCTTACTAGTTAATTTCTTATTACTCCTTCTAGGACGAGGCAAAGTCTATCAGGGTTTGTAACCAAGCCGCTCTTTGGATTATCAGATTATATTTTGTGCTTGTCCACACTCGGTGATAAATGTGGCATGTAACATGAAGGGGCCCTGCTTGTTGTTAGGGTTTTTGTCCCACCTGGTACCCCACAACTGTTTAGCCACAAAGAAAACCACACATAGGTCTCCATAAATTATAAGCTGATTGGTCCATTAGCTCTAGCTTCTCATTGGCTAACTCTCACATCTTGATTTACCCATTTTTTGATTTATGTTAGCCATGTAGCTCAGTACCTTTTTTTTTCAGTGGAGCAGATCACATCCTGCTGTTTCAGTGGTCTAGGCAGGAGTGGGAGGAATCAGCGTCCTCCTTCCCAGAATTCTCCTGTTCTCATTACATCATTTCTACTTCCTGTCTGGTTTTCCCGCCTATACTTTCTGCCTGGCCAATCAGCGTTTATTTATAACATGATTGACAGAATACAGATTCTTTTGCACCAGTGGCAGATACGTATAACTCACACAATTTGTTCAGCACAGCAAGTTCATAGCCACCATGGAACTAAATGTTCCTCCTTATGTCTTCCTTTATCTCTGGCACTTACTGTGTATGCTGGATCAAAGGTCTTCTCGTTACATATCCATTGTTAACCTGGGAAAGTTGTGCAAGTGTTATAGCTCCTTGACTGGCTTCTTTCCTCCAAATTACTGTGACAATAATGCATCTGTATGCTCTAAGTTAGAATTATTATAAGTATTGTATCTTATGCACAATATTAAAATAGTATTTTTGTTCTTTTCTTCCTGTGGTCAATTTCTAAATTTTGAATTTCTGAGATGAAGTTTACTAATGCCTTTTAAGTATATGACAGGTACTAAAAAATTTACTTCCTAAATAGAGTTACCAGATTAATGTTCTAGATGTAGTACAAACTTATGCCCTCATTAAAATATTTTATACTTATGCTTATTCAATAATTCACAATTCAGGAAAGCTATGAAAAGCTAAACATAAAGCAGCCATTATATCACTGCCTTACAATGATTACTGCTATTGAACATTTCAGTTATTTCATTTTCTGGCTTATTTCTTTCTAGGATGAGCAGATGAGTAGATGAATAGATAGATGATGTACAGATAGTTATAGAAAGATAGATGATAATAGGTAGATAAAAATTTTTACTCCTTGTGCCACTGTGCAAAAGCCTGTGACTGATAACTTCAGAATTAATGCAGTTGTTTACTTTATTAATTTAAATCTTATCAAATACATAATTTTAATGCTAAAAAACTCCAAAACAACATTTTATCATTGCATTCTCTCAGCGTTCACTTATATGTATTTTGTATATATACACACATTCATTTTGTTGGGATGATTTTCTTCGCTTTCTCTGTCCTCTCTTCCTCTCCACTTTCTCTTCTTTTCAGGCTCTTGCTATGTCACCACGGCTAACCATGTCCTGGAGGTACTTCTGCCTCACGTTCCCAAGTGCTGGCATTATATGCCTTGGAAAGAATGTTTTCACTACTTTAAGTTTAAAAGCAAAACGATAGACTTTATTTTTATTTGTGTTAATATTGGTACTGGCAAGCTTAAGTTTTTTCTAATTAATAAGTACCCTTCTGTAAAGCTTTTGGGAGGATTCACAATCAGTTTGTGTGTCTTCACTGCTGATGTTTCCAGTGATTAGTAAAAGGCATGATTTCAGCCTGACACTTTCTATTTTATTTTAAAAGAGTGTTTGTCATTTTTAACCTATCACATTTGTTCATATTTGTTGTTATTTTTATTACTTCTAGCTCAGGGAGGCTTTCTGCTTGATCCAATGTAGGTTTTAGCATTGTAGCTGCTCAGTAGATCACATTAAAGTGCCAATAAAATAGAATTCTGTTCACTTGTACAATATTGCACCAATAAAACTGCAATGTTAGCCTAATACTCATACTGACTTTTCTTTCTTTACAGAGACTAATAGAAAATGCCTTGAATTCTCAAAATTAAATGCAATGTATTCCCTAAAAGATTTGTTTACCGGCAGTCTAAAGATAAGTCTGATGATGTATACAAGGTACAATTCAACCTGTGCAGAACCATTGTTTGGATCTAATAACTCGCTTAATGCCCGTTTCGACTTGTCAAAGAAAACGGTCTGGATTATTCATGGATTCAGACCACTGGGATCCACCCCAGTTTGGCTTTCGATGTTTACTGAGGCATTTTTGAAACAGGAAGATGTGAATCTCATTGTTGTAGACTGGAACCATGGTGCTACAACTTTCCTTTATAGAAGAGCTGTTACAAACACCAGAAAGGTGGCTGCAAGTTTGAGTGTGTCCATTCAAAATCTTTTGGTAAGTATGAAAATTTTAAAATATACATGCTACACAATATATGGGTTGCTATGTGACATCATAAAATTAAAACTTTTTCCATAAACATTTGAGACTTTATATTAGACATAGTGATTTTTTTGTAGTCATATTTTGTCTACTCTAAATAATTTTATATTTTAATTTTACATTTTTAATGTAAAAACCATTTTATTTTAAACAATTAAAAATTTAAGGCTCTTTTAAACCTTATCTATCCTGAATTCAGTGTAAATTAGTGATCTTATATGGGGAGTAGACATTATTGTAATCTCATTACATTTTTTAGTCATCATTGCTAAGAGCATTATTATTTTGAATTTCCAATTTTAAAAATATTGTGACCCAAGAGAGAAGTGGAGAAAATAATTGACAAGAAGATTGACAGTGTATAAAACTGAATAATTGACTTTTTCCTGAATTATAACTGTCTCTCACTGATAAACAGGAACTTCATAATGTAGCAAGTGCAAGTTAGGAAGAGAATTTAAGGAAAAGCCATGGTATTTTGCTTACAGAGGATTTATAGGAGCTGGGAGGAAAGTAGCCATAGTTTTGTGGTTTGGAGAAATACCCCTTCAGCTTTGCGGATATTGCTTTGAAAAATTTGAAGAACAAAATTGCTTTGTGCTGGCCAGGTCCCCCTCTAGCTCTCCAAGAGTAGTGAAAGTTCAACATCATTTTATGAGCCTTCAGACATCACTGTTTAGTGTGGACCATCACCAACTCCTATTAGCTCCCTGGGAGTCTGCTGGAAGATACACACATTCAGTGAACTCACAAAGCTAACTACCTGAGGCAGACAGATAGATGTTCACACATTGACTTTAGATTGTTTTTCTGTTCTATGTAGCCTGTAATCCTGGAACCCACCTTAAATCCAAGCACTTCATTTTAGCATTTCAAAAGTAATAGCATTTCAAAAGTTATACTTTTACCACTTCTATTAGGGGTCATTGATATACTCTGAAGGAAAAACAGAAGAATACTAGCATATATTTTGCAATCAAACTGATTCAGTCTCGTATCTCGTATCTTTCCATTTGAGACACTATAAAAAAAAAAAACACACAGTAAACTGGCTCTGCAAACATACCTGCAGACTAAGAGACCTAAGAGCAAGGGATTGGTGGATTCTGGGCTGGTAAGGCTCAGTTCCTGGTTCGTAGTTGGTGTCTTTTTTTTTTTTCTGTGGGAGACTCAAATAAGGTTCTTTGGATGTCCTTTATCAGGATATTAGCCTCATTCTTGAGAGTTCAAACTTTATAATATCACTTTTTCTAGTCTCTGCTCCATACACAGAACATTAAAGGTTAGGATTTTAGCATATTAATTTTCAGAGGCACAGAAATTCAGACATCACTGACTTAAAATACATCTTCATATGTAGCTTTGTACATGTCTTTGACTTCTGAACCTCTTTCCTTAGTAAATGGATGTTCATGAATATTGTTTAGTTAGTGTTTGATAGGTGACAGGCAGAGTTTTAAGTATCAGAATAGTTATGAATAACTCGAATGGCAAACAGGAATATTAAATAAAAACTTATAAAACACATGTTGAGGTACTTACCACAGAATAAACATTCGGTCATGCCTATTATTACTATTTGCTCATTAAAAGCCTTGATAATGAAGTATTAAATATCTCACTATACAGTATGGAAAATTAAAACTTAAATTCACAGCTGAATTTGAATGATGTTCCTGGAAACAAAAAAGAGAGAAATCAGACATTTCAGGATGCAAGCTGAACAAAGTTATCATCTTTTCAAAGTTGTAAGCCCCTTACTTATATCGCAGAAATGCGTGCAGTCAGAATGAACTTCAGAGTGTCAGTATATTAGGAATTATTTGTGATTTGCCAAAATTAAAATCATTGCATTGTATTTTTCAATTGCAGAACCATGGAGCATCTCTTGACAATTTTCATTTCATAGGTATGAGCTTAGGGGCTCATATTAGTGGTTTTGTAGGAAAACTATTTCACGGTCAACTTGGAAGAATCACAGGTAAAACTATCTTTTTTTCTTTTTGTAAAATTATCATTTAAGGACATTTTCCTCCTAGAGTTTATTCTGTTTAAAACCTAAAGACACTGCTGTTGACGGAGGCTGCTTGTTTGTTCCTGGCCACTCAGACCTGAAATGATTATGAAGAAACTATATTAATTAAAACACTACTTGGCCTATTAACTTAGGCTTCTTACTAACTAACTCTTACATCTTCAATTAACCCATTACTGGTAAGGTTCTGGGGCATCTCTCTTCTTCAGCAGCTACATGGCTACTCTCTCTCTCTACATCTTTGTTCAGATTTTCTGACTGGCTTTAATCTTTTAAGCCATTGACAGAAAGCAGCTTCTTTATTAACCAATGGCAATGAAACATATTCACAGCACACGGAAGGGAATCCCATATCACATTGCCACAAAATATATTCAAATATTACTTTGTATTGGATTGTTAATTCTTCCTTTGTGATTAAGGTAAACATGAAAATCAAGTATTATGTTTTTATAGCTTTATCTAAATGTCAAAAGCTACATGGGAAAAACTGATCCATCAAAAATCATTTATTTATTAGCCAAAAATATTAGCTATATAGTTCACTTTTATACACGCTGTCAGATTTTTAATTCTTTTAAACATTCACTGGAGTACTAGACAAATCAGCAATTGCTATTCAAATCTGAAACATTGTCATGGTCACTCAGATTCACACAGTAAATTTAACTGTTGTTAAAGGCAACAATGACATGATGCTTACAGAGATTTCCATCATGTGTCTACATCAGGTTTATTAAGCAATTATCCATATGCATATCGCTAAAATGTTATAGTGATTATTAATGAATTATTAATGAAGGATAACATTGTCTTAATAAAAATTTCATAAAAGAAAGGAGAGGTAGAGTTACTCATATTGATGCATATGCTTACTTGCCTATTCTTCTGCCACCACACTATTGCAAAAGTCTGAAAGACCAAAAATATAGGCTTCTTACATAAGAAAAATGTAGAGAAACAGAGGGTGGGGCATTATGTCAATTAGGCTAAATAAAATAGGACAATAGAAGAATGTGAAGTGAACAATAGTTAAAATAATATTAATTTATATATTAATGTGGGTAAAAGAACAACTTAAGAGAGTAAGGTTTTTTTTTTTTCCCTTCTGCTCCTTGGGTCTGGGAAACTAGACATCTCATCCTCCAGTGGATTTTATTCTATTTCCACCCCTTTGCTATCAGAAAGTCATGATCTGTGAATTTTAGTTTAGAATTAATCCTATAGAATAATATCCATATTTAATTGAATTTATAACATTTTTACTTAAGAATGTATAGGAAACTTTTAGGAGAGCTGACTACTAAGAAAATAGCAAATTTGTTCCATTCATTAACCTGAATAGCATTGATATCTAAAATGTATTTTAGACCTATAGGCAGTCACAGGATGAAGCCAGTAAGGCAAATAATTCAAGAGAGGTCCGGATGGTATTCATTAGCTCTTTTCCTCAATTAGGAGGGATATCTGTTACTATTAAATATAAAGTTTCATAAATTACTCTATCTGCTTCTTAGATAAAAATGCTAAAAATAGCTTAACAATATTCTGTTGAGACATATCTCCTGTTTTTAGACTAGCTATAAAGGTTGCCAATGAATATTTAAATAAAGAGGCACTTGCCATTTGTCAAATTTAATATCTTTAGATAGGCTTAGACATGTTTAAACTAAAACTGAAGATATTTGTATTTATAATTGACAATACAGCAAGTATAAAATAGAACAAAGTACTAAAACATTATTAGACTGATACTTCCTATTTTGTATTTCAGGTCTTGACCCAGCTGGACCAAATTTTTCTAGAAAACCAGCAGATAGCAGGTTAGATTACACTGATGCAAAGTTTGTGGATGTCATCCATACTGATACCAACGGTAAAATAATAAGTATTTATTAGTTTTGTGTTTAAAAGCAAAGTGTGGAATATAGATTCCTGATGAAGATGTTGTAAAATAAGGAAGCACTGTTTATAAAATGTTTGGGATTTAATGAGCTTTGGGTTTTGTTGTTGTTTGTTTGTCTGTGTTTTTGCAATGGTTTCTGGTATTGTTTGCCTTGTGTTTATTTATTATTACTATTTTTTTCTTATGTTCTTTTAAAAAACAACCTTTTTTATTTTACATACCAATCCCAGTTTCCTCTCCTTCCCTTCCTCTTTCTCTCTCCACCTTTCCCCTCCCCCAAACCCCAGCCCCACTACTCAGAGAGGTTAGGCCTCCCAAGGGTGTTTAAAAAGTCTCTCAAATCACTTGGGGCAGGACCGAGACCCTCTCGCTTGTATCGGAGCTGAGCAAGGTATCCCTCCATGGTTTCCATAAAGCCAGTTTATTACTAGGGATAAATACTGGTTGCATGGCTGGTGGTCCCACAAACTGCCCAAGCCTCACAACTGTCATCCACATTCGAAGGGCCTAGCTAGGTCCTATGCAGGTTTCCAAGCTGTCAGTCCAGAGTTATTGAACTCCCACTAGCAAGGATCAGAGTTGTTTCTGTGGGATTCCCCATTATGATCTTGACCCTTTTGCTCATATTATAGCTCCTCCTTTTTTTATGACTGGACTCTAGGAGCTTGGTCCAGTGCTTATCTGTGGATCTCTGCATCTGTTTCTATCAGTTACTAGGTGATGGTTTTATGATGACAATTAAGATAGTCATCTTTCTTTTGACTGAGAAAGGCAGTTAAAGCACTATCTCTCCTATTGCTTAGATTTTTGCCTGGGGTCATCCTGTGGATTCTTGGAAATTTCCCTAGTGCCAGGTTTCTTGCTAATCCCATAATATCTCCCTCTATCAGGACATCTGTTTCCTTGCTCTCCCTCTTTGTCCTTACCCCAACCTGACCTTCATGATCCCTCATGCTCTCCTCCCGACTCCCCTTATCCCCTATTCACGCTCCTTCGACCCTTCACCATTCCTCTTCCAAGCTCACAATTTACTAAGGAGATGTATTCTATTCCCCCTCTACGGGGGTATCCATGTATGTCTCTTTTAGAATTCTCCTTATTTACTGGCTTCTCTGGGGTTGTAGACCGAAGACTGGTGTAGGAGGAGGGGCCTTTTGTTGCTTCCTGTCTGCTCAGCCCTGAAATAATCACACAGAAACTGTAACAATTAAATCACTGCTTGGTCCATTAGCTCTAGCTTCTTATTGGCTAACTCTTACATATTAATTTAACCCATTTCTATCAATCTGTGTATTGCTATGTGGCTGTGGTTTACGGGCTAAATTTCCGGTAGGGCTACACGGCTTCTGTCTGACTCTGTCTACTTTTTACCAGCATTCAATATAGTTTTTCCTACCTACCTATGTTCTGCCCTGCTATAGGTCCAAAGCAGTTTCTTTATTCATTAATGGTAATCACAGCATACAGAGGGAAGTCCCACATCAGACTGATTATCCTTTGCTTTGTGTTTAATATCCACTTATGAGTGACTACATACCATGTTTGTCTTTCTGGGTCTGAGTTACCTCACTCAAGATATATTTTTTTTTAGTTCCATCTATTTGCCTGCAAATTTTAAGATGTCATTGTGTTTTTACCACTAAATAAAACTCCATTGTGTAAATATACCACATAGTCTTTATAAATTCTTTGGTTGAAGTGCATTGAGGTTCTGGCTATTATGAGTAATGCTACTATGAACATAGTTGAGCAATTGTCCTTGTGGTATGACTATGAATCCTTTGGGATGGAAATATGTCTCAACCATTAAAGGGTAGGCTCACAATCAAAAATTATGTGTTTAGGTTTTAAGAATTGTCATGTCATTGTATAAATTGAAATTTCATTTTAAAATAATCATCTTCATTTTATTGGCAGTCACTGACTTGATAATATTTCTTGCCCTGGTCTGATGTGGGATTACCCTCTATATGCTGTGAATACAATTGCTTAATGAATAAACCTGCTTTGGTCCTATAGCAGGGCAAAATAGAGCTAGGAGGAAAAACTAAGCAAATTGGTGGTCCAACACGTGCTGACTACATCCATGAAAACCTGAAAAAAAAACTTGGAAAGAAATTCTAGACACAAAAGAACAGAATTAAGAACGATTTCTTGGTAGCCATCATTTTTTTTTCCTGTTGGGCTCTGTTTGCAGGCAGAGAGTAGGGGCTCTGCGGATTCTTTAAGAGAGGTCTTCCTGACTCAGCGGTAGCAGCAAACACTGTGTGGCTCTTTTAAGAAGGCTTCATGGTTCTGCTAGTTACAGGAACAGCTCTGGCTCTTTCAGGAGGCCAAGCACTTGAGTGGGGTTTTGGGCTCAGGTGCTTGTATGCTAGCTCCAGGTAAGGAGGAAAGGAACTGAGAGCATGCATGCTACTCAGTACCCTGGCCTGGGCTCGGGTCTGCTAGGAGTGCACAGGCAGGAGAGCATGGAGGATTCCCACGGCCGTTCACAGAGACATTCCCAGGCTGAGAAGTGCACTGCATGGCGGATTTAGCTTATACAGAGATTAAAAGGGTTTGTATGCTGCACAGTGCTACCCAGAGTTGAGGTGGTGAGCGTGGTTCACACCCAGCAGTCCCAGAGCGGGCAGTAATGTTCCTCTGCCTTACTGGAAGCCTGAGAGAGGCAGAGCCAGCATTCAGGGTCTCTGTGACTAAGATGCTTACCATTTTAAAGCGTTCCTGGTCAAAATGATTATAGATACACAATAAAGACAGATTCAGACAGAAATAAATAGGTCATAGTGTGTTTAAAAATGTATGTAGACTTGGGAGAGAGAAGAAGAGTATAATTATAAAAAGAAGTAAATAATTTCAAAAAATAAAACAAAGTCTTTAAAGAGGCAGAGTACAGACAGTCATAGATGAAAGGAGTAAAGAAAAATAAGCCACGTAAAGATGGAATATACACAGATAGTCTGGATTATGTATATTGTTGTGCTTTCTTTGAAATTTTTGACTGGGAATGAGGTGGTAAGCTAAACATACATACATACATACATAAAGGTATCTTGACTTCAAAATTTGGGTCTAAGGATATGTTGCTTTGGAAAAGAGGTTCTGATTTTGTTTCCACAGAGGATGAGAACCTGTGGATTCCTTCCAGACTAATGTGGTTCAATGAAACAAGACCCCCTGAAAGGTCTGTGTAAACCTGCAAAATTACTTTGCCCAACAAAAAACAGGAAGCCGTTTGAAGAGAACTACACCCAAATTCCCTAAATGCCTGTTGATAAACATTTGTTTACGTTTATAAGGGGGATATGCTATAGAGATGAATACTTTTCATTGATATGGATCTTGGTCTGTTGATAAATTTAAGGTCACTTTGTTATATGTATATTTCTGCTCTTGATTAAAGTATTGTGTTTGTGCAATTCATTTAAAAAAAGTAACTTATAGTTAAAAATACAGATTAATAGATAGTCATTTATAATAGTCAAAATTGTAGTCATGTTAGTTAGGTATTTATATATACAGAGATATATTTCAGATGGGTAAATATTCTCCAAATCTTTCAAAGATGTGCAGAATATGGCATTTAAAATGTTTTAAGAGCTTAGGACTTTTCATGACAGTGAGACACATCTGCTCCTGGCAGTACCAGTCTACTTCAAGAGGAAACTGGGAATTGAAGAATCTCCTTATAGACTTTGCTAGTCATTTTGGCAAGAAATTGCTATTGCCTGGACTGCTTAAATGTATGCTGTATGAACTGGACATGCAGAACCCACAGAAAAATTACTGCTGAACATTCCATAAGATAGGATGGTCCTTCAGTGTACCTACTTCACAGAGGAAACTACCAGACATTCTGCATGAATGAAAGCAACTGATGGATTTTGCCATTACAAGGCAGAACAGATCTTCAAATTTCCTGCCTCATGGAAAAGTCAGCTGGATACTATGGGCCTGTAGGCTGAAGATGTTACAGAAGAACTTTGGGTAACTGAACAGGCAGTGAGGTATCTCTGTCAATTCTAGAGTTTTGGAAGTTGCTTACAATGCACTTCTAGGGTCTTTGATGAAGTTGAGGAATAGATAGTTATAGTTTCCCTTAGGTAAGATAAAAGATAAAGTAGATATAAATATTTGAACTCTATTTTTTTTCTTGAAACCTGTTTTGTTGTATGTAATCTTGCTATGTTAAAGTTAAAACTTTTCTTTTTATTTAGACAAAAAAGGGGAGGGGATGTGGGATTCCAATCTATATGCTGTGAATATCATTTGTTAATGAATAAAGTTGCTTTAGTCCTATAGCAGGGCAGAATAGAGCTAGGTGGGAAAACTAAGGTAAGGAGAAAATATATGGAGTCAAACAAACACTATGTAGCTGCTCCAGGAGACAGACATGCCAGAACCTTGCTGGTAAACCATGAGTCTTGTGGTAAAATATAAATTAATAGAAATAAGTTAATTTAAGATGTAAGTGCTAGCTGGAAATAATCTTAAGGTATTGGCCAAGAAGTATTACAAATAATATAGTTTCTGTGTGATTATTTGGTGTCTGGGCCACTGGGAACAAATGAATAGTCTCGGCCAACAATAGTCAATGCTGCTATTTATGTTTCTATTCATTTTCCTCTTGTGATGTATACCAACTGGAGCTGAGCACAACTTTAAAACCACAGAGAAAGACTGTTTTTCTATAAGGAGAGAATAATTTCTCTATTGATTTTAATTGTCTTTATAACATTGTTGGTAACACTGGTTAGAAAATATTGGATAAATTCATTAGAAAAATTACTGAAAATGCCCTGAGCCTTTTTTGATTGAATGGATGAGTTTATTAAGTTGAAAGAAAGAGAGCAGGGCGGCGGGGGGGAGGGTGGCAGAGTTAGGTTGCATAGCAGGTTCTAAGGTAGTTTGGGATATTGCTTATATTCATATCTCAAAAAAAAGAAGAAGAAAGAGGAGAATTAGGAAGGGAAGCAGGAAGGAAGGGGAAGAGAGGAGGAGAGAGACAGAAGATAGCTTTGCTGAAAGCAGAAGAAACTAACAAAGTTAAAACTTGCATTTGTCAATGATACAAATTTCTGAAGAGTAAGTTTATTGGATGTTAACAGATTTTGTTATATACAACTGCTCAAACAACATTTTATGCTTTTTAATTTTATGGGTGCTTTCCCCCCCAGGATTAGGCATTGTAGAGCCATTGGGACATATAGATTTTTACCCAAACGGAGGAAAACAACAGCCAGGTTGTCCTACAAACCTTTTTTCAGGTACATTAAAAGTACTTTCATTCTTTTTCCTTTTATTGAAAATAGACTTTTTCAGATGATATATTCTGAGTACAGTTATACATGATTCAAAATGATATGACAAAATAGCTTAACATTTTGCTATCATAATCTATAGGTAATATTCATATCATATTTTTCGCTAATGACATAGAATAGTTTTTGACAAGATATAATTTAAATTTATACAATTTAATACACATAGGTTACTAACATATACTATATTTAGTAGTGGATGAGGACTCTTTTTATGTGGTTTTAACAATTTTAGTTCATCATTTTAAGCACAAACAGGAATTCAAATTCATCTAGAAAACATATATAGCAAAATATCTTAGAATTTGAGTTTGCTCCCACAATCTAGCACTTATGATGAACATATTACCACATATACACAGATTTTTCAACCGTGACCACTTGGTTGTACCATACATGTAGTAATGAATGGCCTCTGACTGTGGAATCTAGCTCACTTCGGCACCAAGGTAGGTTAACACATTGTCAAATGCCACCATGGCTAGAGAAGTTCAAACTAATGGAAACATGTATGAAAGATTGGAAGAGGGAAGTGAGATCAGCGAGTTGTAACATCACTTGTTTTCAGAGACATGTTTTACAATGGATCAAATGTTTAGGGGTATAGAGTTAGAAAGGAAAGACACTATAATAGTAATAGTATAATTGTAGCCGTGCACTTGTGTAGCCTGTTAAATTTAAACAGCCATGCTTTACATTTATTACTTTATGCAAATGTCTTACTTATTTCATGAGAAATCATGCCCAATTTAAGATTTTAATCGGTTGATATGTAACTATTTTGTGGTCAATGCTTTGCATGTAAAAGAAACACAGAATTTAATATAACTTAATGGTCAGTATTTCTCTAATTCTCTTGAACTTGACTATATAGTTGTTTTGCTTGTTTTTCTCACCCTTAAGGAGTTAATTACATAAAATGTGACCATCAGAGAGCAGTTTACTTGTTCCTTGCATCTTTTGAAACAAACTGCAGTTTTGTCTCATTTCCTTGTTCCTCCTACGAAGATTACAAGAATGGTTTATGTTTGGACTGTGGGACCCTTCCCAAAGACTCCTGTCCTAGGCTTGGTAAGGGAACTTATATTTACTAAAATTTTTTTTGAACATGAGTAACATCACTGGGGTAGTATTTTAGACTGGAGGCTAACTTGTGATTTATAAAATCTGCTAATATATTATGGTTTGGCAGAAATTATCAATGGAGATATCATTAGATTTAGATTATATATTTCCTACCATTTTTCCTAAGGAATTTGTCAACCCCTCTTCCTAGGCATACAGGCAGAGATTTCTACATTCCACATTCTTTTTCTTTTAATAGGAAATCTTAGGCCCAAGTGAAGAGATGTGCATCATAGCTAGCTTCACATTTGGTCTCAGCAGGTAGTCAAAAATTGCACGTGATTCATGCTTTCAATATCAGTAAGACATAGCAAGGATATTTACACTGGCATCTTTTGAAAATGAAAGTCAGCCAATGGAAAATACAGAAAAACAATAGATTCCACAAGAAGATAGGATTAAGTAGGAGGAGGTAAAGAGGATTAGGGAATGTCAATATACGATATATTATATATCAAATATATTTATAGTTATTATACATATGAATAAAATGTGAATGAATAAACAAGTAAATAATGTGTTCAAGTAAAAATAAAAAAAATAGAGCTTTAAAGAATTTCAGACACTGTTCAGTATTTTCCAAAGAAAATACTAGGTCTCAGCATGGTGTAAACATATCAATATATGGTCAGTATTATGGAAGGGTTTTCCTGAAATGTTTGCATGGTCAAAGCATCTCTAGGCATGGGACTGAAATGAACCCAGTGCATCAAGCTTTATTCAACCTTACTGAATGCAAATGGAGCATCGCTCTATGAAGCATGATCCATCCAGGATTTGTCAAATCCCCATTTCCATACATTTCTTCTGTCCACAAGACCTATAAGTAAAAAATTTCGTGTAATTCTCCCAATTAGGGAAATTTACTTATACTTCTAGATGGGATTGCTTTTCTGGTGGCATCATTTTTCCATCTGTGAGTCAAGGCAACTATATAGATTACTTAAGAGCACAAGGTTGAGCTGAAGTTAAAAATTCTGAAATTTAAGTTTTCTCTCTGTTATATGAACATTCAAAAGTTTTGAGGTAGATATAAAGAGGCATTTGGCATTATTTAATATGTTACTAATTTAGTATTCAGTATGCACAAATATAAGAAATACATTCAAAACATAGGATTTATTTTTTTAATTTTTATTTATTTATTTATTGAAAAAATTTCTGCCTCCTCCCCGCCTCCCATCTCCCTCTCCCTCCTTCCACTCCTCTCCCCCCCACTCCTCTCTCCCTCTCCCTCATCTCTTCCTCTCTCCACACTCCATTCCCCCTCCCTCTGGAGTCTGAAGAGCAGTCTGGATTCCCTGCCCTGTGGGAAGTCCAAGGTCCTCTCTCCTCCATCCAGGTCCAGGAAGGTGAGCATCCAAACAGGCTAGGCTCCCACAAAACCAGTTCATGCAGTAGGATTAAAACCCAGTGCCATTGCCCTTGGCTTCTCATCAGCCCTCATTGTCTGCCATGTTCAGAGTCCGGTTTCATCCCATGCTTTTTCAGTCCCAGTCCAGCTGACCTTGGTAAGCTCCCAATAGATCAGCCTCACTGTCACAGTGGGTGGGTGCACCCTTCGCGGCCCTGACTTCCTTGCTCATGTTTTCCCTCCTTCTGCTCCTCATTTGGACCTTGGGCGCTCAGTCCAGTGCTCCAATGTGGGTCTCTGTCTCTATCTCCATCCATCGCCAGATGAAGGTTCTATGGTGATATGCAAGATATTCATCAGTATGGCTATAGGATAGGGACATTTCAGGAACCCTCTCATCAAATACCCAAAGAACTAGCTGGGGACATCTACCTGGACACCTGGGAGCCCCTCTAGAGTCAAGTCTCTTGCCAGCCCTAAGATGGCTCCCTTAATTAGGATATATATTTCTCTGCTCCCATATCCACCCTTCCTTTATCCCGCAAAAACTGGGAACTTGGGGGTGGGACGGGATGGGGGTAAGGGGAAATGGGGTGAGAAAAGTGAGAAGGGGAGAAGACATAGGATTTATATATGTATTTATATTATTTATATGCTTATGTATTATGGCATAATACAATATTGTAGCTGTAGGATAATTTTAAGTCTTCATTCATGGAACTAAACTGCATGTTAAAATTTTATGCAACTCACTTATTCTGGTGAATTTGCTAAAAAGAGTTAAGCAAAAACTTCTGAATATCTAATTGTATAAAATTGATACAAGTGTATCTCAGTTATACTAATTATGTCAGGATCTGATAGAACTTCCAGGGGGTGTAGTGATTTTTGTGAATCTTGACTGTGAGCTACTTTAAAAAATATTGTAAAGCATCTTACATATTTCCAGCATACATTTTAATCTATACTTGATGCTGTCCAGTGACATTTAAGAACTTTGGTGATTTGGAGAATTTGTGTGCTACTTGATGGAATTCAATTTCTGTGCCTATTTCTTAAATCTTAGGTAACAAAGCTAGACCTTGGTGGAAAGAAGGTTTGAAGAAAAAAACAGAAGGGTGGCCTTTCAGGACCCTTGCATTTTTGGATACTAGCAGCAAAAATCCATTCTGTGGTAAGCGGTTAGAATTTCCATAAATGAACCATTATGCTCAAGCATATGTTATTTAGGGATAACTGAAACCTTCTTTATAATTAATCTTTAAGGATGAATTTGTCTTACTTTCTAAACCTGTCAATTGAAGGGTCAAGTTACTTACTTTCAAGCCCAACAGTTGGAGAAGTGTAATAAGGCAGGCAATGTCAATCATGGGGGGAAAAGATAGAAAGACAATGTAGTCAATATTCCCAAGCCATTTTAGAATCAACCCAGGCTAGCTCCATTTAGTTTCAAGCCCTAGTTGGTCATGATTTCTGCACTCACATCTGCATCCTTTTGATGTTCTTCTCCTTCTAGCCTACTTCTCCAGCTGCTTTCTTCATCTTTTCCTCTCCAACTACTTCTTGCATCGAAACTTTATTTATAGTTCATAATTTCAGTTTCCTCCACATGTATGTTAACTTCTCCATCTCTCACTCTTCATTATTAATATCTTTATTTCTAAAATAAAACCTACTGATGACTTTTCAGTAGTAATTTTGGCCAATTATTTTAAAAGCTTTAGTTTTTAAGCATTGTTTGTGGTTTTGTGTGTATGCTTGTGTGTGTGTTTGTTTATGTGTGTGTGTCCACACTCATGAATGCAAGTGCTCATAGACACCAAAGGCATTTAATCTCCCTGGAGCTAGAATTACAGGCATCGGTGAATCACTTGACATGTCTGCTGGAATTCCGACTCCTGTCTTCTGCCAGAGCTCTATGACTCCTAATCATTGAACAAAATCTCTCTAGTTCACTGTGAGCCCTTTTGTTTTGGAATAGCACTTCCCTGCATGTATCTACTTGAGGTATAACAGCTCAGTAGGCAATGAAATGATGATTAAAGTTGGCAAGCAAATTTAGTTGTATTTATTAATGAGGTCATTAAGAGACTTACAATATTTAAATATGTCCTTGAAAAAAAATGTTGTCTTATGTTATTTTTCTATTTCATTTTATGTTTGCAGGGAAGTTATAATGTAGTGTCAATTTAACCAAATTATCACTGTCCTCAAGACTGATGATTGACTGGCATGTTTTTATTCTTCAAAATATGACTTTTTAAATGTTTTCTATAATGATGTGACTCATAGTATGTTTGCCACAGTTCAGAGCAGATACCACTCCCAAGAATAGTTGGGCAAAATAATCTCTAGTCAATAGGGAGAAAAAAATTAGAAAACTTAATGTTTGGTGTTGCAGAAGTTAGGATAGGTGTGGTGGATGTGGGAAAAGCTAGGGGTGAGGATAAGTGTGGTCAGAATAATGTTTCTGAAATTCTCGAAGAATTAGGAAATATATTTTGGAAATAACCCAACAAGAAGTAGAATGCATTTTCCATTGATTAAATTATTCTCTCTTAAATTTTTGTTTGCATAAAATATGGGACTATCATGTGTTCTTGTGTGCATTTCTTGCATTTGTGACAAAACAAAATAAAGTTTGTAATATAATATGAATAATATTCTGCATTTTTTATTTTGTAGCCTATTATTTTTCTCTCAGTATAGTTCCTTATAACAAAACTGTGAAGGATGGCTCAATTTCATTTAGTGTATTAAGTAAGCATGACCAATTTTCATATCCGAGGCTCTATGAGTAAGTACCACTTTTTACTTACTTCTTTGAGAAATTAAGTGTTTGCTTATTTGCAGATCTACACATGGTTCAGTAGATAATGCAGAATTAATTTTCTAAATGCATAGGCTTACATATCATGTTTACCCATCATGTTCTAGTATTTCATTCTATGGGAAGACAGTGAATAAGTAACAGGCAGCTTGTGTTTCACAGCTCATGGTCACAAATGTTAGAGGAACAGGAGGAACCATTTTTGTTACATATTTGACCCTCAATTCCAATATTCATCCTCACGATCTTGCTTGCTCACTTCCTCCAGATTTTATGAAATATGATTTTTGCAGTGTTGTAAATAAAAGTACAGTGACATCTAGAGAGGCACAAATTTAACATTTATAAAACTCCACACTACAAAGCTTCCAAATATATGTGGAGGTATTTTTTTCTTCAATTCAAAATGAATTTATACGTGTATATGACTGTATGTACATGTTTCTAATGTTACTTAAACGTCAAGTTCATTTTCAGCTCAAGTTTTCTGAAAATCTTTTTAATCTTAGATAAATTCTTAAAATTTTTTCTCTTAAGCCAAAGAATGATATAAAGGTTTAAAATTAACTGCTTCCAATGTACTGGTTTAACCACCTAGAAAGGGAAACTGCTTTCATGTCTGCTGATTAAATGAATAATAAACTTTATTTAGCTATTAATACTGCATAAGTTGGCTCCAATCTTTCCTGTTATTGGTGACTTTTGGGTTTTCAGGAGTCACAGTTGTTATCTCCAAAATTTACTGTCTTTGCAGCTTAAGTAATAATAACATGAACTGGCCAATAAACTAAATATAATGTGTGGTGAGTCTTGGGTCTGAACATATTGTAACGTACAGATTTATTCAGTTGTCGTCTATGAGCGAGGAAAACCTCCCTGACTGGAAGCAAGTTTAGTTATCAAACAACGGTAACAGCCTCCTTAATGTTACAGTGATATTAACATTTAATTAAAAATCTGCAATGACATAAAAAATATAGTACATAGCCAAATCACATAGTAGATGTGATATATGGAACACAGAAAAATTTCAAATCTTGGAATTTATGAAGAAGATCAAAAGAAAAAAGTTCATGTTGACAAAAAACTGAAAAACTTCATAATGAAGTAAAGCTAAGAGTTTCTGTCATGGCTGCTATGATCATTCTCAGAAATGAAATACTATGTCAACAACAGGAAAGTAAAAATTGAAATAAATATTTTAATACTTCATTACATAACTATAACTTTTAAATTAGTAAGAGTCATTGCAGATGACATGGAAATGATAGTGTAAAAGTAATTTCTCTTCCCATTTTCACCTTTTTTCAGTCACTCAAAAAGATATAGAACATATATAAGAATTTTATTCTAAATTCCTTACTTTTATCAAGGTCCATGTTTCATTAAGAGAACATTTTGCCCAAGCTTGGACATTGATTATATATTGTATGTTATAATATCAACTGCGGCTTAGTAAATAGTTCATTAATACAGATCTCTTAAATTGTAAAAAGTTTTTGGATATATTACACACACACACATATAGCCTACTGTTTATTCTTACCAGAAATATACTGTTTGCTTTTAAATTAACTCACTTATCCAGCACATAACTTATGAGTAAACATATCCAGGTGTTATAGGGACATCTGCACACTTAAAAATCATGTTATTGTTCAGAAGAGTCACAAAAGACTGGTGAAGGCTAATGCATAACTGAATCTGTGTGGTGAGCTGCAGGATAGATTAGACTTAATGTGCTGTCAGAAGGCAGAAAAGGAGTAAACACATTTGAAAGTAATACAATTCCATAAGCAAACTGGGAAAGGTTGCTTTCGGAAGGCTCGGAGAAGACAGAGTAGTAAACTTATAAATAGCACGTAGACCAACCTCCTAATACAGTTGCTCCAATTTTTTCCAGTAGGTAAGGAAATTTGTTCTGATTTACTTTGCAAACAGGGAAACACTGTGAAATAGTGATGGATTTTGCTCATAATGGATTCAGTCCACAAAGGGATAACATTATGAGGACATGTGTATTTATGACAACATGTCAACCTAAGCTTGGCTATTGTTTTTCTATTAGAACTATTTGTCATTTGAACTTTTCTTTGAACACTAGAAGAATGATAGTCTTGAAAGACCATGCATTTCCCATTCAAGAACTGAAATGGGAATATTTGCTCTTTATGCAAAATGCCCAAGATTATACAGAAAACACTTAGAATTACCTTTGACTATTGCACATATGAATGTTGAACTTTTGTTTGCATTACACTTCCTCTACCTCTTCTTCCCCCTCCTGATCCTTCTTCCTGTCCCTTTCCTCCTCCTCTTCCTCCCCTCCCCATCCTACTCACCTGATCTCTACATGTTCTGTAAACACTCTATGCTTTGGTTCATTATTTTATTAGTAAATTGGACTTAACTGGAAATGTACTGGCTCCTGATTTTTGTACAGATTGCTGTGGTGTGGTTACTTTTTTTTAAAGTCACTTAAAAGTGCTTGGATTTTATAGTATGATTTGAAGTGTAATGTTCTATAAATTCAGGATTTTATTTATTTTTAGTATATTGATTGTGCATATTCGTGTGTGTGTGTGGTGGGAGAGGGGTACAAATGCTACAGCGTGCATATGGAGGTCAGTGGATATATCATGGGTTCTCAGTCTCTGCTTCCATCATGTGGGTTCCAGGAGTAAAACTCAGACTGTTAGGTATGGTAGGTTTTACCCACTAAGCAATATCACCCACACTCATGGTAGGTAGATGTTCAGATTATGGCAGTCCATCAGATGAATGATGGCGAGATTAAAGGAAATTTTAGAGTCTTCAGAAATGGCTATTGTATTTGAGTGATAGACAGAAGAAACTGGATGGGTTCAGTGGAATAAAAACTAAGACCAAGAGAGAACCTATAGGTTCTAAGGATTCCAAATTTATGTGTGACAATTTATCTAAATGGGAGAATTGAGAAAGGCAAAGTAGTATAGAATAACTTCAAAGTTTGAACTGTACATCCTCAAAAATATTCAAAATAGCCAGGCGATGGTGGCACACGCCTTTAATCCCAGCACTCGGGAGGCAGAGGCAGGTGGATCTCTGTGAGTTCGAGACCAGCCTGGTATACAGAGCTAGTTCCAGGACAGGCTCCAAAGCCACAGAGAAACCCTGTCTCGAAAAACAAAACAAAACAAAAAATTAATTCAAAATGCCGTTCCATATCTAATCATTATATGTGAAGTAGAGTGTTTTCTACGGGATGCATCTAATTTAATCATTCAATAAATATTTGAATATTTGGATAGAGTACACTGGCAAGGAAGCATGTGGAACAGTGGCTATATATATATATATATATATATATATATATATATGATTTTAAATTAAAGCATATATAAAGCATATATTGTAGTATATATATACACTAGTATATATACACAGTAGTATCTATGTATATACTAGTGCAGCAGATAGACTTTAAATTAAAAGTAAAACCAAATTATGATAGTTATCATTCTTTCAGATAGTCTTTAAGGATTGTTTACACTGCAATAGTCTGAAGACAGTGGGGAGAGTAAGAATTTAGAGACTGAGGGTGATAGAGAGAAGGGAAGAAGGAAAGTAAAAAGGAGAGGGAAAAAAGAGAAGAGAAGAGAAGGAAAGAAAAAAAGAAAGGAAAGGAAAGGGGAGGAGAGGAGAGGAGAGGAGAGGAGAGGAGAGGAGAGGAGAGGAGCGGAGCGAAGAGAAGCGAAGAGAAGCGAAGAGAAGCGAAGAGAAGCGAAGAGAAGAGAAGAGAAGAGGAGAAGCCCTTGATAGTAAGAAAATAAGAGTTCAGGCATTTGGAAACCCTAGGGAAAATGTGAATTTATAGGTGGCATTGCTATCTGAGTTTATTGCAGGGAATCTGAAGAATCTGGATATGCTCTTTGAAATACATAAGTGATATACCAAATGAAGTTATATTCTGGGGGAAAGTGGGTAACTCTGCCAGGGTGAGAATAGAGATGAACTTTGAAGTGAATGGTTACGTCCTTTGGATAACCTAACTTCTGTGATGAAAAAAAAGGGATAACAGGGCACAGGCAATTCAAGCTTGGTCGGAAATGTTGGGGCTTCCACACCAAAGCTGCCATTTTGTTCTCTGTTCTACATAGATCCTTGTCTTTGTTCCAGCACATTTTGCCGCACTTTTTTCTTCAATGAGGATTTCCATGCTCTTTCCTTTTATCTAATTCCTTCTGTTTTCTTTTCCCCATTTGCTTCTTTCTTCTGACCCAAATCTTGTGGTCTCTCTGGTCCAACTTGCTTAGACCCTTAATTTTAGCTTCTGAGAGATGATTTGGACAAAACTATAATGCCAGGAATTATGTTATAGATTCATATTTCTGCCACACAGAGATAAAGAATTGAGGAAAGGAGTAATAAACAGGATTTAAAAGTATGGTTTTACACCACAAATGATTAACTAATCGCTTTGTGATTTCAAGAAAGCAATCTGTATGATTTGAACCTAACTTTTCTTGATATGACCATTTTTATAATATCATTAAAAGGAGGTTACAGGCTAAATAAAGTCCAAGTGTGTGGTTTAAGCCTTGTTACTATCCTTGATACATTGAAAGTGATCATGAAATTATGTTTATAAAATAGTACTTTTCATTTTAAATCTCATTATTTTATTGATATTTTCTTTAAGGAAAATATTCTAAAATGTGTTGGTGAATAACATTTTTCATTTGAAGTTCTAGTCAACTGAAGGAATTGCAATGGCTGAAGAATGATCTATAAAGTCAAATACAGCATAAACAATCTTGAAGAAAATATAATTTTCTACATGTTCATATGGAGATGCATACATCCTCACTGTTATTTTATTCTGTCTTGTCTGACCTCTGCCCTATAAAATTGTCTTGTGTTTCATTAACATTGCACTTATTTTAGAAAAGTATGTTTAAGTTTATTAATAAACTGAGAATATCATTTTTTTCCCTGCTTAGGACGAGCAAACCATTTGATGATCTTAAAGAATTCAAGATCCTTGCTCTGTTCAAAATAGATATTGTGAACATTTCATGCATTTATATCACATACATGCCGTCCTCAGGTTCTTACTGTTCCACATGCCAATACAAATTCCAGAGTCTCATGTTAAAGTCACTTACCAATCCAGAAAGGTAGGAACTCTAAATTTTTATTACAATATTTTGTCTTAATATTAAAACTGCTCTTTATGTTTTGGCTAAGTATTTATGTATGTAAATGTTGGTTAATTTTATTATAAAAGGATCTCAAATGTTTAAAAAAGACATAAAATGTATTTTTTTTATCTTGAGTGATACTTATGGTAGTTCATAATTACATTATCTGAGCAACAAAAAACATATAATAATTTCAAAAGGTATTGGTAAGGTTGAAATTGACACAATATAGTCCTAAAAGATCTATAAATATTTTCCTTTTTGCTTGTTTATTTTCAGCTCCAAAACAGTTTATTTTATGAGAGTTTAAGAGAAAAAGAATAGGACAAGAAAGCTGTAAATCTCAGTAGCTGTAGCAAGGATTGAGGCAGAGAAGAGAATAAGGAGAGAGAGAAAGAAACCCCGTTCTTTAAGTTAGGGAGGACAAGGTTTCAGGAGGGATTCTTGACACCATTGAAAAAGTCAGGCACTGTTCTACATAACTACCATTCCACTGTTGGATGAATGGATACAGAGGAATCATGGGACTTGCTGACCAGCTAGGCTAGTCCACACAATAATCTCCAGGTTCCATAAGACATCATATCTTATGGATGTTTTAAAATTAATAAAAAGATTAATTTAGAAAATGTTAATTTAGAAAATGATAGGGAAACACCATCTTCTGGCCTCTGTAAAATTATTTGCATTTAAATTAGTTTCTAACACTCTTCGGTGGATGTAGTTGAGTTCCATATATGTGTGTGTACCATGTATGACACATATGCACATGCTTCTATGTATATCCTATGCATAAGTACATGCACCACACATACACACATGCATACATGCTTATCCCACCTACATTCCCATAATAAAAGAAGTGGTTTGTAGATTGATTGTAATCTCTTTAGTTGATTGTAATGTTTCTACTTTAATCCACTTTACACACAGACACACACACACACACACGGATCTCAACTCTCTTTTATGAAAGTGCAGTATAGAAGATTAGTATTTATAGAAAGTAAGAACAAGAGCAATATATGATTATATATGTCTAGTGATATATAATGCCTGTGTATATGTGTATGAGTGTGTGTGTGTGTGTGTGTGTTGAGGCAACAGGTCAGCCTTGGATATCATTCTTCAAGCGTCATTCACATTTTGTTGACGAAAGGGTCTCTCACTGGCATCAAAGTCATAATCCCTAGGAATCTCCCTCTCTCCACCTCTTCAACGCTGAAATTGTAAGAAAGTGCCATTGTACGAGCCTTTTTATGTGACTGCTAGGGATGCAGTTCCGCATAATTGTGTTACTGACTGACTGAACTGCTTCCCAATCTGAGAACAAGCATTTAGATCAGCTCTACATCCACAGAAGAGTGTTGGAAACTAATTTAAATGCAAATAATTTTACAGATTTTATAGTATGATAATATACATACATCAAAAGTCAGTAAAATGCTATTATAGAGACAAAAGACAGTTTCTACCATTCCTGTGACTGAAGTGCATGCAAAAAATATCAAACCAGTAAATATCTAAGCAAGAACATTTACCTTTCAAATACGTGGTTGGAGCAGAATGTCATATCTTGAAGGACAAGCTTTTAAGTTTTCAACTACATTTGATTTGGTATTTATTTTTACAATAAAAACATGTTCCATTAACTAATAAATTTATTCATTGTAGACTATTTGGAAAATTTGTTTCATAGGTAATGTTTCTGCTAAAATAGAATTATTAATGTTTTCTGCTTTTCCATCAACATTTTCTCATTTCATTTTTATGCCGATATATGCTGCATAAAACTCAGTCATAAGTAAGAAATAGGACAAAGCCATTCATATATGCTCCAGTACATAAAACACGTGTGTACGGGATTTTCTTTTCCAAAACCTAAACTATGGATGGATTATGATTATTTACTAGATTTATAAAAGTTGTATGCAATTCTTTTGACTCAGAAAAGTGAAAATCTAAAATACATCTGGGTATTTAATGAAGCTCTCACCATCATCTTCTGGCCAGAGAGAGAAATGCAAAATGATTCTTGGATGAAAGTATTCTTATGTTTAATTGCCTAGGTAACTACTGTAATCATCTAGTCACATTCCTCTTTAGATATGTCCACAGAGATAATACAAAGTCAGTGAGAATTTGGACTGTTCAGCTATAGGAGATGTGTGCCACAAAGGATGTGATCCACTTTACTTTGCACACCCTTGATGAGTAATTTTATCTCCAAAAGTAGTTTGATAGACACCAGCCAGAACCCCCTCTCAGCCACTCCAAGTAAATTAGTTCTTTGTTTTGAGGGACTAAGGGAAATACATAGAAGAGGTGTGACCTTCAATGACTTCTGGAAAATTCCTTGACTGAAACTGTTTAAAAATTTTAATATTAAATATTTCTGTTGGTGTGTATTTGCATAGATATGTATTGAGTAGAAGAATAGAACTTAATATCACAAGCAAAAATTTAGAATTCACCAAAGGTTATTGGTTCTGTTTTTCGATTATCAGCTCAACTCTGACGTCACCTGCTGCTGCTGGCTCACATTTTTCTAGATTATTATATACACAAGATTGTAGGTCATTGTATGTGTGTAAGTTTGCACTTATCTCTTGCCTCTATCAGTGAAATTTATGAACGAATAGGCTTTCATTGTAAAAGTTTTACACACCTCGCTCATCCACTCACCACTTAAAAGACATGGGCTAACAATTTTGTTTCCTATGAGCAAACCTGGAATTCTATATGAGCTTTTATGTTACTATAAAGTGTCATTTGTCTTCTATAGGTAACTAGAAATAGGGTTGTTTGGTCATATGTTGTGTCTTAAACTTTATAAGAAACAGTCGAAGTGTTTTTCAAAGTAAGTATGTTTTGCATTTTGGCTGGCATTAAATATTTATTGCTCTTCTGGCAAGTGTTCTTTTACCATTGTCTTAATTACCTTATATTACTGTGATAAACACCATGACTAAAGCCACTTAAAGAAAAAAAAAAGCATTTCAGTGGGACTTGCACTTCCAAGGGGATAGGCATCTATCAACTTAATGGCAGGGAGCAGAGCAGAAGGTAAGAAACAAGCCTTCCCCAACAAGGCCACACCTCCTAGTCCTGGCCAAACTACCACCAACTGGAGACTAAGAATTCAAGTGCCTGAAACCTCTGGAGCCACTCATTTAAATCACCACAACCAGATTGGTTTTAGGTTTTGTTACGTTATTGCTGCTTGATTGGTCTCTTGCTTTTTTCATTTCTACTTTTTTAATAGGTATGCAAATATAGCTTGTTAATTTGCATTTCTCAAATGGCAATGATGAGGTCATCTCTGCTCTTGAATTTACACGTTTAACCAATTAAAATTAATGACAGTGTATGTTAATTCAAGCTTTGCCTTTTTGTATTTTATTTGTCCTATTGGTTCCCTGCTCATTTATTTTAAAAATCTTTTTTTTTTTATCAATCAAGGAGTTATAAAATTGTATTGCTTCTTTATATGAATTTGCAAATGGTTCCTTTGGAGTTTATATTAAAATATTTAGTTTACAGAAATTTACCTTCAAGTGATTTTTAACACTCTACATAGGAAACTATTACAGTACTTGCTTTCATTTTTCGGTAACATTTTTGTGCTGTTGTTGGCAAGCATTTTTCTTTCGAATGTCCTAAAACATACTTAATGAACTGTACCATTTCTGCTTAAATTGTCATTAAAAAAATGAAAGAGACAATAATAATTAGAGACATGGCACATGTGTGTGTATATAGTATATGTGTGTACATATATCTTCAAGTGTGAATGTGTGTGTTTGCTCATGTTTGTGTAACCATGTGTGTGAGTGTGTCTTACAATGGCTAGAGATAAAATCAGTGAATCAGTTTTCCTTAGTCACTTCTGTTTTTTTTTTTTTTCTTTTTTGAAGACATGGTTTTTAATTGAATGTAGAACTCATGATTTTGTTCTACAGATCTTACAGCTATCTCCAGGCCTTCTCTCTGGCACCCATCACCCCCAGTCCTGAGGTTACAGACTTGTACTCCAGTGCATGGTTTTTACTTGGGTGCGTGACTTCAAAGTTTCATGTTTGCATGGAAAGAAGGTTTGCCAAGTGGAACTTCTCAGCCCCCTTTAAAGATGCTTGTGCTGATGATAGGGGCATCTTTTTATCTGCTTTAACTTACTTTCTAGTGTGGTTTCCTTAACATTCCTTCTACGGTGCCTATATTGTTTGTGAAGTCCAGTATGACCTTTTGAAAATTCCTTATGTTTTCTTCATCCTGAAAGATAATATTTCTGGCCATGTCAGAGGAGTAGCAGGTGGCAGCTTCCTGAGTTCAGTCCACTAGAATACAAGGCTCTGATGGGAGAATCTCAGATAAGCAAGGCCCTGAGGGCTTCGCTTCCATAATAACTCTTGCTACTTCTGTGTCTTTACATGGTCGCCGCTGCCATTTTTCTCTGGTATCTGTCATGATGTGTATGGACGTGGAAGTATTCCCACTGCCTTTCATGTAGTATGAATAGCTTATGTAAATATTCAGTTCTACTGGGCGTTTTTACCTGTGGGTTATTATGAAGATGATATCCTCTTAAGCTGTACTGTTTAATTGAAGTAATGATTTAATCAATAGTAGTGATGATTTTGATAATTAAGGATTTTTAACAAATGTGATAAGGGATTATGATAGTGGTTAGTTTAGTGGGAAAATTGATATAGGTAAAGATAGATTATAGTGTTATCCCTGCCCGTGATAAAGCAAGAACTGCAGAGAATCGAAAACAGGAACAAGAGATTGTCAGTTAGAACTTCCAGGTCCTTCTTCATGAGTCCTATAGATTGTGGCTGAGGTTACTGATTAGGTTACTGATAAAGGAAAACAATTGAGCCCCAGAAGCTAGGCTACCTCAAGTTCTTTTAATCTTAATGCTGGGAGACGTGCTCGGGGGTTTCAGTGTATATCATAGCTAACATAAAGCTTTAAATAATGTCTTAAGGTTAGGTTAAGATGATTTTGTTAATGATTTGAGGTAGAAAATATTAAGAATCGATTTAAAATTTAGACAGAAACACTTTTAATAGTTGATCAAGGGACCCATTGAGGTCAAAGGACCAAACAAATGGCAGTCTGGCTATTGCTGGCTGATGTGCCTTTCCTGCTAGGATAGGTTGGTGATCAAAGGTGATGATGAGAATAATAAAACGAGCCAGGCGGTGGTGGCGCACGCCTTTAATTCCAGCATTCCGGAGGCAGAGGCAGGTGGATCTCTGGAGTTCAAGGCCAGCCTGGTCTACAAGAGCTAGTTCCAGGACAGGCTCCCTCCTGCCTCTGTTTACAGCCTGTCCAGGGGCTTGCAGGCTCTGCATCACCTCTTCAGTTTCTCTGACCTGCTGAAAGGTTGCTGTTCACTAGCTCCCTAGGTGTGATCTTGACATGTTAGAGATTGTGTGTGTGTGTGTGTGTGTTTCCCTTTTTTGCTGGCCCCAGAAAGACCTATCCTTCAGATAGGTCAAGTCCTTAGTTCACTGATTCCGTGGATCCTCCTCAATCCCTGAGCAGCTGAGGGCTGGTCCCCACAGTAGAAGTTCAGTGTTTTCAAAGGTTGTTTCTTTGTCTGTTGCATTGATTGTCCTGAGAAATCTATTGCTATCCCTTCTTTGCTTATATAAACAACTTATTTTCTTATGGAACTTGTTTTATTTGGAAAGTCACTATTTTTTTTAACTGAGTTGGAACAGTTAAATTACAATATGTCTAGTAATTTTATTCACATTTCTTATATTAATATTATGAATGATTAATGATAACATTGTAGAGAGTAATAGCTTTAAAGACTAACAGGCAGAAAAACATTTCTTCTATGAAGGAATTTTATAACAGAATTCTTGTTTTTGAGGTCTATTGCTCACGGACCTGCAGATTGATAGTTTGCTCTTTTTCTTTTTAAAATAAGATTCCATCTAAAATTTCACCTAGACGAATTTATTTTTGTTTCTGAATCGCTTTTTCCCTTTTCTATCTTATTTGGGTATACCTATTTCAATGTTTGTTGTTGTACTAGAACTCACCAATGCTTTCTTAATTTTCCTGATTACACTTTCTCTCTGATCTAATTTTGGAGAGTTTGGGCTGCTATGCTTTGCTGTTTGCTGGTCTTTGCTTCTACACTGTCAAACAGTTGTTAGTTCTGTGTAGCACAGTCTTCAGTTCATATATTGTTTTTGTATCTGGAAGTATGATTTGTATTTTTACAGCTTATGTTTGTGTTTAATTTTTTGAGCACATGAAATGAAGGATAATAACTAATTGAGTGTGTTTGTGTTGGTTATCACATTTGTGCTAATGTTGTGGGCTGTTTTAATAGGTTAAGTCTCTTCCTCATATGGTTCCATCCTCTGCTTCTTTGCCTGCCAGAAAATTACTTACAAAGTCAAAAAGACAACAGCCAGGGCCACAAGCACTTTGTTATTCAGTTATTTTCACTCTTTTGGTCCTGAACTTCAAACCTTGGGCTCCGGTCCTGCTCTGCTAATGCTCTCCCACTGAGCTTTCTCCATATCTTGCCTGGTTTTTTGGGATCAGATGCTAGACATTGTGTGTCTTTTCATATTTACTGCCCTGTGCTCTACAAATATTTTTATGAATGCAAAATTTCTGTAAATATCTTCAGGGCTGGATTTTAATAAGCAATAAAACTACTTTTGGGCAGATGTTCTTTAGAAGGCCTGGAGAAATATTTAAACTAGCTTTATTTACTTTCACCCTTTAAGCACAACTTATCTACCCAGGGAAATGTAACTTATGAATTTATCCCTGTCTGGCAGTTAGGATCAGGTATATCTCTGTCTCTGTATTAATGCTTAAAAGTATTTCTTTAAGTCATTTTACAAAAGAATGTTAGAAAATAATGTGATGTATCACACAAACATCTCAGAAAGATATTTAAAAGAAGAAAAATATATTTCTTATTTTTATTCTAATTATGTATTGCAGTTAAAAACTAGATTAGGTTTAACTTTAGATAAAATCTTTAAATTACCTTTGTTGTTATTAAGTATTAAGTTTTTTTATCAATGTAATATTGTCCTTTGTGTTAATCTGTAATAAGAAAAATAGTAAAAATGTACACGCAGTCTGGGAAGGCACTAAGTAGCTGAGGTAGTTTTTTCCTTTGTGGATCTGACACATTTTTAATACGAAAAGAGTGGGAAAATGAGGCACAAGAAAATCAAATATCGAAGGTGTATATTATACATAAATACAGCCAAACAGAGCAGGAATTGGTGCAAGTGTTTGAGGGATGAAAAAGAAAAATCTTTCCTTAACTTTTGTTTAATTTTTAAAAAGCTTTACTTTTATTTCACCTGTATTTGTGTTTTACCTATGAGGTGACCTTGCATTGTTTGCAGGTGATGCCTGCAGATGCTAGACAAGGGCGTGGAGGACCTGGAACTGTCCACAGCTGTTATGTGGTTGCTGGGAATGAACCCCCAGGGTCCTTTGGGAGAGCAACAGGTGCCTTTACTGCTGAGTCATGGCCAGTCCCTAGAGGCGCAGATTAGGATCTGCTGCCAGTATCTGAAAATTTCTATAGTCTCTGAGCAGTACCAGTTCACAGTTACCGGACCACAATGTGAAAATGGCAGTTGTGAGCAGTCTTTAGTATTTCAAATGGGGAGCACTGTAGTATTCTCTTTTCATTCGCATGAAGATCGGTATTTACATTTTATATGCAAACATCAAATTTATGTCTTCTAAAAATCAAGAAATTCAAACAAAATCTGCTCTTTAGTATGTTGCGACGTTGAGAGCTGTCGTGATTCATGCCTGTGGTCCCTGAAAATAGAGGACGAAGCAGGTTTAAAGTGAATTCAAGGCCAAATTGAGGTGTGTAACAAGACAAACAATCACCACTCCGTAGTGCTTCTACCAGGCAAGGAGGTTGAGAGAGATGAAACTCTGGAGCTTGTTACCAAAACTAAGATAATCTGTATGGTTGATCTGATTACTCTTGATTTAATAACCGTTGATTAAAAAAATGTTTATTTATACCATGTTTTATTTTTCCATCCATTTTTTTTTCAAGTTTTTCCAAACGTTAACAGGAAAATAAGCAACTGGGCAAGATGCTGGATTAACTCTAGTGGTTTGATCTCCAGCGCTGCATACATGTTCTTATTCAAATATACACTATGTTACATGGTGTTATTTTCAAATTTAATTGTAAGGAATGGTGAACTGGGGTGGAAGCAAAGAATTTAGATGAATGATGTTTTATATGTTAGTCTCTGTCCTTGGGGGCAGTCATGATGGAGGAGCTATTTAGTTAGTTTAAAGTTGAATTCGGGAAGGGGCTGCCTCCAATAGCACTGTCTATGCTATGCAGTGTGACTATTCTGTGATGAAAAGAGGCAGAAGTGGAAAGGGAGAGTTCTTTTCTTTCCCACGAGCACTATCTCTGTGCCATGCCAACACAGATGAGAAAAGGGGATTCCGTTCTAAGGGATCCTTCTAGCGCCGCACTTTTGGAGAACCGGCTCATTTCAGATTTAGACTTTTCTAATTTTGCATGAAATGGGAATAAATCTTGCTACTTTACTAATAGCTGTTTCCCTCTTTTCTTCTCTCTCCAAGACCACCAGCTTGTAAGTATGATTTTGTACTTACGGAAAGAAAAATAACAGAACTTCGACCAGATACATGTAAGGTGTGAATGCCTTCTTTGATCCATTTCAAAATCCTGGGCCAAAGGATTTGTCCACTGCAATAATGAAACCAGCATTGTTTTAGAATGAACTATTCAATCTGTTATTCAGGTGTATATATATGTTTTTTTTAATTAAAAATTTCCACCTCCTCCCTGCCTCCCCTTTTCCTCCCCCTCCCCCACTCCCCACACCCCACTCCCCTCTCTCTCCCTCTCCAGTCCAAAGAGCAGGCAGGGTTCCCTGCCCTGTGGGAAGTCCAAGGTCCTCCCCACTCCGACCAGGTTTAGGTAGGTGAGCATCCAAACAGGCTAGGCTCCCACAAAGCCAGTAAATGCAGTAGGATCAAAACCCAGTGGGTGAACCCAAAGGTGTATGTATTTTAACACATTTTGGAGATTCAAGATAAGAAAATATAATATTCATATGATAAAAAGCATTCTGAATATATTCTAATGCTGTTTGTTTTCCCTTATCTGCTTCCTATATACATTTTAAAATTGAGTATTTATATCTTATTCTAATCAGTGAAAATGTTAAAAACATATTTTCTAAAGTGAAATAGCAAGTTTAGTGCTTTAGAGTGGAAGAAAATCAATATCACTGTACCTCTCTATTGTAAAAAAAAAGATTTTTAATTTGAAAATTTATTGTTTAGTGAAATAAGTTGGATTAATGTGATCCTTGTTAAGATGAATATTTTTATGTGCTTCAAATAACAATGTTGTGCTACTGTGTCAAATAAATTAATAATTTATGAATGTATGATACTTAAGATGAAATCCTAAATCCATAACTTAATGACTTTAAGTAGATTAATTCAATTTATTGTATTTTTAAGTTCTCTAAGAAACATTTATGAAATTTACTCAAGTAAACTACAAATAGCGTCTGTTCACCATGATGATAAAAATAAAGATGATTATAGCTAACAGTTGCATAGATCATTGTGCCGTTGGAGCATATTAACCCATCTAACTATGTAAAACCACGTGAAACTAGTCTTACATAACAGATGAAGAGACGCCAGCAAAAACATGCTGAAGACTCATGTGTAACTCAAGTCCCATCAGTGATAACTGGTTACATGTCAATCATCTTGTTAACGTCTTTCATCAACTTTTTAGTAATGTGAGGAGTTAGATTAATTACCACTGTAATTTGGAATGCAATCTAAATTTCCGTGCATTCTCCATCTCACTGGGTTAATCAAGGCCCCTCCCTGCCACAGAATGTCTTCCTTGAGTCTCTGTACCTCTGTAGTTTGTTGTTATAGGCTACTGAAGGGGAATGCCAAGTAGAGTCCATACTGATGCTCTTTGTTGTGGTTTCCTTTTCTTTTTTGTTTAATTGTAGTAGTGTCTTAGTGTCTGCAGTTGATTGTCTTCTTGTTATGTACTCACAGGATCTACTATGTGTGTGAACACCACCTCTGTCTTTCTCTGTTTCAAAATGTCTGCTTAGTGTAGTGTAACTTGACCAGCCAGACTAGAGTGTGACCCACACAGTGTCCTGTTTGGACATAATCACATCTCTTAAGTAGGATGTAATTAAATTCATTTTAACATTAAAACTTGTGTGTGTGTGTGTGTGTGTTTTCTTATGTATGTCAAGTGTCCATGCCAGTACACGGACACACACACACACATTTTTTTTGTGATTTTTGTGAAGTTTTTTGCTGATATATTAAAATTACCAATAACAAACTGAGGAAAGGAGGGCGCTGGGATTCCAATAGCTTCTTCAACATTGACCCCCACCCCAAGGACTTATCTTCCTTCTATTAAGTCTGATTTCCTTAGAATTCTAGAACTTCCCAATACCACCATCAGCTAGGAACTTCAACCTAGAATCCTACATTTAGCTGACATTTAAGATGAAGTTATAGCACTATTAAGTCAATCTACACATTAAAATCTTTACTTGCAATACTATCTCATGTACCTCTCCAAATTCTCTATAAGCATATCTTTTTAATATCCTCAGTGATTGGCTGAATAATCAAAGAAATAAAAATTGAAGGATGGGCAATATCAGAAAGACTTCTTTGGTATGCTA
Organism: Alexandromys fortis; assembly: GCF_014885135.2. Classification (NCBI taxonomy): domain Eukaryota; kingdom Metazoa; phylum Chordata; class Mammalia; order Rodentia; family Cricetidae; genus Alexandromys; species Alexandromys fortis. Next base: position 6,839,388 of record NW_026067944.1, read on the forward strand.
TATAATGAATAATCAGTGAGCATTACGTAAATCTGTGAATGAGTAAATGGATGAATGGATGAATCAGAAGTCAAATCCTCTTCAGAAGCACAGGCCAATAGGGGGAGCTTGGCGCCACAAAAGTGGGATGTGACTGCGGAATACTGAGCCAAACGACACAGAATTTACTGACTATGACCATCTTGTCAAAATCAAAGAAACACATGCTGTTTCTCTGGGGTGAGCTTTTAGATTTCCCTATGAAGAGATTGCTAAACGTTACTAAGTAGGTCCAAGACAAATAAATACATTTTGCTTCTCAGGTGGCATAAACAACATCAACGAAGAACATTGGAAGGGGGGAGGGGGTCATTTTGAGATGGAGAACTTCAAAACATGAAGAGCATTTTCCTTAATATTTTATTGTCTTGTGAACATGGGGTACTTGAAAAATGAAAGAAAATCTGGAAGGTGAACAGCTGGTAATACAGATGGTGTTGATGAATTGAATTTGGATTTCTGCACTGGGGCTTACATTTCTGGAATGTTAGGCTCCTCTTGGCTCGGAGTAGAATTTTGTCTCACAGGGAGATAGAAGATTGTTTTTGCATGCAGGCTAAAAGTGCTTTTAAGTGGAGCACAAGATTACAGAAAGTGAAGACTAAATTTAAAGGCACCATTCACCCAGACAGACACATACACCTCCTGGTTTCTTCCCTTTATCCTTATCAGCAGCAATCTGTATTTAGATCAGATTCTCCCACCTACCACTTCCCCCTTGGGCCTTGGCTTGGCTGTTCTCAGGGTTAATTTGTTCCAAGCACACTCCCACCTTTGGCATTGTCTCCACTGTTAGCCAGAATTGGTGCCCCATGTCTGTGTAGTAGCATGGCTCTTGTATATCTCTGAACACTTGTCTTCCATCATGAAAAGTGTTTGCATATATCTTTATTTCAGAATTTCAATAAATACTTGGATTATTTCAATTGTTCAGCAATCTATGCCAAATTAAATAAATGAAGCAGTAATGCTTTCAAGTTTCTATCTTTTAAGTGGGAGAAAAGCGGGCAGCAATTATTATTCAGACTGGAACAAAATGTTACAGGTAGGTCTGCTTGAAGATTAGAGAGTTCTTAGAGATAATTTGAGAGTCTCGTGACTTTAAACTCTTCTGATACAAGACTTCAGTATTACAAAATTTTAGCCAAGACAAATAGAGTAATAAGTTCAATTAAAAATTAATTTAAAATATTCTCCTAACTATATGAGTTTATTTTACATTAATTGTATCTGAACAGATAAAATAATGATCATTTTAATGCCTTCCCTTAATAACATTTTAGGAAAACTAACTTTGACTGGCAAGCAGACAGCAGCCACAGCAGTAAAGATGCTAAAGTCATTACACTTTACCAGATGAATGTGTCATTAGTTTCAAGACTGCTTTTCATGGAGATTTTAAAGAAATGTATGAATGTTATTTCATTTTAAACTTTATTTCTTTTTTTTTCTTTTTTTTGGTTGGAAGACTTTTAAGGACTGCTTCTATTTTTCTTATGGGTTTTTAGGTCTATTTAAATTGTTTATCTGGACTTGATTTAATATTGGTACATGGACCCTATCCAGAAAATTGCCCATTTCTTTTAAATTTTCCAGAGTTCAGGTTTTTGAAGTATGACCTAATGAGTCTCTGGATTTCCTCAGTGTCTCTTGTCATGTCCCCCTTTTTGTTTCTGATTTTGTTAATTTGGTTATTCTTTCTCTGCCTTTTGGTTTGTTTGGATAAGGGTTTGCTTATCTTGTTGATTTTCTGGAAGAAATTTTTCTTTTTCTTTTTTTTGCTTCTTTGATGCTTTGTATTGTTCTCTTGTTTGTTTCTATTTTATTGATTTCAGCCCTTGATTTGATTATTTCCTGGTGTCTACTCCTCCACAATGGGTTTGTTTCTTTTGTTCTAGAACTTTCAGGTATTCTGTTAATTCGCTAGTGTGTGATTTATCCAACTTCTTTAAGTAGTCATTTAGTGTTACAAATTTTTTATTTTCTCAGTACTGCTTTCAGAGTGTTCCATAAGTTTGGATATGTTGTACGTTCATTTTCATTGAATTCTAGGAAGTCTTTAATTTCTTTTTATTTCTTCCTTGACCAGGGGTGATTCAGATGAGCATTATTTAGTTTCCATGTGCTTGTAGGCTTTCTGGAATTTGTGTTGTTGTTGATTTCTAACTTTAAGCCATAGTAATCCAGTAAGATACAAGTGCTTATTCCTTTTTGTTTTATCTGTTTAGCTTTGTTTTGTGACTGAGTATGTGGTCAATGAGGTGGTAAAAAGAAGCTATAGTCTTTTGTGTTTGGATAGAATGTTCTATAGATATTTGTTAAGCTCATTTGAACCCTAACATCTGTTAGTTCCCTTATTTCTGTGTTAACTTTCTGTCTGGTAGACCTGTGCATTGGTGAGAGTGTGGCATGTCAAAATCTCTCACTATTGGTGTGTGGGGTTTGATGTGCAATACAAGCTTTAGTAATATTTCTTTTACAAATGTGGGTGCCCTTGCATTTGGGGAATCAATGTTCAGGACTGAAACCTCATCTTAGTGGATTTTTCCTGTGATGAATATGAAATGTCTTTATTTATCTCTTTTAATTACCTTTAGTTTGAAGTTTATTTTGTTAGATATTAGCATAGCTACACCAGCTTGCTTGTTAGGTTCATTTGATTGGAAAGTCTTTTTCTACCCCTTTACTCTGAGGTAATGTCTGTCTTTAAAGTTGAGGTGTGTTTCTAGTATGCAGCAGAGGAATGGATCCTGTTTTCATATCCATTCTGTTAGCCTCTGTCTTTTTATAGGCAAATTAAGTCCTTTGATATTAAGGGATATTAGTGACTAGTGATTGTTAATTCTTGTTATTTTTTGATGGCAGGGTTTGTGTGTTTCCCTTCTTTAGAATTTGCTGGTGTGGGATTATCTATTGCCTATGCTTTTTTGGGTACAGACACTTCTTTGGGTTGAAGTTTCCTTCTACTACTTTCATAGGGCTGGATTTATGGATAGGTTTTGTTTAAATCTGGTTTGGTCATAAAACATCTTGTTGTCTCCCTCTGTGGTGATTGAAAGTTTTACTGGGTGTAGCAGTCTGGGTTGGCATCAGTGGTCTCTTAGTGGCTACATAACTTCTGTCTAGGGTCTTCCTGCTTTCAGAGTCTCCATTGAGAATTTGGGTATTACTCTGATGGGTATTCCTTTATATGTAACTTGACCTTTTCCCTTTAAAGCTCTTAATATTCTTTCTTTATTCTGTTTGTTTTGTGCTTTGGTATTTATGTGATAAGGGGACTTTTTTTGGGGGGGGGTCCAGTCTACTTGGTGTTCTGTAAGTTTCTTGTATCTTCATAGGTATTTCCTTCTTTAGGTTGGTAAAGTTTTCTTCTATAATTTTGTTGAATATATTTTCTGTGCATTGGAGATGATATTCTTCTTCTTCTATCCCTGTTACTCTTTAATTTGCTCTTTTCATGCTGTACAGATTTTCTGGCTGCTTTGAGTTATTACTTTGTTGGTTTTAATGTCTTCTTTGACCAGTGAATCCATTTCCTCTATTGTATCTTCAATGTCTGATTCTCTCTTCCATTTCTTGCATTCTGTTGGTTATGCTTGCATCTGTAGATTCTGTTCATTTACCCAGGTTTTCCAATTCCAGAATACCCTAGATTTTTGTTTTCTCTATTGTGTCTATTTCAATTTCCAAGTTTTGAACTATTTCCTTTACCTTTTTGATTGCTTTTTCTTGGATTTCTTTAAGAAACTTATTGATTTCTTGAATTTTCCTCAATTTTTTTAAGACATTTTTTATTTCCTCTTTAAGGGTCTCAATCATCTTCATACATTATTTTTTTTCTCGTCCTTTTCTCCTGCATCTACTGCACTGGGATGTCCATGTCTTCCTGTTATAGGACCACTAGATTCTTGTGGTGCTATTTTGCCTTTAGGTTGTTTAAACTAAAATATGCTCTGCTTCCAAGCAAGAAAACGAGTGAGTGACCACAGGAGTGGGTTTCAAGAAAACTGTGATATAGTATATTTGGCTTGAAGGAGAAAAGGGGAATTATAGTACAGAAAGGGTTGAGCGGGATGAAAGGTGGAAGAGCAGAGTAGACATATTATGTGAAGTGATAATTAGCAATTCGCAAACTTTGAAACTTCTTTTTGGTATGTACTACTACAGAAAGTTTCTAACATTTACATATAAATATTTACATATACATGTATGCATTACATATCCATGACTGGTTTTTAATTAAGCTATTCGATAAAGAGGGAACGATGCCTTTCCCAGATAACACAGATTATTAAATAAAAATGTCAGTGCTAGGTACAGATTTAAAGTTGTTGGTCAATGGGGTCTCATTGGTCTCCAGATATTATGGCCTATTTTTAATTGCTCTTGGTTGCATTCCAGAACTTAATGTTAAGACCTTATTGCTGAAGAAGCCTTGACTCATAGGATGTGGAGAAATCATGCCAGCACTGACTTGGAACTTCATTCCTACAGACTAGCTTCCTTAGTACTAGAAAGTTCTGTTTATGCAAACTTGGGAGAAAAGTGCTCAGTAATCTTGTCCAGTTGGGAAGAATATGAAACACAGCAATGACTGGCTTAGTTTCCCCATTGGTGGAATAGCGGCATTGATAGTGTAAGAATAACCAATCACTTTTTTTTGTTGGCATTTTTGATCTGTGTCACAAGACGAAAGTCTAGTCTGGTACTATTAACTGTGTTCCAAACCCATGACTACTATGTCACAGGTCCAGGGATAGAAATAAATGTGATTATTCTGTCACATGTTCATATTATTAGGCTTTTGCCTATGTTAGTTAATATCTTTAAAACTACAGATTAGTCCATTTCTCATCCAAGAAGCTCCCTTAAACTATCTGGATTTCTATTTTAAACCTCTTCCTCTTGTTCTTGCATAAAAGTGGACCTCTGTTTGTGTTCCTTTGCCCAATTACAGATCATTCTTTAGAAACATACATGTTACCATCATGTTCTCCAGAATCACACTCTTAAGGCCTTAGGACTGCAGGGAGCAAGAAGTTGTGTAAAATCATCAGAATGACCTCAGCCCACCAAAGGAGGATTTCTCATTCATCCATTTATATATTTATTATTTTATTTTAATATGTTTTATTTTTGATACATGGTTTTATTTTGTAACCACTACACACACTCCTCAGCATGCTAATAGATGGGATCACAGTTCTGAATTCACTATAACCAGGTTTGCACTCCCATTCCTCTTGGGAATTCCAATGAGTACAAAAAAGCTTCTCAAACTGAGTCAAGGATATTGTGCCCTTTTTTTTTTTTTTTGAGACAGGATTTTCTCTGTGTATCTCCGGCTGTCCAGCAACTCACTCTGTAGACCAGGCTGGCTTTGAACTCACAGAGATCTGCTTGCCTCTGCCTCCCTGAGTGCTGGGATTAAACACGTGAGCTACCACCTCCCAGCACAGTACTGACTATGTGATGTCCCTGTACATAAACTCTTGTGAGGTGACATTCTTTTGGTGTAAGATTCCTTGTCTAGAGGCTGATATTTCAGTCACTAAGGACACCATCTAATGGCTGACTTTAGTTCCATTGAGCAGAACCTCATCATGGTAGGGGGCTCTGGAGCTGGACTTCCTGTCCACCTGTCACTGGCCTCTCCTTTGCCTTTTCCCCTTGGCCTATTTAAATGAGGACTTCGACGTTACATCTTTCTTGTCAGTTTCACGCTTCATTTTTTTTTAAACCATAACTTTTTATTGACCTTTTGGGAATTCCACATCATGCAGCCCAATCCCACTCATTTCCCAGTCCCCGTGTATTTGCCCTTCACCCTTGCAGCGCCCTCCCCTAAAGGATTGCTTAAAAAGAAATAATAAAAACACAAATGAGAATGATAATTAAAATCAAGCAAAGGCAAATAAACAGAAAGCAAACAAGCAAACACAGCCCCTCATCACCCGTCTGTCATTCCCCACCTCTTCATTGCTTTATTCTTTCATCTTAGCAGCGCTGGGAGCGGTGGCGTATCATGCAGTAGACCCTTTTGTCCATACAGTTTTATTTGCAACTGTTCATTGTGTAATGTGCTGTTGGTCACGTTCAAGGCCTCTGGGTTCTGGTATACCGTCAATACTGGACCCTCACTGAACTCTTATTGCCCAGAGTCAGAGAGATCCTGCTGCTATGGTTCCAGAGGACCAGGTCCTTCACGTGCTCCAGTAGATCTTATATGGGGTAGATATTGGGGACCACTTACTTAAAGGCCCGGATGTGTGCCTGGGTGGTAACTGAGTTGGTCAGTCCTGGCCCTGGGACTCCCCCTCTCAGGTGAGGCCTGGAGCTAGGTCAAAAGCTCTCCTAGAAGGGGTGGGACCAGCTCTCCTATGCCTGCATCATCAGGGTTCCTATCTCAGGAGTGGTGAGGTCAGCTCAGAAGTCAGCTTAGCACGAACCTCATATTTCAACATATGGTTCCACACATGTTTTTTTTATGGGCTCCTGTGGAATCACAGATGACAGACATTAATAAAGACCCTGACTGCTGTAAGGTCAGAGACACAGACATGGCCCTCAGCAGCAGCTCAGGCCTGGAGGACGCCACGGTTCTGGGTAGCACTGTGACTCTGGCAGTGGCATGTCCATCTCACCCCAACATGGCCACAGGTGGCTTCTCAGAACCCGGACATCCTCGTGGCCTTCCGTGGTAACAGGGGCCAAGGACATTAATAGGGACCTCGCTGTGCCAGGCCCAGACACGGACTTGGGCAGCAGCTCAGGCCCGGATGACACTGTGGCCTCAGGTGGTAAGCAGACTACCCAATCAGTCTATTTGCCACTAACGCATCTTCTTCAGGTCTGCCTCTTTCCACAGGACAGCAATCATTCTGCCTCCTCCCCATGCCCTGTCTCTCCCCACAGCCCACCATGTATTTATTTGCTCAAGGTTTTGGGTGAACCTATGGTTTACTCTACCTGTCTAGGTCAATTGGCCCCGGAGGGCACGTGGGTGTCCTTCACCCACCCTCTCCTAAGCTCCCCTTCATGCTTTCTGGTGTGATATGCAACCTGTGTCATAACACATGCATCTTTGGCTTGTTTACCGCTGTGACCTGAGCCTTGAACCAAACACGGTGCAAAGTCAGAGGCTACGCACTGTCTGCCATTTGATGAGTGAGATCGACTGTTCTGTAGTGACCTTTCTATCTAAGGTCACATAAGCCATAGCTTCCTATGAAGTGTGCCGCTGACATTTCTATATGAAGCTATCTTCATTCCTCTAAAGATGGAGTTATATATTCTACAAAATCTAAACATCAAACTAGCTAAGTAATAAAATGGGTCACAAAAAGGACCAGGTATAAAAACAAAACAAAACAAAAAAACAAAATACTACACTAAGATATTTCTTGCTAAGCTACTGCGAGTTAAGAGTCTGAAGAGGAAAAAAAAAAAAAAAAAAGCTCTTGGCTAGTAAAATACAGCACATGGCCACAAGAGGGCAGCCTTTTAACAGAAATTTCTTCACAGCCACAGGGTTGGAACAGGCTTTTGTTGTTGCTGTTTGTTTTGTGATTTGCAATCTCCAGGCAGTTGATCTAAAACCAAATACTGATTTGGTAATGCAAAGTTATTAGTAATTTCTTTGCCCTCTGTAAGTTGTATCTTTATATTGCTGCTGACCTCAATGATGGAGGTAAAACCTGAACCGAAAACGAAAATTCTCCATCCTTTCTTCAGGCGGTATTTTGAACTGCCAAGGGAGAAAGTCATACTCAATAAACCCCACAAATCAAGGATCTCAGATAAATGCACCCATCTATCTCTCCTCTACCTCAGATTCTACCTAAGCCAAAACTACAGGGCAACACATGAAATACAGTTCTTGTTTTCAGCCTTTCCAGTACCGCAGGCCACAGTGCTCCTGAGACATGTTTTTAGGGTGCGAACAGTAGTCTGTCTCGGTCTTGATCCCCGAGACCTGCAGGGTGCTCTCAGACCAGAACTTTCTGATTGCTTCCTTACCAATGATTGTCCCTGGCTGGGCAGAGATAGCACGCCAGGTGTCAACCTCAAGTCCAGGGGCAACTTTAATTGTAATTGCCTGAACCTGGCCTTGTCCAGGTGTGAATTTCAGCACTTTCTGAATTGGAAATTACACAGTTAGTACCCAGCATTTCACAGAGCCAGGGGCCACCAGGTGTTGCCATTACAAGTCAGCGACTGTGGGCAGAGCTCACGTGGCCTAAATCCTCCTCTCGGTTCACACATTTATTACTTTGTCTAGGTTTGCCTGGAAGCTGTTTCTGCTCTGATTGTTCTTCACCTAAGGTAGAAAAGTCAGCAGTGGTTTGTTTGATTGTTCTGTTTTGTGTTCCAACAGGATCTCACACTGGAGAGATAGTTTCAGGTTAGCCATCTTGCCTCACCCTCCTACTGCAATAATCACTCCTAATTAGAGTTAAGGTTGCCGCACAGGGCTAGGCAGAAAGCATCTAAGAGGGACTCCTTTGTCTTTTCTGACAGATTTATTCCAGCTGTAATCCTGGACCTAACCATTTTCTAGACACATGATCCGTTTCTCTAAACTTTCAATTTCGAAATCAGTTCAGTCTTCTGGTAAGGAAGCATCTTCCTCCAGCTATTTTTATATTTCTGAGCTGATAGTCTGGTGAGCAGCTTACTATTTCAGTTCATCTCACTGCTCATTGCCTGAGATGCATGCCTGCATTCTTCTGTTTTTGGTTATCTAAGTTTCAAATAATAAACCCAATATTTTTCGAGGTATTAGATTTGTAAAACTTATATCAAATTAATTCACTTTAGAAATCTGTGTGAATAACGTTGTCCCTTTCTTTGATTCTCTCAGGTGGTAGACGAGGAAATAATACCATAGAGCAGCAACCAAAATAGAAACTGAGGGTTAAAGCCTGTCCTTATTTCTCAGAGAGCCCAAGGGATGCCGGGTATGGGGAATAGCACATATCTTCCAGCTAGTGTTTTGCAGAATGCATGTGAAAATCAAGGTTTTTATGGGTGAAGTTTTCCATACCAGTTTGTGAAGAAGAAAGGATTGACCTGATGCAAGTATTCTAGCAAAAGTCTTCGTGGTCCCAGACTGAGAGATGGGTATCATTATAGCCCTGTGAACCTGCAACCATCTAGATATATTGTTGATCTGGCATAACCAAAGAAACCTGTGAGTGTGGGGTCCATAACTGCTCTTTGTATAAACTAGTAATCAGAAACAACAAGAGTTTGTCTGTCTTTGGTGTTAAAACTTGTTGTTGCATCTCACTGATTACAAATGTCTGTGCTGAATTATCTGTCTTTAGCTCCTAGAATTTGGATCAGTGCTGGAAAACAGGATGAAAGAGACAGAACTGATAATTTTATTCTGCCACCCAACAGCTATTACATATGTCTTGCAAATGTATTGGCCGTATTCTTCTTTTTATTGATTTATTTTCAACTTGATACAAACTAGGGTAATCTGAGAAGAAGAACTTTAGTTGAGAAAATGCCACCATCAGATTGGCCTGTGGGCAAAATCTGCTGGGGTGCTTTCTTAATTGATGGTTTCTGCGGGAGGGACAGGTCTACCGTGGATGGTTTGGGTCCGAGGCAGGTGGTCTGGGGTGGTACCAAAAAAACAAACAAACAAACAAAAAACACTGAATGTGTGCCTGGAGAGCAAACCAGAGAGATGCATTTCTCGATGACCTGTGCTTTAGTTCCTACCCTTGAGTTCTCACCCTAATTTCCCTTCATGATGGGCCATTTGCTGTATTTCGTAATAAACCCTTTCCATGGAAGCTGCTTTTGGTGATGGTGTTTATGGCAGAAGTAAAAAGCAAATTGGACAACACTTGGTGTCTGATTGTTGATATCTCATGACGATTCTCAGTCTTGTAACTAGAGGAGGGAAGTAAGCCTTGCCTTTATCAGTTTACTTGCTGATATGAAACACCAGAGCCATTGACCAAAAACTAAACAGTTAGCAGATTGTGTGTGTGGTTTTTTTTTTTTTTTTTTTTTTTTTGCTGTTGAGACTGGTATCACAGAGATAGCTAATTTCCATCTAAGGTAGATTTGAATTTACTAAACTACTGAGAGCAAAAACCACATTTTCCCTCCTGAAGATGAATAGTCATAGTCGTGATCATTTCCTTTCTAAAATATAAACATTGTCATGTATTTTGGGGGGCTTCATTAAGTGCTATTATGCCATGGAGAACCCCATTAAATTCCTCCACACTGCAAGATCCGAAAGAAGGCTAAAGCATAAATTAGCAGTAGACTTGGATAGCATGCCAGCATGATAGCAGAAAGTGGTTCTGAAAGAAATAATTAAAGACTGGTCACTGTAGGCTATTCTGAATTCTGATTAGAAAATTGAATTGATTAGAGCCCTAAGGGCATAATAATAGCTGCTCATATGATATAGATTCACATATATATTTATGTATTGCTAACTAGCATTTCAGGATTGAAAATAATTACAGAAAGTTTTGAGACTGTCGATGACGAATTTTAAAAAAAGCATGCTCTAAAAGAAGTATTTCTGAACTGAGTAGTTTTGGAAGCCATTCGTAGTTTCTAAGAATCGAGTGGTACTCATCTCAAAACCGAGCCGTTTCTCTGTGACTAGGCACCCTTATCCCTGTGTTGTCGTCACCGGATTTGGTCTTAAGCCATGAAAGTAGTTGGGAGTTCGTAAAATAATATAACCAAAGTGCTGGGACTACATTTCTTTTTATACCTGAACGGGTAAACCTCACCTTTGACTCTTTATAAAGAGGAAGACAGCTGTAGATGTTATTCCGTTGGTAGAACACTGGCCATTGCTTCTGTTCTGGTTCTACGCTATTACAGGAAAGCACAATCAATGTTGGTTTGTCAAACTGGCATCTGTGTACACATAGTAACTACTGGTTAAGTCTGTAGTCAAGATTGACTTTCATATAGAAAAAAAATTAAGTGTGAAGAAACTGAATGTGGGGTACAATATTGAAAAAAGGGTGAACTTTTAAAACCCCAACTCTCTCTGTTGTGAACTTTCAGTCAAATGTCAGAAGCTTGAGCATGGCTCTGCCTATGAGTGACACGCAAGTGTGTGGTTTGATTACAAAGAAATCGGTGGCTTGGAAAGCACTACATTGAATAATGGAGCAGGCAAATGATGTTGCAATACATATTCTAGTTTCTTTATACGTTTCGGCTCACAGTTCCAATTACACATGTCAGAGTGGCGGTCTGTCACAGGAGGAAGGAGGAGCTTGAATGTGCTGTCCATATTGTATCCACAGTTGGACCTTTGACACTGTCAACAATGACGGCGTTCCTGCTGGTGTTTCACTCACTTTCTCTAAACCTACACGGACCAAGCTCCCCACAGTGGGCAAGCCTTCCCATATCAATTAACTTAAAACATTGACGGAATTAGATTTTTCTCATCTTAATACAAGCGAGTGTCACCTGGGAGAGGAAACCTTGATTGAGAAAATAACCCTGTAGGCAAGCTGTGGGGAATACTCTTGGTTAATGACTGATATGGGAGACCTAGCAATTCATGAGAGCAAGTTAGTAAGCATCATTCTTCAATGGCCTCTGCTTCAGTTCATGCTTCAGATTCCTTGCCTTGAGTCCCTGCCCTTATTTTCCCTCCTCATATCCTACAATTGGGACACATAAGACAAATTAACCCTTTCTTCCGCAAGTTGCTTTAAGCTAGAATGCTTTATATCAGCAACAGAGAGACAATTCTTCGAGGTAATTCTCAGAGATCGTTTCTAGGTTATTCTATATGTCATCGTCAACAAATGGTGCTGGGCAAACAAAGTCAGTACATGTAGAATAACAAAACTCAAGACAAACCTCTCAACCTGTGCAAAATTTTATCTAAATTGGGTCAAGGACCTAACCTAACACTTGACAGTGTGAATTTGATAGAGGAGAAAGTAGGGAATATGCATGAACTCATTGGTACCGGAAAGAACTTTCTGAAAAGGACTTTAACATAGACATTAAGAACAGCAAATAGGGGTTGGGAAGTTGGCTCCCAAGCTAAGAGCCCTTGTTACTCTTGCAGAGGACTCGGTTTGATTCCCAGCCCTAGCATGGCAGCTCAAAACTATATGTGGCTGCAGTCTCAGTGGATCAGATGCTTACGCCCAGGGGCATCAGGCAAGTCTGTGGTATACATGAATACATATAAACAAACCCTAACAAGCAAAAAATAGTAAAATAAATAAATATAAAAAGAACAGCAATTAATAGTTAATAAATGGCATCTAATGAAACTAAAAGTTTTTGTAAAGCAAGATTAAGTAATGAGAAGGCAGCTGACTGAGAAAAATTTTATCAGGTATGCATTTTTTCCTTTTACATTTTTTATATTGTATACTGTATTTTTCAGCTCAGTCTCTTCCCTCTTACTCCTTCCATGCTTCTTCCTCATTCACTCTCCAATTCATGGACTCTTTTACTTTCATTGTTATCACATACATAAACAGGCATGCAAGCACACACACAAGTACACAAGTACATACGTAAATACAGCAGGCTGAGTCCAGTTTCGCGATGAGTTTTTATGGCTGACCAATTGGTATTGGATAACCAACGAGGGGGATTATCTCTAAGGAAGAGCTGTTTTCACTCACTCAGGAGTCAACCATAGATTGACAATATCTCTTCATATAGATGTAGGGCTTGTAAGATTAACCCCCGAAATAACCACACAGAAATTGTATTAATTAAATCACTGCCTGGCCATTAGGTCTAGCCTCTTATTGGCTAAATCTCACATCTTGATACAACCCATTTCTAATAATCTGTGTAGAACCACAAGATCGTGGCTTACTGGGAGAGATTCAACATGTCTGACCTGGTGGCTGGCTCTATGGTGGCAATCCCTGATCCTGCTTTCTTCTTCCCAGCATTCAGTTTTCTTTTTCCCACCTACCTAAGTTTCTGCCCTATCAAAACTCCAAGGAAGTCTCTTTATTCAACCAATGAAAACAACACACAAACATAAGAACTTCCTATACCAATTTCACCACCTACATTAGCATGTCCAATACTGCTGTCATTGTTCATGTTATAGATTTTATAGTTTAGCTTCTGTGTCTTATATAGGAGAGGGTATCTTGTAGACATCTGCACCCTCTTTTGCAATTTCACCCGAGTCTTATGTGTAGGAGTTATGTTATAAATATGTCAGTTGGGGCTGGGCACCCTGCAGTCAGCTGTCTGAATTTTGATCAGCCATGGATTTCCACAATCTCTATCTGCTGCAAAATGAAGTTGCAAAATGATGAGAAGGAGGACCACATTTAGCTGCGGGTTTAAAGAAAAGTGTTATGAGTGCAGTTAATTATTTTACTAGTTTCACAGAGTGCGTTCTCCTCTAGGTTTTATGGCCTCATCTGTCATGGATAGTTGGCTATGTTTAGAGTACCAGGTGTGAATTAATTACCTCACCCCCAGTGGGCCTTCAGTCCACTTAGGCAGTCATTGCTTACTGCCAAGATGCAATGGCCATCGTTACACCATTGAGAATATCTTGCTGCATTGGTCATTTCTGTGGTTTGTAGACAGCATATCTGGTTAGGATTATTTATTGCTTCTCTCCCTTGGCAACTTGCACAGCAACTTCCCATACTCTGTAGAGAGCTAGCTCTCAGGGAGGAGGCTTTCAGTTCATGTCCAAATAGAATCCTCCAAGTTCATGTCTGAAGTGTGTGGTATCTTCTAAGGTGGGACTTACTTTAAAATTCTGCAAGGCAACCAAAGGTAATGCTAATAGCCTATAATGTTTTGGAACTTGCATGGACTCTCCTGAGTTTATTTTAAGATGTTTATTTTTAAATCAGCTAAGTATACACATTCATAGCATTTCTCTGATAGTGTCTGTGTTATATAGAATAATTATATCTAATTTTTGGATATTTTTATCATCATCTTATTTAACAAACCTTATCACATTGCAAAGGTTATTCTTTATTCACATCAAATACAGTTAATGTGTTCATTAGGACCCCCTTAATTCATTGTGTCTTCAGAGACTGGTGAGGTTTGAGCCTCTAAGACAGACACATTATCATTAACATTTAGAGATAACGTACCTCTTCTGCTGAAACTTGACTCTGAATTTTTAGCTGATACAGTATAAGCTACAGAACTAAAAGCACTCCCCAGAACCTTGGCTCAGACTGGTCTCTGATTGCATGCCTCTGCTCACCATTAACCTAATTTGTCTGACAGGAATATATCTTCAGTAGTGGGGTAGGAGGGGTGGCTTTAGGGGAAGCTGAATGAGAAGGGATTTCCCACTTAAAATTCCTCCAGGAGAGCTCCTTGGGATTTATTTCAACAATTAAAAAATATGTAAACACGAAAGATTCTTAAACCAGCGAGAAAAAGAAATCACCCTGGGAATGAAGGGTGCCAAACTGCAAGGTTGAGGAGTCTGGAGACAGTCTGGCTTTGGCTTATTCGAGCCATTATAACACATAGCTTTGATTATAATCACATATAAGAGTATATTGAAACATTCATCTATGTGTGTGCACGCAGGCATGCTTGTACGTGTGTGTGTGTGTGTGTGTGTGTGTGTGTGTGTGTGTGTGTGTGTGATTGCAGGGGTCGGAGGATAACTTATAGGAGTTGGTTTCCTCTCCCACCCTGTGGGGCTTGGTGATGATTGAACTTATGTCATAGTATTTAACAGTAATGCCCTTACCCACTGAGCCACCTTGCTTGCCCTAAAGTAAGATTTTTATTAGATATGTTCATAGTCCATGTAAGTTTTCTAGATATTGAAACCAGCTCAACATTAAGTTTAAAAAGTATACATTTAAAGCTATCAACTGATTGTGACTAGAAGACAGTTTCGAATGGTGGCAGTGTTCTCATGGAAGCAAATGATCTGATTCCTGCTTGGATATATGGGATCTCTTATGCGGGAGCATTTTAGAGAAATTTCCCGATGGAGCTTACCTTTAGATCTTTGCTCTTCACCCCGAGTCATTCCCTTCGTGACATTCACTAACGTTAGATTCCCTCTTATTCCTCAGACTCTAGTCCTGTCCACTGCCAGCTCTGACTCTTGTAAGGAGTTCTGCCCTATTGGAAGACTTCTCACTTCACCCAGCCTGCAGTGTGCAGTGTGCGGTGTGTGGTGTACAGTGTGCGGTGTCATCAGGTGCAAAGCTGCACCAGGCAAATTGAAACTCATTCAAGAAGTTTCCTTCAAAGAACAGATATTCCATCACACCTCAAACAATGACTTTTCTGCCTCCCAACTGTAGCAGGTACTATGAAATTTTTTACTTTTCATGAGTTCATAATGGGTTTTATGGTATATAAATAAATGAATTGAAACTACTTTTCCAATTTATGAGTGAAAATATGTTTATAAACTTAAGAAAGATATCTTTTCATTTGCAGACATTTACAAATTCTGAATCTGTCTGTAAAATTTAGGCCTAAGGAATGAATTCTTAGTTATCGTCATAGCTCAGGGTACACATGAAACCTAGGCTCACCTACTCATTTGAAAATGCACCTACTCATTTGAAACAATGAAATTGACCCTAGCTACTGTAGGCAGATACCATTTTAGCTGATAGCAGGAGGAGAGATTAAGCAAGTCTTGGTAATTTCTGTTTTTCATATTTTTCTCTGAGTAGGCAGATAAGTTCAAAGTAGAAATTATTGCTGTCTTGTTTTTTTTTAATTGTAACTACATTCATTTTCATTTGTCTTGCTATCCATACCAAGTATGCTCTGTCATACATGATGTTTTTCTTTTTTCAAATTCACTTTAAATTAGATTTCAATGATCAAAAGTCTCACTCTTCTATGAAAAAAAATATTTTGCTGGAAAATGACAACAAAGAGAGAGGCAAGGACATATATCTGCCATCTTGTAGCAAGCTGTACACTAACATTTTGAAAAATTTAAAATTACCTTTTCCAGAAACTAGACTGTTCTACTATTTCTCTGAATTCTTAATGCCATGGATTAGTTGACACTTCTGCCTGTGAAGGGTTTTCAGAAATATATACCATCCCATAAGATGCAGGTCACTGCTCAGACAATGGACAAAAGAATGAATGAGGGAAGTGCCATGTGGCAATCTGTATGGGGCACAACAGCACATGGAGCCCTGTGCTCTATACCCTGGCATTTATAAAATAAAGGCTGGAGTCCTGGGAACTTGCTAATTAATATGACTTTTTGGCATTTCATTAACCTAAATGGTTTAGGTGTCCTGTAGATAGACTGCATGTGTCCTCATTTTTAACCTTTCCATAATGTTTCCTAATTGCAGATTTCATTGATTTTTAATAGCAAAAAAAGAACAATAGTTTTAAAGTTATCTTCAATTTGTTTTTCACTAACTGCTAAAGTGCGTTTGTTTCCTCTTTCACCTTTTTAGCTATGTACTCTGGGTTAACAGAAATCCCTAATCATGCTGCCATTGACTTAAACTTTATAGTGACCTCTTTATTGTCATTTATGATTAGCTCTATTGGAGAACCAAATAGCTAATGGAATCTCCAAATACTCCTCGGGAGGTCAAAGTACCTCCAATAAATACTCAGACTAATTTGTTTATTTGCAATTCCAATCAAATGTTTCATTTCACCCTCAAAGAAGGACTAATGAAGGTAAGTGTATAGATGACCTGAGTGGCTAATGAAATTGCAATGCTTGAGTGTCTTAATAAAGTTTGCCGCTTCTACTGTGGCATGGGGCTCTATCATTTAGTAGTGACAGCTTTAATTCTCTTTGAATCAGAGGACAGTAAACCTCATTTTACTGACTGCTTGATTTTGGGTAGCATGCTTTCTGAACAGTTAAAGTGCCTAGACCAAGCATAGAGGAGATTCTCTTCTAAACAGTAAGTGTGATATGTATGAAGAATATGGTTCTTCATAACAGCTTTGAAATTTTGTATTATTTTACCTAATAACAAGCCATGTTCTTTGAAACAGCTTTTGACAATTTTGCCTTTGTTCAAACATCACAGAGTATGCTCCCCAAATTCCCATGGTGTAGTGTACTGCACACCTTAGTGTAGCATTTCTTATCATCTATCTTAGAAACCCAGATAGCACTGCTTCTGAAAATAGGCTAACTACTTAACAAACAGCAGGCAGATAGGTGCCTGATCATAGTCCAAGACAGAAATGCTGCAGAAGAAAAACTTGTTAGAAGTGGAAATGGCATATGCTTGCAGAGTTCATACCAAGTACAGACCTGGTTGGAGAGGTTTCTCTGGGTGAGTCAGACAGCAGGCAAAAGGGGGACATTACTGTTCCTGAATAGACTTGATAAATATCATGTACCTATGATATTATGACCTTGATTATACATTTTATAAATGTTGTTTCCTTAGGCCATTTTACATTTATAACTAAGGTTTTCCCTCAATAATATACTGATCTTGGATTACTCTGTTGTATTTATGTAACATTTTAAATAATGTGAGTTCTTTGTTTAAAAATGTGTAAAATATAATATCTCCAAACAGGAAATAGAAATCCCATAAAAATCAGTCTTGACTTTAAACTTAATTTGAGTTTAGAATGTTAGCTGGTTTGGATTGTTCTTTTGTAAGAATTAATGTTTTGATAATTAAGACAATACAGACTTGTAAATCCTGTATTGTAGCCATCAAAATGCAGCCAATGCTTTTAACGTGGCTAATTAATCATTTCACTCATGACTGTTACAAATGCTTTTCTCCAGTTCACTGCGTAGAAGAGTGTCAGGATGTCATGTGGGCAATTGCTGAGACACATGAAATATGTGTCAGCATGCCCTCCGTACCTACTGTGACTTAATTATGAAAACCTTGTAGTTTTCTTTCTCCAAGTTCCAAAAGTCAGAATAACATATTTTTATATAAAGCATATTTTCAAAGTATTTATTCTAAGACTCCAACCATAGCATATAAAGAATAAAGCATCATTTACAACTTTTGACTCCTGTAATAACATTTAAACTAAGATGCAAAAGCTTTGACAAATAGTAGAAAAGATTTTTTTTGTATCTAATTCTATTAGCTTTTTATTGTATGTTTTAAAAGATGAAGCCATAGCAGGTGTCAGCCTAGGCCCACACAGAGTCACAACCAACAACAAGAGATTCTCCCTTCTGTCTCCACTTAGTCCCATCGGAACAACTGTAATGAAACAGCATTAGCGGAGACACCGCCCACTATGGCAGCGACACTGCTGCTGGATGTTGACACAGTGGCCTGAGGCTGTTTTGCAGTGAGCTTTCAGAACATATATGTAAGTGGAATGAGCACACGCCCAAAGAGTGAAACTTTCTATGCTAACTGCATAAATGAGGAAAATATGCTTACTCATTCTCATTCTCAAGTTATTATACTATTCATAATTGTGTGCACTGCGTTTCCTACAGCACTTCTTGATATACTTGTTTACACAAAAGCCACAGTCATGTAACAACTTTACTAGAAAATTATGATGGCTGTGATGTCATTAGGCAAAAGAAAAATATTAGCTCGTTTGTCATCTTACATCCCATTATCATGGAGGGAGTCTCTTGCTAACCAGAGCATAGCTATAGTACATGGTATCTGATCAGTCCTGTGTGATTGGACTCAATGTGTTATTATATCTGGAGTATTCATGGAAATGTGACATGCTTTCATTAGCATAATTAAGTCTAAAATAGCTTTTAAAGAAGGTGACTTAAAAATAGTAACATATACAGCCTTTAAGTATTGTCTAATAGATGGGTTTGCAGAAATAACTGAAGGAAGTGAATCTGGCAGAAATGTCTTCATAGTGAAGGATTCCCAGAGATATGCAATGCTGCAGAACATGACATATGATGCCCAGTCAGGAAATGAGATGGAGACTGAAGATGAAAATAACAAACTAACACACGAAACTAGGATCTTATGCAGAAATGCTTTTGTAAGGAAATTCCCCAATGCCAGTTTCTAAACAACTTTGCTAGGCAGCATTTTCTGAATCTCCCATGGAAGAAAGATTACAGATGTGTGCACATTATTACAAAGAAAAAAGCAATTTAAAAAAATTTTAAAGGACCTAAATTAGTTGAGAGTGGATAAATTATTTGTATTTGTAGTAAAACAATGTACTTGAGGTCCAGTGACTTCCTAAAAATAATATTGGGAACTTTTTAGAGTATGGAATTGTTCAAAACCCTGCTCCAAACTGGTATTTCCAATTATTAATGTCTACATTTTTTTCATTTTCAGCATGTTTTACCTTATTTTGTTCTTGCAAATTTGTTAAATAAGTGCTTATCATTAAGTGGTGTATTATCTACAAGGAGTAGAATAAAGTGGACTGTACAAGTGAAAATGTAGG
The DNA here is from genome assembly GCF_014885135.2 of Alexandromys fortis. Taxonomy (NCBI): domain Eukaryota; kingdom Metazoa; phylum Chordata; class Mammalia; order Rodentia; family Cricetidae; genus Alexandromys; species Alexandromys fortis. The sequence goes on from NW_026067944.1 coordinate 6,858,804, forward strand.
CCAGAATAACTCGTACTTCTTGATGAATGGTATTTTTAAGTTTCCTTATTTATGTACTACTTCTTAGAGCTGTATTCTGAGGATCTTTGCTAAGACTCCCACCTATTAATGTAACTGAGATGTACAATTAAAACACTTTCACAGGATAGATGGTGAAATTAGAACTAACATCCTAGTGGCATACCCTAGAAAAAAAATCTCTTAATTATAGATTTTTTAAAAGAGAGAGTATAATTTAAAATAAAATAGCTTTTTCAATTTTATAAAACATGAACAACGTACCTTACAGTAATTTAAGCTACTGGTTCATGGCATGGTATTGTGTAAATTGTATGGCAAGTGTGCTAAATATAGATGTTTAAAATATCTTCCCTTAAATTCCATTGGATCCATTAAATATATCACTGCAGATCAGTCTCTTATCTCTCCTAGGCTGGAACTTTGTTCCTGTTAAGGTCAAAGACACATTTCTTTAATTTCTGTACATAAATTTGACACAGGGCCTACTGACATATGGATATTGTGGCAGTGCAACTCAGAGGGCTCCCTAAAGGATTTGAATAAATGAAGATTTGATAAATTGAGGAGAAAGTGGTATGAGATTTACTTATAGGTAAAATCAAAGGAAGCAGAACTGACACAGGATATAAAATCCTGCGGAACGTAGTTGTTGGATAACATATGGATCTTATATATGCTTGAACATGAAGGATCTCTTAATGAAATCAAAGAGTAACATTGGAAATATAGTGGGTGACAGGGACCAGTAACTGCTCCTATGGCAGATAGGAAACTGTCATGAAGAAGGGAAGGTTGTAAAGAGAACATGTGCTTAAATGGAATCGTGGGAAAGTTGATGCTGCCCTACGAAGACAGATTCAAATAAACAAGGCTAGATATCTCACTCTTTCAAAAGGAAGATTTTTGTACTAGTAGCTATGGAGTGCTATAAAAGTAGACATAAACAGTTACATCATAAAGTGGTCCGAGAATTTAAAAAAGGCTTGTGTATTAATGCTAACATGCTCAGCCTGCTCATGATAATTTAAGTACTTAACATCTTCAACATTACATTTAACTCTGAGTAATTCCAGTAGAGATGCTTAGTCATGAGGACTGGAGGTATGCAAGAGAAAGACCGAAAGTCATTATGTAAGGAATATGGTTCCATTGTTTTAAAGACAAAAATAATAACAGAGGTGAATGGCAGAGGTTGTTGTAAAATATTATGAATATTTAAGAATACAGAGTAGTATGATTAAGATAGAACATTTCTTGTCTGTGTAATTTGAAGCAAAAATTAAACAAATAATTGTTCCTAAATAGATAGGCAACATGATTCAAGAACAGCAGATCCCTATTCAGCTGTGGACAGGCATTTGTGATATTACTGACTGGAGTTTAATGCTATTCACTGGTTGGGAAAATTGACCTTGATAGCCAGTTCACAGATGCACGTCAGTCAGGCAATAATGATGCCATAGTCATCAAGGTGATTTACATTTTATACACCTCACATGTATAATCCCCATGGAACCACTTAAAGACATCATCGTCATTACTTAATACCATATTCCCTTACCACGTTTGTCTCTCTTGTCTCTGCTGACTTCAGAAAATGTCTCTCCCACAACAGTATTCAATCATCTTCATCCCACGGTCAAAACTTTTCTTAAGTCTCAGAGTCTCCAAGATAATATTCCAGACAAGCCTCATTGGCTTCCAGTCACTGATTCACCATGCCCTTAGAGACCTTCTTTCCCCTTCTCAATTTAACATAGCTTTCAAATACCTTTCCAGTAAAATGAAGTTGTTTATATGGTTTTATGTTTCCTCCCATTGCCTTGTGAGCATTTATCCATATTGACATTGATTTCCATCTTGCTGTAGGCTTGTCAAGATGAAGAAAATGGTACATGATGGGTAATTTTGAGCAAGAGTCGGGTATTTGTTTTCTACAAGCAGAAGCTAGTAGAATTCTCACTAGTCCAAGAGAGGCAAAACTTGATCAAATTGAGACGGATAGAAGCAACTGAACTTTCCCAAGATCACACAGCTGCTAGTTGTAAGTACAGATAATTTACCTCTTCTGTTTTAATCGCTGTTGTTATAATAAAATATTCTGACAAAAAGAAAATTAGGAGATGGAATGGTTTATTTCCATTTACAGGTTCATTATTGAGAGAAGGAAGCTCAGCATTTTAAAGCATGCTTGCTTGCTACAACACCGATGAAGTAAAAGTGTAGGAGGAACCAAGGAGAATGCTGCTCATTTGCAATTCAGACGCCAGGGCTTAGTTACTTTTCCTATATAACTCACGTCCACCTGCCAAGGTAATAGTGACTCTCATAATGGGCAGGGCTCATCTATTAACAATCAATACAGTCCCCCACAGACATGCCCATAGGGCAGTATGACTTGGAAAAACCATATAGATTTCATTCTCAGGTGGTGATTGTATACTGTTTGAATTTGGCACTTAAAGTTACCTAGGACATTACCCGAAGGACAACCTTTTCAAATAATATTTTAGTGTTTCTCTACATGATGTTATTGACGTTGATTTATGAGACTAAAACATCAAATCTCAACTCTAACCCTACTTATCTTGGTAACAGGGTCCCCTACTATCTATACAACTCTGTTTCTTTTTGGTACAGCAATACAGTTCATATATGTTAAAAATTTTGTTGTAATGTGTATGATGAAATAACTGGTATGAAAGCTTAAAGCATGAAATTGTTATCCAAATAATCTATCAAGGTTTTATTAATAGTTTATTGGTTCTGTCCGTGAATGCTGTTAAGTGAACTTGATACATTATTAACATAGGGTTAATTTATGTAGCCATTTAATTATTATCTAATATTCATCCTGTCTTATCTTTTATTTTCTTTTCTACTTTCTTCACCAAAACATTTAACCTTCTTCAATCACACATGCTATTTAAATTTTGAAGGAAGGTTCTTACAGACATATGCATCATCTTCCCTTAGTAAGCATTAATTCTGTCAATAAGAAAAAAAAGGCTTTGTTTTTATTGGTATGGAGGTTTAACAATATCTTCTATTCTCTGTGTGATAATTCTGATTTTATTGGGTAGAATCATACTTGCTACTTATTCCATAATGTCGTAATCACAAGCTTTTCTATTTTAATGACTTCCACACCCATAGTATTTTATTCCATTCTTTTCTTTTTCTTTTTTAAAAAAAGAAAACAAACTATCTTTCTGCATTTCATATACAAATCCCAGTTACCACTCCTTCCCCTCCTCCCATTCTCTCCACCTTCCTGTCCACCCCCCATTCAGTCCCCAGAGACAGTAAGGCCCATGGCTTTGGGGAAAGTCCAAGGCCCTCCATACAATATCTAGCTGAGCAAGGTATCCATCCAAAGAGAATAGTTTCCAAAACAGCCAGTACAAGCAGTAGGGATAAATCTTGGTGCCACTGCCAGTAGCTTTACAGTGTGTCCCAGCTATGCATCTAAAGAAGGATGCTTAAAATAAATCCCACACTAGCTCAGAATTGAGAATAATAGAGGGTTATTTATTTAGGGGTAGACTCACAAGTCACAATCCTATGCTGGAACGGAGAAGATCAACCGAATCCCACAACTGGAAAAGAGGCTGGATGCATGCTTTACATCATCATAAATAGTATAAGAGGCCATGCCAAAGTGTGTGGGTAACTTAATGGCTATTGGCTGTAGGAAGTCCTTCAGAATCTAGCCCTTTTGTTCAGATAAGAGAGTTTTAAGCTTAATACAAAATTATATAAAATAAATGTTTCGATAATTATCCTATCCTAATGAGTGTAAGTCTTGCATAATAAATAACTTGGCCAAGTCATGTCAGGAAAGTAACTACAACTATGTAGTCTTCAACACCATTGAATATCCAAGAAGGCAGGAAGTGCAATCAAGCAACTTCAAAAAATGTACAAAAAATAACAGAGACAACTGGCTACCTGGGCAATAACCCAAAGTCTCATTTGTAACATTGGAGCCACCAACTTTGGCTAAGCCTAGAGTAACTGACAGACCATTTTCAGAGGCAGGAAAATTTTCAAAACTGTCTTACCCTGTCTTGGCAAGATTTTACAGTCTTTTTCTTTGTGTCCTGCTTATCCATTTCCGGACACCATGTACCTTGTCAGTGGTTGAGGCATAGGCAGTTCCTTGCCAAAAGGCCAATCTTGCCAAGAAGAAAAAAACTCCAAGTGGAGCTTCTTTGGTGTTCAACATTCTCTCGGGAATAAATTCTTGCTTCCAGGAGTAATCATGTCTCTTGTCAACAGAACCCTAAGTTATTTAAATACCATATTCTACAGCTCTTTGAAATGGTTGAAGATTACCTATCTATGCAGAATACAATTTCTATGTATCTAAAAATCCTGATTAGTCTAACTATCAGTATGGCAAACATAGATAACTATTGATCTATAATTCTAATTACCTATATTACTTAAAGACTAAGAATTCATATTAGAAGATTATGCAATAAGTGCAACAAATGAGGACAATGACCTCAAAATGTAAACAATGTATAAATATCTTGATCAGAGGTAGAGGCATGCATGCATACAATATGACAAAATAACTTTGCCTACATATACAAATATTATACACAAAAATAGGAAAATATTCATTATAATTTAGGTTTGTATCAATATACAAGAATCTATACCAATATAAACTGCCCATGAGTAATAGCTCATTCTATTATTATTAGTGTGAGTAAGCTCAATCTAATCTATTATCCTATTCAAACACCCCCACTTTTTCCCCAAAGAGATCCCTGAGCCTACATAATTTCCCCCAACACCAAAACCCTATATCAATTATAATCAACCCTTAAATGATGTCCCTAACCCTAAGGACAAACTTTGTTGGGAGAGGGGACGTCATCTTGTAGAATTACGTCCAGTGGTCATGGGGGTGATGTTCTTTCTATGGGATCCTGTGAAAGTTCCAAGATTACTGTCTGGTATAATAATAGTCTCAGAGTATTTGGTAAGGTTTTTCTGAGGTTCCTATTTGGAGTTCTGGCCAGAACATTGTAAAAAAGTGCACCATTTCTGCTAATCAAGTTGGAACAATCTTGAGCAGCTGGTACCCAAAACAGGTCTTATAGTAGTGTTATCAGCATCATAATATCATATCAACCAGGTGAAATTCTTGTTGTGGGGCCCCATCTTCTTCCTGGAAACTTCAAAGATTACTGCAGGAAAATTCATTGTTCATTGTGGAAAATTTAAACATCATCTATATAGACATATACAGAAATTCAATGAAAGGTACAATAGAGATTGTTGGCTCATATTTCTACATGGTATGGTGGCCATAATCTCAGGACACAGTTTGCACCTGTTACACAAGAGGTGGTCGGTCCTCCAGCCTGTTGCTATTCCTAACAAAGGGTCAGAATCTTTGTTATCTGGAGGATGCCTGAAAAAAAGATGCTAATTCGTCCTATATGACAGAGCTGACATACAGAGCAAGAAGACAAGATAGAGCAGGCATAGGTAGATATGGATGTGACCACAAACATTCATCTAGTAACTTAGGAAACAAAATGCTAATAAATTTACCCTCAGTTTGTGTTTTGGTATAAAGGCTGTTTGGAGAATAAACACAGAAATATTTTCAGGATGTGAACTCAGGATTTCATGAGAGATCACTAAAAATATCCCTTCCAATAAACCCAGGTGAGTTGTCTCAATTATTCCCATGCCTCCCCTCTGGTCCTGGAGAAGTAATTTAGCGTCTGGGCTGGCACCAGACCATGACACTTTGTTACTGAGAATGAGGTCAATTTTAGAAAAGGTTCCATGAGGTGCTGAGAAAAAGGATATTCTTTTGTGTTTGGGTGGAATGTTCTATAGATATCTGTTAACTTCTATAAGAGACATCTGTTAGTTCTCTTATTTCTCTGTTAAGTTTCTGTCTAGTTTACCTGTCCATTGGTGAGAGTGGGGTATTAATGTGTGGGGTTTGATGTGCAATTTAAGCCTTAGTAATGTTTCTTTTGCATATGTGGGTGTTCTTGTATTTGGGACACAAATGTTCAGGATTGAGATTTCATCTTGATGGATTTTTCCAGTGATGAGTATGAATTGTCCTTCTCCATCTCTTCTGATTGATTTTTGTTTGAAGTCTGTTTTGTTAGCTATTAGGAGAACTTCAACCCCTTCTTTCTTGGGTCCATTTGATTGGAAAATCTTTCGCCATTCCTATATTCTGAGGTAATAACTGTCTTTGAGTTTGAGGTGTGTTTCTTGTATTCAGCAGAAGGATGGATCCTGCTTTTGTATCCATTCTGTTAGCCTGTGTCTTTTTATAGGTGAATTGAATCCATTCATATTAAGAAATATCAATGACTAGTGATTGTTAATTCCTATTATTTTGGGTGGTAGTGTTTGTGTGTTCCACTTCTTTGGGGTTTGCTGGTGTGAGGTTATCTATTGCCTGTAGTTTTTTAAAGGTGTAGTTAGTTTCCTTAAATTGGGTTTTTTCTTCTAGTACTTTTTGTAAGGCTGTAGTTGTGGATATTTATTGTTTAAATACGGCTTTGTCATGGAATAACTTGTTCCCTCTATCAATGGTTATTGAAAGCTTTGCTGGGTATAAATGTCTGGGCTTGCATCCATGGTCTCTTAGTGTCTGCAGCACATCTGTCCAGGACCCTCTGGCTTTCATGGTTTCCAATGAGAAGTCAGGTGTAAGTCTGATAGCTCTGCATTTATATGTTACTTGGTCTTTTTCCTTTGCGGCTCTTAATATTCTTTCTTTATTCTGCGTGTTTTAAGTTTTGATTATTATATGGCATGGGGATATTGTTTGTTTTCATCCAGTCAATTTGGTGCTCTGTAAGCTTCTTGTACCTTCATAGGCATATCCCTCTCTATGTTGGAAAGTTTTCTTTTGTTATTTTGTTGAATATATTTTCTGTGCCTTTGGGCTGGGATTCTTCTCCTTCTTCTATTCATATTATTCTTAGGTTTAGACTTTTCATGGTGTCCCAGATTTCCTGGATGTTTTGTATTAAGAATTTGTTGGAATATGTATTTTCTTTGACCAATACTATTTATTCTATAGTATCTTTAAGCCCTGAGATTCTCTTTCCATCTCTTGTATTTTGTTGGTTATGCTTGCATCGGTAGTTCCCATTCATTTGTTCAGATTTTCCCTTTCGCAAATTCCCTCAGTCTGTGTTTTCTTTATTGCATCTATTTCAGTTTTCAAGTCTTGAACTCTTTTCTTGACTCATTTCTTTGCTTTTTCTTTGTTTTCTTGAGTTCCTTTAAGAGATTTTTTTGATTTCTTCCAATATTTTTGGAAGAAAATTTATCTTTTCTTCCATTTCTTTAAGGGAATTTTTCATTTCCTCCTTAACGATCTTTATCATCTTCAAAAGGTATATATAAGATCATTTCCCTCTCCTTTTTCTGGGCTAGGATGATCAGATCTTCCTGTTGTATGACCACTGGGTTCTGGTGTTACCATGTTGCTTTTTAGGTTCTTGAATGAATGTTTGCATTGGTGCCTCCCCATTTCTTCCTCTAACTGTTGCAGGCAGTGTCTTTTCCTCCTGGCCCAATCCTTGTGGTTGCTGTCTGCGTCTTCGGGACTGCTCTTAGTCTACTCTGTGCAGTCACTCTCTGTGTATCACGGAGCTGCTGTGCTCTCCCTTGGCTAGCTCTCTTGATCTACTGTGTATAGTTGCAGCCTCTCGATCCTCTGTGTGCAGCTGCAGGCTCTTGGTCTGCAGTGTGCAGTAGCAGCCTATGGTTCAGAGTTCCTCTGACGTTTCAGGAGACGAGTGGGTTTGGGTGCAGAGTGGGCCTTGTAGCTTACAGGGTCTGATCAATGGGGAGGGGTGTTGGAGCAGTCTACCTGAGGGAAGTTTGCTGGCTGGCTAGAGAAGGTAAGGCAGGTGGGGGAGGGGCCCGGGGAATTGACCTGTACTGAGGGCCTAGAGAAAAGGGTGCTCAGCTGGCTTGCCTATCACTCACCTCTTGGTTCACTGTGTGCAGCTGCAGCCTGTGGCTCAGAGTTCCTCTGAGGTCGCAAAGGATCGGTGGGTGTGGGGTGGAGTGGGTCTTGTAGCTTACATGGTTCAATTGTGGAAGCTGTTACTATTTCAATTTTTTACAGTTTCATAACTATGGCATTTGAATATTAGGAAATGTTCTGTGAGGGCAATTTAGAATACAATCTATATAAAAATTTCTCAAGTTTATACCATTCTTAAAGCCTAATAGGAGATGGAATTCATAGCTGAGTAGTCCACACCATGGATTTATATTCATTGCTGCTATAACTTTGCTCCCAGAGAGCAGTTAGTGACACAACACTATGACTCTGTACAATAAACTCCCCTTAACTAAATGAAAAAAATATCTATAGCGAAAAGGTCTGTGAATCTTGTAATCAAAAAAACTTTAAAAGTTGCATTAATAGTAGTTCCTAACTACATCCTAAATATTTATCCTCACACCCACAGATAGCTATAGTTCTCACCCCTATTAGGAGAAACTTCTTAAAGATCATTGAATAAGAGGGACCAGATAGATTATAAGAGCCGGGGAAGAGGAAATTCGCTTTGAGACTATGTTCCTAGAAATGACAGAGAAGCCACACCCATAAATTCTCATCAACACAGCTGGCTAATCATGACCTGAATAATGAAGACAACGATGGACATGATAACCTGGAAGGTGGAAGGTTTGTGAGAACTCAATTTTAAAAACAACAGCAAAACAAAACAAACAAACAAAAACCTACAGGAACTGGGTATTGTTGAGAATAAGTGAAATAGTCTTCTCCAGGGAAAAGGCCCCAATTAGCTATCCAAAATTAGTGATCATATTCATACAGATAATATTATAAGACATAAGCAGGTTATACGTATAGATCTAGGAATACACACACACACACACACACACACACTGACCACACACACCCACACACACAAAGCAATGAAAGAAAAGAGGACAAAAAATTGAGAGAGAACATGAGGGTGTATGAGAGAATTTGGTTTGGAGGGAGGAAAGGGTAAGAAAGGACATGATTGCATTATAATTTAACAAAACATAATAAAAGTCATTATACAATGACATTGACTGATGCAATTTTCTTAGCGCAGTCAGACAAATACTCTGAATATACATCTTTACAACATGCTATGGTTTATCCAACGTTAAGCAGAGAACCCCGCCCCCCCCCCCCGGGAAATGACTCTGAGCGAGTAATTTGAAAACATATTTATAACACATGATCTGAAGAGAAGGTAGCCAAGGTCAGAGAAATAGTGAATTAAAGAACTAGTGTGTTCAGCACGGTGAGATAACAGATACCTATAACCCTGTATTAGAAGGCTAAAGCAGGATTATGAATCTGCAGACAGCAAGGCTGTTATTCCTCATTCCAATCAAAAATAACAGACCTAGTAAGATGGCTAAGTGAGTAAAGATACTTGCTACTTGCTGCCAAATCTAATGTTGTGAGTTCAATCCGCAGGACATACTTGACAGAAGAAGAAAAAAAACACAAAACTTCCACGCAACAAATGAACTTCTTTAAATCTCAACATTTCAGACATCTTATGTATATAAGATATGAATTTTGATCTTGATTATCAAATTAGCTAGAATAATCAAGCAAATAAGCCTTGGCTATGTCTGTGAGGAATTATATAGATACGGTTAACTAAGGAGGAAAGACTCACCTTAATTACGCCAAAATGTAGTGGCGTAAATGAATGCAGACAGATTGTAATGAATGGAGACAGCTTTAATGGGGAAATAGACTTACAGAACCACCTTTCCCGCAGAGACCAGGAAAACAGAAGCAAGCGCTGCAAGCACACTAGCCAGATTTATAAGTAAACATTAGCCCCAGGCGAACATGCCCCCTAAGGGGCGGGACTTATCCCTACACACTTAGGCAACATTGCTTTGTGCTTCTTGACTGATTACAATGCAAACAGCTACTGGTACCATGATTTCTTGAACTTGATGGATTATATCCTTGAACTGTGAGCCAGAACAAGCGTTGCCTTTACCAGGTAGTATGTTATGGCAATACGAAAAGTCCTGGATAACTGTGTTAGCATTCTGTGAGAGTCTTCATTATTGATACCAGAGAAAATCTTTGTAAGTCAGACCACAAGCACACCTACTTTCCTTCACATATCACAGAAATGATGCTGGAAAAATGATCAATTTATTTTCTCTATAATGTTAACACACCTATAGACAGTACAGTTTCCAAACTTGAAGTCCACAGATAAAGTCACTTATTAAATTCTACGCATCTTAAAATCTTTTAGTCTAATGCTGAAATAAGTATATCCTTTCCCACCTTCACGATAAACCACAATTTTGTCAATTTAGGTGTCTTAGGATATTTAATGCTGTGACAAAACACCATGACCAAAGTAACATGGGAAGGAAATGGTTTATTCGACTTGCACTTCCATGTCAGTACTCATAACTAAAGAAGGTCAGGATAGGAATTCAATTAAGAAAGGAACCTAGAGGCAGGAAGTGATGCAGAAGTCATGGAGGTATGCTGCTTAGTGGCTTGCTCCTTCTGGTTTGCTCAGCCTGCTTTCTTACAATCCCAGGACCACCAGCCCAGGGGTGACCACATCCACATAAGCTGGGCCAACCTACATCAATCCATAACTAAGAAAATTCCTTAAATGTTTCATTATAGCCTGATCTTATGATCATATAAAAGCATTTTTCTCAATCAATTTTCCTCCTTTCCTATGCCTCTAGTCTGTGTTAAGTTGACATAAAAATAGGCCCCACATTAGGAAAAGTAAAGCTACATTCTACATTTCAAGTGAAGACAATGAGAAATTTTGACATATTGTAGCCTACAGCACATTATGAAATCTGTTAAATAGATTTAACAGTAAAAAAAAAGGAATTTCATCTAAGTTTAGACAGAATTTAATATAAATAGCTTTTAAGAATAAGCTATGTGGAACAGTTAGCTCTCTGATATTAAGAATAAAGCCTTCAAACATGACTCCACATAAATAATTTCAACTTAATGTGGGGGAAATAGTGGTAGATTTTAATTGTATAAATAAGCCCATGAGTCAGATTAATGTAGCACATTGAAAAGTCTTCTAGGCATGTCAAAGGGAGAATGTGATTTTGAGAGTTATAGAGAGAGCAGGAGAGGTCAGAACCCTGAAGTTGGGTGACTATCCCAGGTTTAATGAACAAACAAATGGCCTATGCCACAGTGTCCTGACAATGAGACTTGTACTGATTCTGAGCGGGTAAGGAAGGCCTAGTAAATGGCTATTTCAAGAGAGATTTGGTGCTCCCAGGTGCCCAGGGCGATGTCCCCAGTTAGTTCCTGGGGCAGCTGAGGACAGAGAACCTGAAATGACCCTATCCTATAGCCATACTGATGAATATCTTGCATAACACCATAGAACCTTCATCTGGAGATGGATGGAGATAGAGACAGAGACCCACACTGGAGCACCGGACTGAGCTCCCAAAGTCCCAAGGAGGAGCAGAAGGAGGGAAAATATGAGCAAAGAAGTCAGGACCACGAGGGGTGCACCCACCCACNGTTGTAAACTACACATTGGGGTGACGTTTGTCGCGATTCAGCCATGACGCGTTCACACATTCCAGGGTAGAGGTGTGTGAATAAGAAATGTCGGGCAGAGTTTGGATGTCCACCTTCCTAGACCAAGATGGAGCGGGGAGGACTTTGGACTTTCCACAGGGCAGGGAACCCTGACTGCCCCTCAGACTGGAGAGGGAGGGGGAGAGGAGTGTGGGGGAGGGGGAGAGGAGAGGGAGGAGGAGGGAAAAGGGAGACGGGGAGGGAAATGGGAGGCGGGGAGGAGGCGGAAATTTTTTTTCAATAAAAATTATATTAAAAAAAGGAGTACTTAGGATGAGAAGCTGGAAGCAGATATGCACATAGATGGACCAAACTTTCCTCTTTGACATTGACACCTGTTCTTTGGAGAAATGCAGGACTCAGATTTCAGCATCACAGACAACTTCAGATAAATGTTATTGGGGAACTACAGATTTTCTGGCTTCTTCCACAGTCTTTCTTTTTCTTAGATAGAGATTATCTGGCCTTTCATCCAGGTTTATATTGTTAGCAAAAACAAACACATAAATCGTTCTTGAGGCTGCTGTCTTCTGAGTTAGTTGCTAGGTCATATGAATGTTCCCTTAAAGGAAAATGCAGAAGGCTGTTGTAGACAATGTTGGAGTAAAAACTTTACAGGTCTTTGTCTCCTGTGTTGTTTATGTCTCTACACCAGGATGGTTTTCTGTCGACTGCTTGTCACCATGGCCATCTTATGATGCAAAATGTTCTGAATTCCATTTCATGAGCTCCCAGTCTAATAATTTCAATAATTTCCAAAATGTAAATATAGCTATTTAACTGTGAGCCTTTACAACATGAAAAGCACTCATATACTTCAACAAACTATGTTTCAACATACAGTTTTCTTCGACATAGAGGGAACATTCATGGTATAAAGTGGAGAAGGGAAGATAGTCTGGATACTGTTTGTTTTGTTTTTGTCAACGTGATACAACTAGAGTCATTTGTAAAGAAGGGACTTCAACTATTTCATCAGGCTGGCCTTTAGGTATCCCTTGGGGCACTTCCTTGATTCATGATTGATATAAAAATGGGAGGATCCCGCTCCCTGTGATTGGCTCTGGATTGTGTAGGAAGAACACACAAAGCCAAAGCAAGCAATCAACTAAGTGGCTTTTCTCTATGGCCCCTCCTTCACTTCTTACTTTGGAGCTCATACCTTCGATCCCTTTTGCTGACTTCCTTTCATGGCATAAACTGAAATAAACTTATTCCTCCCCAAACTTCTTTTGGCTGTGATGTATTATCTCAACATTAGGAAGCTAAGTAGTGTAAGAGATGTGGATAGTTTCTGTGGCAGAACTGAGTCTATTGTTTTAGGGAGGATTGTAGAAAAACTTTAGGTTAGAAAAGTCATTTAGTGCTCAGAATTTCAAGAGCTGTTCAGTGGGAGATTGGAAGGTAAAAACATATACATATAAGCAACACTAAATGAACACCGCAAGCTGTTTCTAAATATACATTCATACACATATGTAAAAATAAGGAAAAGAAGCCATGAATTTGAACGGGAGAAGAGGTGGAATGACAGGTCATGAAATGGCTTGGAGAGGGGAGATGTGGGATGAAAAGATGTAACTGTTTTAATTGAAAATAAAAGATTCCTGAAGTAGCTTTTTAAAAGATTTTATTATTATTCATTTTTATTATGTATATACATGTTTTTCTACATGTTGGTATGTGTGTAGGTGCCTGAGGGGAATGGAAGAGGGCATCAAATAGCCTGGAGATGGAATTACTGATGCTTATGAGGCACCAATATGGGTTCTGGGAAGGTCCTCTGCAAGAGATATCAGCCTCATAGCTGCTGAACCATCTCTTCAGAGCATGAAATAAAGTTTTTAATGAAATAGGACACAGGTAATTGTCACATTTAGAGTAAAATGTATGTGTGTAAATTTGAACAGAAACTACCATAATCTTTTCAACTCTAATCATAATTATAGAAAATGACATCTCCCAAATATAAATTATTCTAAATGTATTATTCATTAGAAGATAGTCTGCACTAAATATTTTTAGTATTGATTAAATCTTCAAGTATTTTGATATACGTATCAAGATAAATATGCCCATAGACATGAAGGAAGACAGCTTCATCTTTTAGGTATGATCTACTTTTTCTACAACTTGCTGTGCAGGGCTATGTGGGTTTGCACAGAAACATTTTTCTTCAACCATATGGCAATGTATTTAAAGGCCAAGATGCATCCATAAAAGGCCTGTGTTCAACACCACATACACTCAACATTATATTATTTTAGCAGTGTAAACAATCTCTATTTATGATGCTGTTTTATGTTGATCTTAATGCATTCAGCATTGCCCCTGTAGAAAGACACATTATACCTCTTGAGTTTTAATTCTCTGTGTAATGGTTATCCAATTTCAAGAGGGCAATGATCACCTTTTCTGTCCCTACAAGCATGCTTTCATCTCCCATGTTACAATGTGTATGAATGTCCCTTCGTATTGCCAAAGTGCATAATTTGCTGCTAATTGTTGATGGACAACATAGAGGTTCTCTACTACTTTCACGAATTATTAGACTCACTAACATTGAATTTTCTTTTCAGCTCTTCTTCATTCTTCATTCTATTGTTACCTATCTGCTAAAATCGATGCATGGTGGCACACACCTATAAACATAGCATCAGAAATTTAAATCACTCCTCACATACATACATATGAGCAAATTATATATAAGCCAATGATATTTATCTGTATGCGATTTTCAATAATCTATCTAAAATCTACCTATCTATTATCTATCTACTTACCTATCATCTATCTATTTGTCTGTCATCTGTCTATCCTCTGTGTGTGTGTGCGCGCACGTGTGTGTGTGTGTGTGTGTGTGTGTGTGTGTGTGCTGGAGAAGCAGAATCTAACTAGTTCAAAAGCTCTCCTTTCTCTTAGAAAGGTTTTTCTTCAAACAAAGCTTTCTTTTTTATTTATTTTAATCTGTATTTTCCTTTCCCCTTGCAATACTAGACTTTCTTCTATTTGTTTTCTCTACCCTTTTAAAGAGACACCTACAATAAAGAAAAATATGTAACTATGTAACATTCAATGCAGCTGTATCTTCCACGTTGCTTCAGAAAAAGTTTTGCCTGTTATAAAGAAAAAGAAAACAATAAAAATATGAACCAAGAAAGCACAGAAGGTGGTAACCACATTTAGATGTTTATCATGGAATCATCTTTATAATCCATCTGTTACAGTTCCACAGTGAAAAATAAGAGTAATTGAAACATTTATCCTTGTATATCTGGGCTTCTAAGGGATATAGTACAAATTTTAGTAGTGTTTTTTTTTTGTATTATGGCTTAATTTGGTTAGGTAACCACCAAGTAGATAGTGAGTTCTCATGGGACACACAGTTTTTCTACAATTTTAATGATGTAACTCTAATAGTCTGTTTCCCATCTATTTATTATAAGCACATTTAATTACAAGTATTATATAAATAAATCATAAAATTGAAAGGAGAAAAGTAAATCCAGTTTATTAAAGTTTTTATGTAAGATTAGAAATTACTTTTACCACTCCTTACATACTATTTTTTTTCTTGAAACATAAGCCCAGTGTTATCCCACATGTGTAATCAAAATGACACCATAAATTTGAAAATTATCTCTATTAGGCATTCCCTACATGTCAGCTTCTGTAGATGCCAATGCCTTATTTTAATTATCAGAATGCCAGTGCTTTGGGGATCGGAAAGCTGGAGATCTGGTGTGGTCTTAGTCATGATTAATGTTGCTCTGATGAACTCTGTGTCGAACTGCATGTTTGGGTGGCTGGGTTCTGCACAGAGGTTGTACCAAAGAGCACATAGGCAAAGAGAAAGAACATTGGCAAAGGGTAAACAGTTAACTTTATGAGTTGTTGGAACAGCGGCTTTGGCACCATCAGGCATTCTTAGATTGAGAGATGGTGAATGGAATGTTTTATTTGCTCCATTTGGAGTGTAGAATAAGGAAGTGTTTGAGGAAACAATTAGTTATTCACCTCAAGTCAAGGGATTGATGACAAAGAGTGTCTAGGCCAATTAGAAATAGCAATCCTGGACACAGGAAGCATGATTCTAGCCAAGGAATGCTTCTTTCCCATTTAAACTTTAGAGTCTCTTTTCTATGTGGATGAAAATGTGAATGACTGTCTGGCAGAGAACAAGGTGGTCACTTATGAGAATGGATAAAGAATTCTAGCAGAAGTGCTAAATGAATTGAAAGCTGGAAAAAAAGAGTCCTCTGTGTATGAAGATAAAGGATTGGGGAAAATAAGGAAGAAAGAACTAAGAGGTCAAACAACCTCACTACTTCTTTACCTCTGTGAAAGCAAAGTCGTGAGCAACACATATCAATAATTAATCAGAGGCTTTTTGGAGAGCAAGGCTTCTAATAGATCCCTCCTGATAGCCAAACTCCTGCTTCAGTAATGTTCAGGGTCTGATCAGAGTTTTGTCATGCTCAATTATTCATTTATCTAACAAATTGATATTAAATTCCAAGCATAGCCCTAAATTATGCAAGGGATGACAAAAAGGAGAAGGTATTCTGCCTTTTGGATTGTAAAATGCTTCTGGATCTGTGAGACACACAAGATGCCTTTCAGGTTCCTAAATTGCAGTTATAGGCTGGTCTCTTGTGTTGACATGCCTTTTTGTTTGTGTTAACTTCAGTTGCTCATTTGCTTCAGCCTGTACCCCTGCTGTGACTTGTAAATGTGAATGGACTTCTATGCCCCAATACTTATCTGGTCATTGTTTTTTTTTTTTTTTTTATAGACCACCAATAATCTGAAATAACATGGTTTAACTATAAAACTGTGGCTGAATGATGTCTGTAATTCTCTTGACTCTAATACCTTTTGCTGCAAAAAATTTTAGTATCTCACTATTGTAGGAGAGCAGGGCCCCTTTGTTTTGTCCCAGCATCTGGCTAACTTACATCCAAAATAATCACACAGAAACTGTATTCATTTAAACACTGCCTGGCCCATTTGCTCTAATTTCTTATTGGCTAATTCTCATGTCTTGATTTAACCCATTTCTGTTAATTTGTGTAACACCACAAGGTTGTGGCTTACCAGGAAAGATTCTAACTAGTGTCAGTCTCAGACAGGAGCTTCATGGTATCTACAACTCTGCCCTTCTTCCCAGCATTCTGTTCTGTCTTCCCTGCCTATCTATGTTCTGCCTTATCAAAAGGTCAAGGCAGTTTCATTATTCAACCAATGAAAGCAATAGTCAGAAGAACCTCCTACACCATCTCACCTTCTTTGCAAATTTTCTGTTTTATGAATCTAGTTTATTTTTGTTTAGTTTGTTAACCAATAAATTATTAAAAGATGTTGTTGTAGTAGTCTGTTATCATGCTTCTCTAGTAACTACTGCTATAGTTAAATTTGATATAATTATATGTTAATATGGTACAAGAAAATTATCTTTTTTCAAATTTAGCTTTTAATTGATCCTTTGTTAATTTCACATCATGAATTTCAATCCCACTCATTTCTCTTTCCCTTCCTATCTACCCTTTACCCTTGCACTGCCTCCCTTCAGCAGACAACAAAGTAAAATTTCAAAGAAAAGGAAAAAGGAAAGAAAAGAAAAATTTTATTGTGGAAGCTGTAGTGTGACACAGTAAGTCTCACAGTCCTGTAGCCCATATATTGTTACTTGAAAGTGTTCATTGCATTAAGTTGTCGGTTTCCTTTGAAGTCTCAAATTTTTGCTACATCATTAATAATTGTTCCTCTCCTCACTACCTTCCCCTCTTTAGATATGCCTCTTTCCACAGGACATGAACCATTCTATCTCTTTTTCTCTTCCATACCTGATCATATACCATAATAGAGTCCATCAGGTCCAAGATGGACCTGAGTTTTCTCTTCCAGGTCCAGGGCAGAAGAGTATAGGACCAGCATGTGAATCTTTGTGTCTCATTCAATCTTACCATTCTTGTACTGGTCCTTATCTTCTCTTTGTTGCCATGGTATACAGCTTCAAACAAAAGACATGTATCCAGGTATCTGGACAGGTGAGGTAATTCTGTTGAAAGAGCATAATGATGTCCAACAGTCCTTCAGTAGAAACATCAAGTGGTTTATGGGTGAATCCTTCCTTCCTCAAGTCTAAGGACCTGGGGCAGAACTGTGCTGGCCCTTCAGAATCTACCAGGCCTAGAAATGCCAAGTGGTTGGGGAAAATTTTTGTAATGAGTTGTTTTATAGAGTCTCCAACATTAATGAATTTAAGGTAGCCTAGATATTTTCGTAATATTAGCCTTTAAGAGCTAGAAATATAGTTCAGTGATAGAGACATTTATCTAGCATGACAGTTTTAATTATCTACTTGATACAACCTATAAACACGTGAAAAGAAAGATCCAATAAAGTGTGTTTACATGGGGTTAGTCTATGAGTTACTGTCTTTTAAGATCAACTATGTGATAATTGGATTGGGACTATCCATTTCAACCTGATGGATTCACCACTGGGTGTGCAACTCAAGGCACTAATTCAACTTTTTCCTGAATAAGTTAGTAAAAGATCATTCAACAACAAAGTGTAGAGTTTCTTCTCCATGAATGTTCTGCTGTTGATGAACCTATTCTTATGCTGAATAATTGAATTCATGTTTGTAGAGAATGTGATTTTGATGGATATGTATTGTGGAATTATTTTTTTTGTCCACTGTGAAGGTCTTTCCATTGGATTGGTTTAATAAAGAAGCTGATGGGCCAATAGCGGAACATGATAAGGTTAAATGGGAGAGCCAAACTGAAAAGACTTGGTGTTGTAGGAGCTGTGGGCCTCTTCTCACAGCCCAGCTCTTGGCCGCCTGCTAGCTTTACCCAAAATAACAACACACAAATTGTATTCTTTTAAACACTGCCTGGCCCATTATATCTAGCCTCTTCTTGGCTAACTCTCACACCTGGACTAGCTTATTTCTAATAATGTGTGTAGTACCCCAAGGTGTGCTTACTGGGAAGATTCTAGCCTATGTCCATCCTGGGTCGGAGCTTCATCGCCTCTGCCCCAGAGAGGAGAGCTATCGAGTCTGAGCTCACTTTCTCTTTCTCCCAGCATTCTGTTCTGTCTACTCCACCCACCTAAAGGATGGCCTATCAAATGGGCCAAGGCAGCTTGTTTATTGACCAATGACCTTCCTCCATCAGCTTGGAGAGAAAAAAAAGACAGAGCAGTGGAGTGACCAGCAGATGCAGGGAGAAGCAAGATGAGCATGTTGTACTAAGAAAAGGTACCAAGCCACATAGCAGAGCATAGATAAGAAATCTGAATTAATTTAAATGTAAGAGTAGGCTAGTATCAAGCCTGAGCTATTGATCAAAAATTTGTAATTAATATAAGTCTTAATATGCTTATTTGGGAGCTGATGTCAGGAAAGAAATGTCTGCCTACGTATGGTGCCCCATGTTGGGAACCAGATTAATCTTTCCCTAATTATTCTTTACCAATAAAAACTTGAGTGTCAGATATGGGGATAAAAACTTGAAAGATCAGAGAAGCAGGGGAGCTGTCACCAGTGACTTTCTATCTTTTCCATTTCTTCCTCCAAAAGAGTTGAGATGCCCTGTCAGTCCCAGCTTATTATTTTTTGTCTCCTACCTATCCACAGGCTTCCAAACCATTATGGTTAAAATGGTCAGCTAGTGGTTAGCTACACTCTCTGATCCAACACAAGCTTTATTTTCATAATGAATTCAAAATGTCATACAGATTTTCCTCCTTTTTGTCTAAATAAAAATAGGTTTCAATTAACATAGTAAAATTATACACAATAAGTACAATTGCTATATACAAATATATACAGGTAAAAATTACATTAACAATATCCAGTGCATAATATAAAAATGATGGAATAAAAGACCAGATTATTAAATCTACTTTTAAACTAAAAAAGTAGCTTCTAGTCTTAAATATTGTATATTGTTAGGGATTTTGGTTTATTGATACAAATTAAAGTTAATTTTGTTATGCTGTATATATATTTCTACTCTTCTTTAGAATGTTGTATTCATATAGCTCGTTAAAAAACTATAATGTATAATTAAAAAGTACTGATTAATCATCATCCCTAATAGCCAAACTTATAGTCATATTGCATATGTTTTTAAAGTCATACACAGATATATTTAGATAGATGGCCTTCAAACACTGCAAAGGCCTACAGAATATGGTATTTAATATGTTTAATAACCTAAGGCTTTTCAGGAGCTTGCATGGTATGTAGTGGAGAAATCCTCAAATATAATCAGAAAGCTGTTGGTTATGTTATAATTTGTTTCACTATTGAATAGTGAACATATCTGACTTAGCAGGTTATTATTTGGGTTACATATACTTTTATTTTGTGACTATAAACTACCATGACCAAAACAACTTATGGTAAAGTTTATTTTGGCTCATGATCCCAAAACACTATGGGGAGGTTTAAAAGCAACAATAAGCATGGATGCAAGCAGTAGGGTGGAATCAAGCAGTAGGAAAGGCAGATAATGCAGGAAGCTGAAAGAGCTTGCATGCCAAACAATAAACACGAAACAGAGATGTATATTACAATTAGCAAAGCTGGAAGGACAGAGACATGTAAGCCCTTTGACACCACATATGGAACTGCTGGTTCTGGCATTTACCACAAAACAGGAAGAAACTAAGACAGAATTTGGTACAGGAAAGTAGATCATTGATGCTAACAATATGAACATGGTTATTGTTGTTTTCCTTTGTTGTAATGTGGGAGACTTTGGAACTTTGAACTGGAAAAAAGTGGCGAAATGATGTCAACAGAGATTAAAGAGCTGTTCTGGTAGGAAACTGGAAGAGAGTAGTGCTGAGAGCCATGCAGAATGTGGAGACCTAGCTCAAGCGGTTTCAGAGGAGAGCAATAGTAGCAACTGGTCTAAAAGTCGTTTTTGAGTTATTTTGCAAAGTATCAAGCTGCTTTCTCTACATTTCCTGTGAATTTCCCTGAGCCTAAAAGTTAATTAAGTAATTTACTTGACAGAGGAAATTTCAAAAGTTCATGGAGTTGTGGATTGGTTATTATTGGTAACATTTAGGCAGATGTACAATGTCAAATAGAAAGTCGGGCAGAAGGAAAAAATGTACAGGGAAGCATAAGGAGCACAGGAAAGAATAACATTAAAGGCAAGGCATGTTATCAAATAGAGGCTGTAACTGATAAGAAGATTAGTGCCATCAAAGAGAACCCTACTCTGTACTGGAACAAAAGAAGGGTGTCTTCAGGGCAAGACTCCACCTACCTAAGCTTCCAATTTGTAGAAGACAGATTAAGGCATTTCCTGTTCCTAGAAAGTAGACAAATAAAGGCATTACTGTTACTGAAATTCAAGGGAGCCAGGGTTCATCCCAAGCTAGCAGAGAAACTTGGCAGGATTGGCCATTTCATCTTAGAGGTATGGAAAAAGAAAGATCTAAGGGATTCTTTTGGTGCTGTTTCAGAGAGACACCGAGACCAGGCAATATGTGCCATTAGAGTCCCCGCATGAAAGTCTCAGAGGTCATTGTGTGAAGCTGGAAAAGTAAAGCCTAGATGGGATATCTATCTATCAAGGACAGTTTGATACAGGGAATGGGCCAGCACAAGAGATAGTTGCAGGACCTGGAACAGGAAGGGTGGGACCCTTTAAGCCCTCTTTTGCCAGAGATGGAGTTACAGGCTTTCTGTGTCTTATCACAGCAACTGAAAAGAAATCAACTCACTATTATAATTCATAGGTTCACTGCTAGGTAAAGCCATCAATGCTTTCTTTTTCCAAGTACCTGATTAGCATCTTCCATTACTGTGGGAGCAAGCATGAAAAAGGAAATGTTCCCCTTGGTCTCATCTTTTCATTATACAACTAAAGGGTAATATCTTCAGCAATAAAGTCTTCTAGTTCTGGTGGTCAACCAAGAAGAATGGCAAAGTATGCTTTCTGACTTCTACACCAATCTAAACCAAAGAGATACAATAAGAGTTTCAAAGCTGTGGTCCATATATGCGGGAGAATATGGAATGTTTATGTGTGCCTTTGTTACATCAGTACGACTTTTCTCATTTCATCCATTTGTATGCATATTTCACATTTTCAACTTTCTTTACAGTTGAGTTAAATTCTAGTATGTGTGTGTTTTACATTTTCACTTCATTGGTGCATGGACATCTAGGGTGATTACATTTCCTACCTATTGTGACTAGAGCTGCAATAACATGGATAAGCAAGCATTTCTGCAGTAGAGTCTTTGGGATCTAAGAATAGAATAGTTTGGTCATATGGTAGTTCTCTCTCTCTTTCCTTCTCTCTCTCTCTCTCTCTCTCTCTCTCTCTCTCTCTCTCTCCCTTATTTTAGTGGAATTTCCATACTGATTTCCACAGTGCCCACCAATTTACATTTATCAATTTATAAAGGTTACTTTTTTCACATATCCTAACGAGCATTTGCTGTCATCTGTTCTCTATGACAGCCATTCTTACTTGCACGAGATGGAACATCAAAGTATTTTAATTTGAATTTCTCAGATGGCTAACAATGTTGAGCACCCTTTTTAGTACTGATTAAATAGTTATATTACTTTAAAATATTTTTATTAATTTTTGAGAATGTCAAGCATTGTAGTTTGATCATGTTCAATTTGCTTCCCTATCTTCACACAGGCCCAGCCTTCCCATTTCATTCTAACAAAGTGTATGCTCTGGTTTTATAAGGACGCATTGTGTTTCATTATTGCTGTTGTCTCTACATTCCCACATGCATGACCATCTGCTGGAGTAGTTAGACCCAAGAGGGAGGGGCCACACCCTTAAAGAAAGCTAACTCTCCCTCTTCTGGCAGCTATCAACTGCCAATAGCACATTTTTTACTACATTATCAGCATATCCTGTTCATCAATTGGAAACTTCTATTTCTTTTTACCTTTAATTTTAAAATTAGAAAATTTATTTCTTAGTTAAATATGACAAGATTATTAATGACTATGCCTTTGTATATTTTAATTTGTAGATTGTTAACTAAGCACCGAATGCATTTTTTCCGTGATTAAAAATGTATCAAGCCATGCCTAATGTGTATTTTGTGTCCCTTGAAAATTCTCCCATTTGTCATATTTCACGTATCAATGGGTAACTGTTTATAGCTTCAGTCATGATTCCTATTAGTTCAGAACATTTTGGTGGTGAGTATTTATGAACTGCGAGTAAATGAAAATAAGCTTCAACAGTATTGGCTTTTTTGAAATAATTTTCTAATTAGAATTGGTGATTTTTCTAAGTACTGAAGGTCCCTAAATCTGTCTTTCTCTTTCAGTTTTGCTTCACAGAAAGATCTCATTATAACGAGTCAAAGGCCTATTTGATCATTAATGAGGTCACTTTCACACTTCCAAATAATTGCATATGACACAGCTGATTTTTAATAAGATTTGAGGTGCAAATTACATACCTCTGTTTAAGTCATTAGCGTAAAATATGGACACTATCAATTCACACTCCACAACAACAACTAACTCCACTTTGTCCCTATAATGAAGGCTTAGTTTTCCAGGTCTCCTGTACAAAATGAGGTGTTAATAAGCTGCATATTTATTTTAAGTCCTTTCCTTTTATAGTAGTATAGTGCTACTACACTCTATGTGGAAGTGAAACCATGTCTCGCATAAAGAAAGTGTACCTCAAAGAGATTATTATAAGTACAATCATACTTAAAATATTTGTGCTTTCAAAGTAGGGACAGAAATTCTCAATCAGTGATTAAATTATGATGGTCTCCTTGTAGATGTCTTTCTTTTACATGTTCCTTGTTACACAGCAGTTTTCATTCATGTAATGTAAAATAAAACAAAACTTTTTGTAATTTTGCAATTATTGACAATAAAACAGAATATAATGCTTAAATATAAATTGTTGAGTTTGGGAAGAGTGTGCTCACAGTGATTTCATTGGTTCTTAGATTTGCCATAGCAGAAATAAAATATCATTATGAGAACTCCCCAGTATCAAGTTCATTTAAGATTCATTTCACATGCCCCTACGTTATTCATATGTGAACACCAGTGCTAAGTGAGCACTTGACTCCAAAGACATTTTCTCTAATTTTCATCTATGTGCCCTGGATACCACCTTCTGTCCTGTTAAATACTCTGTGTCCCCAGAGACTGGGGGTGGGTAGAAAAGATGTTTATTTTTATTGTCTACATTGTAAGGTCCCATCAATGGAAATTTACTTAACAGAATTTTCATTTATCCCCCCCCTCTCTCTTTGGACAAGGGTGGTGGTGGAGCATAAGAGCCACAGAGTCTCTCTTTGTAGCCTAGGCTAGTCAGAAACTGACTACAAAGAGGAGGGCGTAGTGCAGCTTACTTTGATCCTAATGCCTGACATTTTCAAGTGCTGAGATTTCAGGCATGAGCTAACATTGACTTATCTTGATTTCATTGTCATTTAACTGCAAGATTATGTATATATAGGTCTTATATATTATAACTAAAAATGTTAACTCTGACTTTGTTACAAATATAGATTGCTATTATGTCTTTAACTATTGACTTATTTTTTTCAAGTGTTATTTTTCTTATTTCTAAAACAAGACCAAGAGGCTATATGGCCTGGCATTAGCTTACTATAGATTTTCTAGATTTCAAGAGGAAGAAACCACAGTGGCATTAAGATCAGTATGATCCTATACTAATGTACTTTCAACTCCATGTCTAATAAAAGAGAGTGAAATTGGGTGCAACCCAGTTTTCCATAAGACCTGAATTACCTGTGAATCTGATAAAATAAAAGTGATATTTCAAGATCATTCTTTTAAGTAGTATCATGGATATGAAGGATTTATGTTTAGTAGGATGGCAAAATAGAATTGCTATGAAAATCTGACCAAAACCCCAAATATACTTCTCAGGTCAGATATGCAGCTACAATTAGCAGTGGTGTGAATAGACAGCAACACCAGCCTCTGAAAGCACTTTTCAGGGAGAGAGAGCACAAGTAAGGAACTCAGGACCGCGAGGGGTGCACCCATACACTGAGACAAGGGGGATGTTCTATCGGGAACTCACCAAGGCCAGCTGGCCTGGGTCTGAAAAAGCCCGGGTTAAAACCGGTCTCGCTGAACATAGTGGACAATGAGGACTACTGAGACCTCAAGAACAATGGCAATGGGTTTTTGATCCTACTGTACCTATTGGTTTCGTGGGAGCCTAGGAAGTTTCGTGGATGCTCACCTTACTAGACCTGGATGGAGGTGGGTGGTCCTTGGACTTCCCACAAGGCAGGGACCCTGATTGCTCTTTGGGCTGACGAGGGAGGGGGACTTTATTGGGGGAGGGGGAGGGAAAGGGGAGGTGGCAGTGGGGAAAGAGACAGAAATCTTTAATAAATAAAAAAACTAAAAGAAAAAATAGGGAAGTAACTCTAAAAAAAAAAGATTTGTAACAAGACCATCTTGTATAAATAGTAAGACCATGGTATTAAACACAAGACTCTATTCCTTACTCGCTCTGGTTAACAGTTTAGCTTGGTCAGTATTATAAAATATGACAAGCAAAATTGGAAGTTCTTTTAGTTTTGTTCTTAATAATGTTGTCTATTCTTCCTTTGGAGAATAGGGTAGCATTTCTGGTCAAAACATTTTTTTTCTATTATTGATGTAAGTGGGTCTTCTTTCTATGTGTTGCTTTCATTGACTATTTAATAAAGAAATTGCTTGGCCTGATAGGTCAGAACATAGGTGGGTGGAGTAGACAGAACAGAATGCTGGGAGAAAGACGCAGAGTCAGGCAGACACCATGATTCTCTGACCCATGATGGACACAGGTTAGGCTCTTTCCCAGTAAGCCACCACCTCATGGTGCTACACAGATTACTAAATATGGGTTAAAGCAAGATGTGAGAAGAGGCTGGAACTAATGGGCCAGGCAGTGTTTAAATGAATACAGTTTCCATGTAATTATTCTGGGGCTAAGCTAGCCATGCCGAAGCTGGACGAGATGAAAAGCAGGTCTGTTCAACTCTTCACTACATATTATGTTCTAATTTCCAGCTTTAGAGCAATCTGAGGTGGACATACCTTAGGTTAAAAAGCATTTTTTTTTCTTCAGTTTAAAAGTTAAAGTTAAATAGACATGTAATTCCTTAAGATAACTTAGCAACATCCTTTATTAAACTCTTGCCTCCTAACTAGCAGTGGTGGGACCTGGGAGAATGGAGCCAATAAATGAGGAGAATTAAAGTTTCATGCAATAGCCAATTTTATTTAGATTTTCAGACAATTTATACTTTGAGGGTTAAGAAGAGTTATCTGAGTAAAGCGCCCAATCTCAAGGGCAAGATGGATGTGGCAGACATGCTTTTCCATAGAGGCATGTGAACAAATTACAATAGCCAGTTGTAATGAATAACCTGAAATGAATGTACTCCTAATTGCTATACCTTTGAGGATCATAAAAAAACACATTCCAAGAACAATTTCATATTCTAAAGAAACTGAGGTCACAAGATTCTTTTTATTGGTTTGGGGTTTTCTTACAGGTACTCAGAATTATCCTTACAGGACTCCATTCTTAGACTGTGTTTTGATAAACACCAATAAATTAACCAATTGGTGATTTTAACTCCAGCTTAATGCACCTTTTTCCATTTAGTTCTGTGGTGTAGGATGTCCTTCTGTCTTTGTGTTACTTTCGTTGGTTAATAAAGAAACTGCTTTGGGACCCTGATAGGGCAGAACTTAGGTAAGCAAAGACAGAACTGGATGCTGGGAGGAAGAAAGCAGAGTCAGGGAGAAGCCATGATACCTCTGCCTGAGACAGACACTGGTTAGAATCTTTCCTGGTAAGCCACTGCCATGTGGTGATATAAGGATTAATAGAAATTAAGATGTAAGGATTAGCCAATAAGAAACCAGAGCTAATGGGCCATGCAGTGTTTTAATTAATACAATTTCTGTGTGGTTATTTTGGGTGTAGGCTAGCCAAGTAGAAGGGATGAACAAGAGGCCCCTCCTTGTTACAGTTCTTTCTTAATTTTAGTTGATATCAGTATGTGTAAGCACAGAGGATATGGAGTCAGTGTTTCTCAGTTTGTACTCTTTTGAGCTAAGGGCTAGGATTGTCACCCAAACTCTTCCTCTCACATTGCTTTTGTTTTAGTTCTCAATTAGAAGGGGGATTTATTAGAATGACTTTTCATGCTGGGCTCCAGGTAGTCTCCAATCATTGTCTTTCTTGTGGAGGCCCCAAAATGTGAGCATATTTCCACCTTGTCTGATGATCAGAGAGTTTGTAGGTTGCTAAACATTGTTGACAACAACCAGGGCTACCCATCCTAACTCAGGATGTGGCTACTTGGTTCTTTTGACATTAAGATGGCACATACAGGTAGATGCACTCCATCTTAACAATTAGTCAGGATATGGAAGCATACTTATGCTCCTTCTTTTGCAACAGAAAGTTTGATCTAAGAAATAATTGCCTTCAGGATACTTGGTCTAGGATGGCTTCACTGCCTAAATAACAGAATGCTAATGACTTGATATCTCAAAGTACTGAAGCAATTAACTGTTAGAGCTGTCCTTTGTATCATGTTAAATAAATCTTTTGTTGTTTTCTTCCCCCTTTTGTATTGGGGTATAAAAGTGTATGAAAAATTAAATGTGAGTTATTTCAGTATTCACTGGAACTGCCTCCTGATGCTATCCTTTGTTTCTGTGTTATTATTTTATTCATGTCTTCATAGGTATTTTTTGTCGAGGTTGGTCCCTGATACACTCTACAGGAAGAGTGAGGATCTCAACTGCTTTTGGGATTTCAACATAGAAATCCCAAAGAAGTAGATTCATAATAGCATTATTGCAGGAAAGGAACACCTCAGCAACAGGATAGCAAAGGTTTCCTAGTGTACTACAGGGTGGGAGTGGGGCAGAGTAAATGATTGGAATTATTTGCATTTCCACCTCTTGATTCCTGGATCTCTCTCCTGACCATGGGAGAAACTGTTTCTCCATACATTGGACATTAAGTAAAAACATATACTTCTTTCTGGAGAACCCTGACCCAACTTCTAAGGCCACAACCATCAAATTGGTAGTGTGATTGTGTCTTCAAAAGGCCATTTCACACTTCTATTAAGTCAGGTGTATCAGGATCATGGGGGAAAGTGGTAATATCGGTGGATTCCATGATCATGTGTCTATTTACTGTCACACTTCTCCGGATATGAAGTGAGGTAAGAAGCAAGGCTGGGTGGACTACAATGTCAGTGGATAGACTATTCTGTAAGTAACAGATGTAGTTTTAACAGAAGACTTACATGAAGGAAACAGAAAAGACAAATCCATCGCCAGAATAAATATCTATTCAAGTAAGAACAAAATGTTACCCTCTCCAGGTAGAAAAAAAAATCAGTGTAGTCAACTTGCCACTTCTGGGAAATGGTAAATATTGGGGGTCCACAGTTGGTTGTTGCAACTCCTTTAGAAACTAGAACAATGCTATTTCCTCATCACAGTGTACTCTCCAGCTAAACAAGGCTGGGTTGGCATCTTTTCAGTTAATTCATTTCTGACACAATCTTCTTGCAGCCAACATTAAACCTCACAATTTAAGGTTCTGCCTCATAAGACAGCTTCCTATTTCCTAGCCTTCTGTTTCCCTAACCACAGACTATAAAGCAGTAATTCCAGCTCCCCTTCTCCAGGTTTTATGATATGCTAATTGAATCTCAGAGCTAAAGAAGAACTATTTGTATTTATTGGTTTACTATAAAAGAGAGCACTCAGCAATAGAGATGCATATGACAGGGTCTGGGAATATTTGTATATGATTTCTATCCTCCCTCAAAGCATTCAACTTTCCCAGGTTCTGAGTTCAAAATCAATATATTCTAAAGAGTCAAATGGAACAAGGCAGGAGAGATCCTAGACAAAGTGTTGATTGAATTAAATGGATGTTTAGTGAATTAGTGTCAGTTCATTCCCAATAGTATAACGATCAGGTATTAGGATTTTAAGGACTGGTAAGTAAGTTTCTCCATTCAGCAACTAGTGGCAAATGCTTAGCATATGCATTATCTTAGGGAATGTTAATTTAATCTACTAATCAATACAGCTGTAGTGTTTGTATTCTATCATTGTATCCTGAATGCATGCAATTAGGAAAAGTAGCGAAAAGTCAGAACTTTCCTAGACACACCATTCAGGCCTTTTGTGTAATTTCTGTAAGATATTTGATAAAAAGGGGTTGCTGTTAAATATAGAAATTGAACTGTACTCATTAAATATTACCTTGTTTGTCAACTCTTGTGAAAGTACATTATATCTCAGGCTATTTATTTTTGGTCTCTGTTGCTGTAAATATTAACCAGCCCAAAGAAGGAAAGACTCAGAAAAATAAGTGTGATGATAACAAAGAAAAGAAGCTTTAGTGGTAGTTAACTTTTTGGAGGGAAAAAAAGAGTCAATTTAATGAAAGAAGAAATTGTTGCACAGAAAGAGCTTGATCATTAATACCTGCCCAGACATGCAGCAACATCCAGTTTAATGTTTGAAGAGTTGTAACACAGTAGCTAGAAAAGAATTGGCTATCAAAATATCTAAAAGATCTGCAAATACTAAAATTATAAAGCCAAACAATTGCGCACATAGATAAGTTTGCGCCAATGTTTATCTTTGGCTTTTTACCTATAGCTACCTCTTTACCTATAAGCTACAGAAATCCCTTGTGATTCTAATTGTATTACTCACTTTAGTTGACCTGTGTCACTTTCCTGTCTCTGATAGTCACAACTTTGTTTCCCCAGTGTATTCTTTTCTATACTTCAGCATTGTCTTTGCTTTTAAATTTTCCTTCTCATGTGCCTTGGCTGCCATCCGATTTCTCTTGGCCTTATCAGAGATTGTCACTTTATTGTTTGCCACTTCCATTTTTTTTTTTTCCCCTGGAGCTCTGTAGTTTACTCCAGTTGGGTCTGCCTAGCCTGAGAGTCTTTGCAGATTTGTTTGTACGTCTTCAAACCTTTTCCTTTTATTTTTAGCTCATGATGCTTGCAAAAGTCTGTACCCTTTTGATTTGCACTTACTTCATATTCACATTCATATGTTTTGTTTTTATTTCAAAATACCAGAAACTAAATGTCTCAGTCACACATAGAGTGGAATACTTTATTTATAATTCAAAACTCATGCTTTCTGCAGGATAACTACTCACAAGTTAAACTTCCACGTATAAATCCTGAACTCCAATAAATTTCGGAGGAAATGGCCCATATGCTTCATTCTTTGAAAGTACTGGTGCAACTTTGTATTCATTTGCATAGTAAAAATATTAACAAATATCTATTAGTAATAGCACTTAACAACTAATGTATTTATGTACCATTATATTCACTTTGATTTAATGTGGAAATGCATAGATTTTTCAAAGTATATCATATTCCCTTATTTATGTTAGGCATCTTTTTTTTATGAAATAAGGATTAACCTAAGAAATACTAAGAAATTGATGAAAGGAGGGGGTTGCAGAGGGTCCAAATTCATGATATGTAAAGCCTACTGATGTATACAGTGTAAGTTATCCCCTAGCAACTAAATCTGAGTCTCTGTGTTTGATTGTCACCACACAAGTTTTGAAAATGTGGCTGTCAGTTACCTCTCACAAGCTAGTATAAGCCACTTCAACCCAATGCCATCACAAAATTTAAAGTAATTATTACTTTTTACTAGGTTGAGAAATCTTTGAACATATATTGAAATCTAAAGACAAACAATTCAAGATTTTATTTAGAAAGCAAAACGCAACTCTCCAGACCCACTAACAGATTCCCGTCATATGTTCAATTGTAATTGAAAGGGTTCATACTAGGATACAATTTGTCATTTAATTTCAGCACTGTGACTTTTATCATTTGTGTGCTGCCTGAAGTTTCGCTGACAAGAGTTGGGTGGAGCTCAGTTGACAGAGTGTGGACCTAAGAAGGCGGGGTCTAGCAGCAGAACCACAACAGCCAGGTGTTAGCATAAACTCTGGTAAGCCCATCAGTTAGAAGGCAGGAACAGCAGGGGTCCGAAGTTCAAGTTCATCCGTGGTTACACAGGGAAGGAAAGCTTGGAGCACATGGAACCCTGTTTCACAAAACAAAACTAACACTTAAGTGAAACCGAAAGAAAACTTAATCAGCCAGTTGTGGCCGTGAACTCAGTAGCTCAGATGTCTTCTGAGGGAGGAGTCTAGGAGATTTGCCTTGGGGCTCAGTGTGCCTCTTCATTCCTTACTGCTATCTTATCAGGAAATCTCTGTTTCAAGGGTTAACTGTGAACCCGTGTTAACATTCCTAGCTGCTTTCCTTTGGAACTGTTGGGAGGGAATAGTTTCCTTCTACCTCTTGAGGGTTCCAGGCTCCGGCTGATGTTATAAACTGACAGAAGAAACATCACAAGAGAGAAAAGAGCCACAAGCATTAAGGGAAGTGAGCAGCCTGTGGGCTTTCTTCACAGGGCAAAGGGCAGAGGTTGTAGGTAACTGAGGGGCAGTAAATAATTTCAGAACAAGATGAGTGGATCCTTCGGAGAACATACGATGATGATAAACACTGCTGACATCTAGATTTTTTATATTAGGTAAACTTCCTTGAAAGATAAAGGCCCCGGATAAAGGATTGATCACCGTGTGAAAATATGCTTGAGACTGATAAGGGTACTGCCAAGAAAGCGTCTGCGTGAATGCCGCGTTTTTGAAATGTCTTCAGTTGAAAGTAATTTGTGTACCATGGTACCAGATTTGGGGATGGCACTTCTGCTACTCCTTCAGAACTCTTTATGGTCCTCTTATTTCTCTGTGATAATTTTAATGAAGAACTCATTGTTTCCCTGCGTTCTGATAATTCAAGCTCTTTTGCATCATTTGCTATTTTTCTTCCAGATTATAAATATAAAAATTAAATTAAATGTATATCTGAAATTGTACGCTCTATTTTTATTATAATAAATTCCATAGCTTTTAGACATTCTGAGAGAAGAAAAAACGCTGGATGTTACTTCAATAATCATTACAAATAATATATAAATAATTTAAAAAAATTACTATTTCAACTTTAAATACACCAGTTGTCTGATAAGACTGATTCTCCAGATCATATAATCTTGTGTCAATAAACTTGTAAAAATTACCATAATTTTACTGCTGATAAGTCTCTGAATCTAAACCCCAGCATACTATAATGACTTTATCTACTTTATGCTGACAAGACAGTATCTTATAGCTTTGTTTTCCAGCTCCCTTCTAAATCTGTGGACTATCAAAGTCTAGTCATTATGCTTTGGGTGTTATAGTAGATAAATGCTATCTTCACAAAGATACATTCATTTTCTATTGAAAATGCCTGCTTAAAATTCAGAAGGAGTAGTTTTATTGAAAAAATATGTAGACAAGCCATTAATTATACACAGTGACTTGGAACAAATTCTTATAAGAAGTATAGCATGCCTTCCATTAAATGTATGCATTTTATACCAAGTTGCTGAACATCTTCCTGAGGTTAAGCCATAAATCTTAGGAATGTAACTGCTGTGCTCCACAGAGGTAATTATTTTTCCTATGACATACACACAAGGCAAGCCCTGAGCTTAGCACGTTTTTAAAAACTAGGGAGTATTTTGAATGCATTGTGTTAAAAAATCTGGTTGCTGAGTATAAGTTGCCCAATTATCTTGTTCAATTTCATCTTGTAATTATTACTTTATTTTTGTTTCTCCTTTAGAATTATAAAATATCTTGAATAAGGGAAGGAAGGGAATAAAGAAAGAAAGAATTCCTAAAGCTCTGTATATTGTTTTTGGTAAAGACTATAGTTTAATCTGAAGCATGATTTCATTCAAAGCACATGAAGCAGCTTTAACTCATTTATTTTACTGTAGCGTTGGATTTATTTCCCTTCTGTGTGAAAGGAGATCCAGCAGATGAATGATAAATATTTTTGCAGTTTGACCTTGATTTTTTTTTGACCTGGAAGTTATTTTACTTTTAATAAAAATATATTCTGTCCTCATACGATGCATTCCAACAACAGTTTCTTTACCGTCCCCTCCTTCTAGTTCCCCCACTTCCCCTGAGCAGATCCACTCCTTCCTCCTCCATTTTCCTCTCAGATAAAAACACCCCTCCAAAAAACAAAAACCAAACATGACAAAACAAGATACAAGAAGACAAGGCAAAAGACCTCAAGAGCAAGGCTGAACAAACCAGTTCAATAGGAGGCAAAGAGTTCCAAGAGGAGGCAAAAGAGTCAGAGACAGCCATTCTCACTGTTAGGAGTCCCATAAAAACGCTGAGCTAATAGCCATAACATATTATTTTTTAAATTTTTTTTGTTTTGTTTTGTTTTTCAAGACAGGATTTCTCTGTAGCTTTGGAGCCTGTCCTGGAACTAGCCCTTGTAGCCCACGCTGGCCTCGAACTCAAAGAGATTCCCCTAACACTGCCTCCCGAGTTCTAGGATTAAAGGTGCACACCACCACAGCCCGGCTAAATTTCTTACTTTATATGGATGAATGATGATTCTTTGTATGTAAAATTCAAAATCTTTAAAAGGAATTTAGTAGGGCTGGAGAGATGGCTCAGAGGTTAAGAGCACTGACTGCTCTTCCAGAGGTCCTGAGTTCAATTCCCAGCAACCACATGATGGCTCACAACCATCTATGAGATCTGGCGCCCTCTTCTGGTGTGTGGGAAGCAGAATGTTGTACACATAATAAATAAATAAATATTTTTTTTAAAAAAAGGAATTTACTAATAAAGTACAAAAAATTACAGTGTCACACCTGAGATAGATAAAAAATCAAAATTATAGTGAACTAGCAAATAAAAACTATCTAAACATAGATTTGAATTATTTATTTATTTATTTGTTTGTTTATTTATTTATTTTTGGTTTTGCGAGACAGGGTTTCTCTGTAGCTTTGGTGCCTGTCCTGGAACTAGCTCTTGTAGACCAGGCTGTAGATTTGAATTTTTAATGTTTAATCTATATTCATTGAAAACAAGCATCTCTGGCAGGAAATACTTGAAGAAAAAAAACCCTAAAATATATGGCAAATAAATGACCACCTGTGATCAGATATACAGCAAGCATGGCTTTCTGTAAGTGCCACACAATTTTTTTCTGAAAACAAAATTATATGAGTGATAAAAATTTGGGTAATAGAGTTTCTTTTAAAAATATTATTTTTATTTTTACTGGTATCACAGAATTGTCTTTCTTCTTTATTAGTGGATTCAAAGGGAAAATATAAAGCTGTGCTAAATTTCTTCTCAGAACCCTCAACCATATCAAAAAATCATGAGCTATAGTTATGTTTCAAAGTTTCATTAGAAATTTATCTTCATTTCATCTTCTACATTAAAAAGTACCAGGAAATCGGTCACTTGACAAATAAACCTTGTCATATTAGATATCCAAGACCAAGAATATAACACTATTTCATCACCAGTAAAATTCCTCCAAGAATTCATAGAGATAGATGATAGTTTGGGAGGCAGGATTCAAAAGATGATGCAGAGAAATACAAATAAAATGACGTGCATTGACAGACACGTGAGATAAAAGTGTATAGAAACCAATTGTACAACAGAAAGACTATAGCAAATAATACTGTATTTGCCATTTTGGTAAAGAGTAGTTTTCAGATTCTTGCCACAAACGTAGATTGTAAAAGCAGATTAAACATTTTTTGACCAAGGTTTCTTTTTCACCAGGTCCCACATCTGTTTAGTTCCAAATAAACACACAGAGGCCTACACTAATTATAAATAACTACACTAATTATGATTGGTCTGTTAGCTCGGGCTTCTTATTAACTACTATAATTTATATTAGTTCATAATTCTTGTCTGTATTAGTCACATTGCTGGTATTTTTTTTTTTTTTTTTTTNTTTTTTTTTTTTGGTGAGGCAGCCACATCCTCTTCCTCTGTGTCTGGATGATGACTGCAGACTGACTCTTTTCCCAGAATTCTCCTGTTTTCATTGCCCTGCCTCTACTTCCTGCCTGGTTGCACTGCCTATACTTCTTGCCTGGCTACTGGCCAATCAGCATTTTACTAAAAATAATACAAGTGACAGAATAAAAGACCATTGTCCCACAGCACTCCTCCCCACCACTTTTTTTTTTTTTTAAACAAGAACTCTGAATCCAATATCCTTTGTTTGGCTTTTCTCCTGACCATTATTCATGACAACTTGTAAACACATTATAAAGAAAGCCAAGCATCCATAATTCATTTTTTTGGGGAATGTGAAAGTAGTTTTCTAGGCTACTTCCTGCTGATGGGGGCACTAATAATCTTGCGGGGGCCTAAAGAAATTTTGAGCTATGGTCAAGTTCTGAATAGAGTAGTCTGTGAGGCATGATCATCTCAGCCAGCAGTCTTCAATCTGTTCTGGATGCAGAGCTCAGAGGAAACTCCAACAGAGGTCCTCTGAAATGTATCATCTGGACCATCTGCTCATATTGAGGATTCTTCAGGGGGTCTTCCTTGATCAAACCTGATTTTTCTTATCCCAGAATGAATCCCCAGCCTCTCATTTCCTGTGAAAAGAAAAGCAAAACCTTTTCTCCAAAGTAATGCACCTTTTTCCATGCTCAAAACTCAAGTCCAAATAAATTATAGATCTCAATATAAATCTGACCACACTAATAGAAGAAAAAGTGGAAAGTAGCCTTCAATGCATGGGCACAGGAAACTACTTCTTAAATATAAGCCCAGTAGCATAGAAAATGAGAACAACAATAAATAAATGGGATCTTCTGAAATTGAGAAGCTTCTGTAAAGCAATGGAAGCAATCAATAAGACAAAAAGGCAGAGTACTGAATGGGAAAAGATCTTCAGAAACCCCACATCAGACAGGATTGATCTCCAAAATATAAAGAATTCAGGAAATTAGCCATCAAAATATCAAATAATCCAATTAAAAATCGGATACAGATCTAAACATAAAATTCTCAACTGAAGAATTTCAAATGGCTGAAAGACACTTAAGGAAATGTTCAATATCCTTAGTCATCAGGGAAATGCAAATCAAAATGACTCTCTTACAATTGTCAGGATGGCTAAGATCAAAAACACCAATAATAGCTTATGTTGGAGAGGCTGCAGAATAAGAAAAACATGTAGGCAGAAACTGTTCCTTCATTCCCAGCTGCTTAGACCTTAAGTAACCACACAGAAACTATATTATTTGCAATACTGTTTGGCCAATAGCTTAAGCATATTTCTAGCTAGCTCTTATAAGCTAAACTAATCCATCTCCATTAATCTGTGCATCACCAAGATGTTGTGGCAGTTTTGGTGGGCTCCTGTGGAAGCATCTGCTTCCTGCGGCAGCTATATGGCTCTCTTTGACTCTGCCTACTCTTTCTCTCTCTTCATCTCTGTTTGGATTTCCCACCTGGCTTTACTATGTTAATCCATTGGCTGAAAGCAGCTTTATTCATTAACCATTAAAGCAACACAAATATAGAAGCACTTCACACTAGGAACACTCCTCCATTGCTGGTGGGAACGCAAACTTGTATAACCACTCTGGAAATTAATATGCAGTTTCTCAGAAAATTGGGAATCAACCTATCCTGAGACCCAGCAATATCACTCTCGGGCATATACCCAAAGGATGCTCAGCTATACAACAAGGAAATTTGTTCAACTATGTTTATAGTAGCATTATTTGTAATAGTCAGAACCTGAAAACAACCTAGATGCCACTCAACTGAAGAATGGATAAAGAAAATGTGGTACATTTACACAATATGGAGTACTATGTAGTGAGGTGCTGCGGGCTGCTTTCCCACCCAGCTCCCCCATGCCTAGCTTAGCCCCGGAAATAATAACACACAAATTGTATTCTTTTAAACAGTGCCTGGCCCATAAGCTCTAGCCTCTTACTGGCTAACTCTCACATCTTGCTTAACCCATTTCTATTAATGTGTGTAGCTCCATGAGGTCATGGCTTACCAGGAAGGATTCTAGCCTGCATCCATTTCACTATTG
Source organism: Alexandromys fortis (assembly GCF_014885135.2). NCBI lineage: Eukaryota > Metazoa > Chordata > Mammalia > Rodentia > Cricetidae > Alexandromys > Alexandromys fortis. Next base: position 6,895,552 of record NW_026067944.1, read on the forward strand.
CCCTTATGGATATACCTTCCAAGAAGATGATAACTGTAGCTCACAGTAGTCAGAGGTGAGTAGAACGATTGATACATTTTCTTCTGCGGCAGCCTACATGGCATCAAACAGCAATCTGTGGTGATGCATCAGGAAAGAAACTTCCAGCTGAGTTCCAGAATGATGGATCTACTTCCTGCAACTCAGCTAGTTTAGGTAGGCACTCAAGAGCAATAGCAACAGCCTGTGTTGATTTGAAAGCCTCTGGGTCCACACTGACACAATCTCATCATGTAGCTCAGACTTGCCTGCTCTAATTAGGTAGCCAGACTGGCCTCCTCCTGTTAAACTCCTCCGCAAGCCTTGTGACTGCAGGCATAGACCACACCTGGCTTCACAATGTCCTATTTTATATCCTTGCTTCAAGAAACTCTATTTATCACATGATCATCCACAGTGGTTCACCATTATACAGTAAGGCTCTGTTTGAGACTCTTCCCCAGATTTCTTTTGTTGACTAAATGCAGCCACAATAGTCTCTGTTTTTTCTTTGTACATGGCATGAACACTATTCAACTTTTCTTCCTTATCCCTTTCCCGTGTGTTATACAAGTCTCTCTCCTCTAACCTGCTAGTGGCACCTTGCAATGTAACATCTGGGCTTAGCCTGTGGTTTTCCTTTGAGTTCAGACATATAAAGAGTAATTCATAAAGATCCAGGAATATATATGGTCCCACAATTCCTCAATGTAATTCTGGCACATACTGAATCAATATAGCTGCAGCTGTTACATATAGCTCTTTTAAACACTTATCACTACCCAGGCCCCATTGACACTGTTTCTGTTTCTGTTATTTTTGACTTGGAAAGTGTCCAATGTTTCTTCCTGCTTCCAGCTTCCCATCATCTTTCAGGAAGACTTGTTCATTCCTTGAATGTTGCTCACATTTTGGTTTTTCTAGGGCAGTCTTTTTTATTAGAATTTTGTTAAGTTATCCCTTTTCTGTGTGCTCTTTGTGTAGTGACAGTCCTTTGCTTTATGTACCAAGCATCTATGGCCTTATGCTTGTGGTATCTTCAAGGTTATATTTTTAAATATTTGAGTACTTTCTTCAATCAGACTGTATACCTCTATTCAAGGGAAACCTCTTGAGAGAAGGCTTTTCTCATTTCATTAGTTTCTTATTTCCATTTTATGTGCATCTTTGCTTAGTTTTTTTCTGCAAAGTGTATTACTATATTAAATTATTTCATTTTGTTTGCTTTTCAACTCATTTACTCAATAATTTACTTATTGGATTGTGCTCTAGAACTCAAGCTCCCTGAGAATAATATTATCCCCAAAGTACTTTTTAAGTAATTGTTCCAACAATTACTTTTATTAAATTATTAAATAAATATTACTTTTGTCATTGAAAATTTCAGGAGCTGAATTCTCTGGAAAATCCAATAATGTAAGTTAGTTATAAAGGCAATTTGTTTGTTCTTTTTTGTATGTGTTATGGTTATCAGTAATTATTTGTCTCATTGTGAATTTCAAACTTTGATTTGGATCAAATTATTAATGTTCATGTAAATATCAATTATACAAAACTCTTTATTTAATAATACCAAGTATAGAAATGCCTTTAGAGATACTCCCCAGTGGTTTCAACACCTTTGACTTCCACAGAATGTCCTTGGGAAGAGGTCAGCATTCATTTATCAGAAAAAAAAAATATAGACAGGCAAAATGATTTATGTCATGTGCTTCATGTTCCTAGCCAGTCTTGTTTTTAGAAATCCTTAGCTTTTTCCTTAGCATTACCACTTCTTTGTCTTTTAGATTCATGATCATATTGTCACAACCAAACACTCAACCATCTTGTTTGTTTTCTGAAAACACTAACCTTGATTATACTACCATAAATTTTACAGGATTCTACTCTCAGCTTTGGAATGATTTTAGTGACAAGCACTTCTGGTTATTTTCAGTAATATTTAGTCTATGACTGTCTTTTCCAAATGTGACTGTACTCTGGCCCTCTCGTCGGTGTTCTAGGACCTGTCAGTGTGACTTCTACTGCTTACCACTGAGTATGCTAGTCGTACCCTTTACCAATTTTCCCAGATATGCCATTTCAATTATGTGTGTTTATTTTATTTTGTTGGTTGATTTTGAAAAAAATTTCACACACGAGTATTGCATCTAGGTCCCCCTACCACCCAACCCCTCATACTCCTCTTTCCTCCTCCCAAAATCATTATTTAAAAAACATGTGTATAGACACACACACACAAACACTTATGAATGTATTTATCCTACTGAGTTCATTTAGTTTTGCTCATATGTATATGTTTCCAGGATTGATCACCTTGCACTGGTTCTTCTTCCCTCAGCAGACATTGATTTTTACAGCTCTTCCTTTAGGGGTGGGACCATGTAGAATTTCCCTCTCTCCATTTGAATGACAGCTAGTGCTAGCAGGCTGATCTTGTTCAAGCAACAATATTGTTGAGAGTTTATAGGTTCATTTTTTTTTCCTGTCAGGTCTAGGAACATGATCTGTCAACAATAGACCTGGGCCTCCAACTCTTCAATCATTTTACTCCTTGTTTTATTGTTATCAACTTATTCTCTCTTTCTTGAATTTCAAATTTCAATCACTTTTCTGTCTTACAAATACTGTCTATTATAGCTTTTCATTCCCCCTGCTTCACCATTCAAATCTAAGACTCGGTTGCAGACTTCCTTCACTACTAAAACAAAGATAGAGAGGATGAATTCTTGGGTGAGAGTTCGTGGGCACCATTGTGAATTCTAAGCAGCTGATATAAAATTTTAATCACTAACACCAAAAAGATATTTGAAATTTCTGACTGTTCTCACTTTACATAATTTATTGGGCATTGTTTGGCCTTTAAAAAAATATATTGACTAGAGAGATGGCTCAGTAGTAAAAGTACTAGATACTCTTCCAAAGATCTGGGTTCAATTCCCAATACCCATTTGGTGGCCAAGAACTACCAGTACCTAATTCCAGGGACTTGAAAACCCTCTTATGACTTCCCCAATCATTGCACACATGTGTTAAACAAACACACACACAGTCAAACACACATAGACATAATAATAAATATATCATTAAGAACATGAAGTATACCGAGTGAAGTATACTGTCAATTATGAAAGAAGTTAAATATATGGTGAAATGTTATAGGTATAGTTTCTATGTTATTAAGAGACATAACATGGCTGCCAAATGATAACAGCAACAAAAATGCCAAATTAGAAAAAAATCTCAAGAGGCTTCAACCTTATGCATAAACTACAAGCAACTGAGTAAACCTTGGAGCTTGAGAGTTGGTCCTACCTAGGAAAGAGAACATACAAACACACAGCTGGTTGGTTGTCCAGTGCCAAATGCTCTTCCCTGAAAACATACATTCTTGCAACGTTTTAAGGATTCAGCAGGTTATATTTAGGAAGATTTCTGTATATATGTAGACGTTGATACACACAAAAATGAATGAAAAACAGGCTATGAATTTGAAGGAGAGGGAGGAGGGCTTAGAGGGAGGAAAGGGAATGGAGAAATATTGCAACTAAATTACAATTTCAAAAACAAACAAAAAAATCAGGAAAAAGGGGGATTTAATTGGGAGGGAGAGATATTGATAGGAGGAACAAGTAGGAGGTAGATAGCAGTAGTTAGTATGATTAAGAACATTGTATGCATATATAAGGTTTTCACAGAATAGTAAATAAATTTATTTTGATTAGATAATCACTGGAAAACTCAGACATGAAGTTTGAGGTCATAATTATTTTTATAACCTCATTTGAGATTTAATCATCTTTTATTTCAGTTAGAATAAATTTTCTTACTCACACATGAACTCTTCCTCTCTGCAAAGGTAGTGTAGTTCTGTATTGAAAATATCTAGTCATGAAGATTAGCTATTGTTTATTTCTTACTTTTACACTGCATTCAAATCAATGCTGGTCATCCAGTTAGTAAAATATTTTTATTGTTTACTATTGTAGAAGCAAAGCATTTAAGAATTTTAACTTGTTTTTATTTCAAGTGAAACATGCTTTCATATTTTAAATATTATCTTCTCTGTCTCTCTCTGTCTCTCTTTCTGTCTCTCTCTCTCTGTCTCTCTCTCTGTCTCTCTATCTATCTATCTATCTATCTATCTATCTATCTATCTATCTATCACCTTCAAATATACTGTACTTGAGGAATGAATTTATCATTTTTCAGGACTTAGAACTTTTATAATGATAGACAAGCTATCCATCCTGAGCCATATCCCCAGAATTTACACACACACACACACACACACACACACACACACACACACACACACTTAAGACTTCCTAGACATTTATAAAACTCATGATCCTTTTGATTCATTCTTGAGAGTAAAAAGGATTACAGGTTTGTTTTTAAAGGATGGAAATTGTATATATGTATGAATTATAAAGTAGTATTTTGAAATATCTATACCTTGAGGAATGACTGAAACACAGCTGGTAGTGTACTATTTCGCATGCAATTCAATGAGGACACTTAAAATCTGCTCTGTGAACAAGTCAAATATGTTATATTCAATTATTGACCACACTCCCTTTGTTGCACAGTAAGTCACTTGAAATTTCTCTTCCCAACAAGGAATCATTTATTCTAACCTGGAAACTGATTTTATCCAAATATCCAGATCTCAGATCACATGATATGATTCTTGCCTATGATTTCCCATTCCTTAAGAAACTCTAACCCCCCAAATTATATTTTGTTTTATTAATATGTATTATGAATCCCTATTGTGATATGAATAAATAAGGTACAGTTTGACCTTTTCAGACTTGTATGCAACATGGACTGTTCACGTGAGTGAAACCACTATTTACTCTCATTGTTTCTTTATGCTTAGAATCCCCTGGGCCCTATACTTCTGCATCTTTTAAACCCTATTCGATTTCTGTTCCCATTCTATTTATTGTGCCTTCATCTTGCAGCATTTATATATTACAATTGGCCAGAGGCTATAGAACAAATTCTATAAGATTTTCTGTAATTATTCAGACATGAAATTATGCAAACTTTTGAATATGGAATTTGGAGCTTGTGAGAGATGCTTCAGCATTTTGACCTTTTAAAAAGGCTGTCTGCTTAAATGCTGGCACTTGGCAGAACACAGACTTGTGAATAGTGAAAGTAGTCTCTCGGGCACCTGTAGCCTTTTTTATGAAGTCGGCATCCTGAAATCTGCAGGCACCCATAAACTTCCTTATGAAGTAGGCATCCAGAATTCTGCAATTCTCTGGAAGAACATACAACTTCTAATGTCTCTATGCACAGCTTTTTTTTTTTTTTTTTTAAGGAACAACTTCTTATCTACTTGATTAAATTGAATATGGATTATCTTGAAATTATCCATATATTTCTTGACTTTCAAATGCATATTTTGAAGTATATTATTGATGCCCCTTTCTTGAAATAATAAGCCTGAAAATCTTCATACTGTCTTGTCTGTGGTCTGTCAATATGTTAATTTTAAAAAATTGCAAAAAGTAATTTTATATGTTCTTTACAGTTGTAGCTTATTTATCTACTATTAACAAAAACTGAAGCTCATTTTGAAATTTTTGACTGATCTCTGCAATAAAAAACATTTTAAATATATATGTAATATATGTATATATGAGATATATACATACATGCATATATATTCTTTAGTATATTGACCAATCTAATATTTACCATTGAATGAATTCTACATAATGAGAACTATATACCTATTAAATACTGTGAGTAAATATAAAAATATTTAAAAAAATAACATTAAGAAAATAAGCCATATAATACCGTGGCATCATTACAAATTTGAAATAGTTAAGTTTTATATCTGAAGCTAAATTTATTGTGTTTCTACAAAATTTGAATCTTATATATTTAAACAGTATTTTAAGCTCTGTATTAAATAATCCAACATGTATTTACAGTCCACATGTTTATACATGGGATTAATAAAATATTGAATAACTATTTCTAAAGAATTGTGTCTTTCTGGATATCCTGAGAAACTTCCACAAAAAGAAAATTTCGAGATACATATTGCCAAGTAGGCAGATGCCACAAACAAAAGATTAATATGTTCCTTTCTAAAGAACTGAGAGTGTACAATACAGAAATAATCAAAATGTCCATTTTGCTAAATTAATTATCTAAGTTTCCTTTATTCCACTACTGTGACAAAATTATGTTACCTCTGTCCAATTTGACTGCTTTCCAAGTCCTTCTGGTATGGAGATTGGGAATGTTAGTTCAAAGTCAGGCACTTCGGTGGCAGAGACAGGCAGATTTCTATGAGTTCAAGGCCAGCCTGATCTACAAGTGCTAGTTCAAGGATAGTCTCCAAAACTACAGAGAAACCCTGTCTTGAAAAACAAAACAACAAAAAAAGTTAAATAAAAAATAAAGGTTCATTTCTACAGGCAAATGGACATAAGTAGAATAAGAGACACAATGGAATGGGAGGCATAGGATACAAGGACACATCGGCAAAAGCTGTCTATAGTTTCTGAACTTAGTAGTTTTGATCTACTGTGTCTTCTTCCCCAAGCCACTTCTAGGGATGTCTACAGTGTCCTTGCAATAGGCAGAGTCTTTCCTAGAAGCCATTCCTACCCACAATACACTCTTCAATTTGATGCATTAGAAGGGCTAATGCATGCAAAGGTATAACTATCTGTAGATTTGAGACACTTGGTAATGGAGAGAGCCTTGTTTTTCCTATCCAGGTTGATAGTTCATGGGAGTGGTCTGTAACCTGTGGAGATTAGTTTTGCTATTTGTCATATATTCCCATCTGTCCCCTTTTTTCTAGTGAGCTTGACAATGTCATACCGTTTCAAGCCTTCTTATTTATCTTCTCCATTGTCTTTGTCTTCAATGCTTTAACTCTAATATACCATTTAACTCCAACATTTGTTTTAATTGTAACACTATTAAAAGCAGTGTGTAGAAATGCAATTAAAAGTATTTTATAATTGCTCAAAAATTAACTCACATTTATAAAGGATCAGTAATTACATATTTGGTCCTCTGTTTGCTCTTCATTCCCTTTTACTATCAACACTAAAATTCAAATTGGATCATACATAATCAATCAAATAGACTAAAAAGGATTTGAACTAATATTCTGTCACTAAGTTGCCTTTGGGGAACTGTATAATTGGTCTGCTTCACTAGACAGAAGCAGTCAAATACATGCAAATGTGTTTAGTACTGTGACTCTCTAAGATAGTCCCCAGAGCTCATACTGCCAATTCAGTGTACTGTCACAGGTAGACGACTTTATATAATTTAGAGCTTTAACTGTATAAGAAAAATGTCAAGAAAAAGAAATGTTCACCAATGAGTTAAAAAAAAATAACTGATGGACCATTTTAAATAATAGCAAGCTCCAGTACCATCCTGGTTGGCGATACACAGAAAATGTTGTGAATAATTCCCTTTTCATCTAGAAAGGGGTGCAAAGTACTTTTTTCTTCTTAAGTATCAGTTAAAATCTCTTTTGCATTCTCTCTGATCTTAGGGTTTTGATGTTATGTGCAATGAACTGAAACATTGCATTACAAAAAGAAATCTTTATACAGTTGACAGCTTGTAGGTCTCCGAGGAATCTATTCAATTAGTGCCTTGTCTTGGCTCCTCATGGTATCTAAACTCTCATAGAATTACAGATGTTTTTGAGATTACATCTAATGAGCTAGAAAAAAATTACAATCATGTTCTTAAAACAGACGGTAAAACAATGAGAATTAATTTTTGAGCAATTATAAAATACTTTTAATTGCATTTCTACACATTGCTTTTAATAGTGTTACAATTAAAACAAATGTTGGAATTAAATGGTATATTAGAGTTAAAGCATTGAAGACAAAGACAATGGAGTAGATAAATAAATGTGCAAAAGCAGTTGTATTTAGAACTCAGTATCTTCCTCATCCACACTTAAAATATATTATCAGGATTCATATTTATGATCATGTAACTGCAATATTAATTAGATCTCTCAATAGCTACCATAACTGTGACTTCAACCTGCGGATCTTATAAGGGGAACAAGGTAAATCCCCTCTCTTGTGGAAGAGATGGGCCTTGAGTTACATATTAATAGTGTAAATCCAGTATTGAACTTATGTAGGCTGTAATAGATCACTAGTAAATAGCAATAGACTTTCCAGGTTAGCTTAATAGAAAAGAAAAGAAAAGAAAAGAAAAGAAAAGAAAAGAAAAGATCAGAGAAGTTATATTGGTTATAGAGAACAAATAAAAAACAAGTACTATGAGATTAATAGATAACCAAGAAAAATGTATATAATTAAATACAGACATTTAAAAAAGTGAGAGGAAAGCAAGGAATAAAATTGGGGGGTATAAAGTTATGTTACATGCATGTTGATTTTCCCATACCTGTATCCTTGCAAGTCTTCCCAACTTACCTAATTTCACACTACTGTCTAGCCATCCACTTGTAGTATAAGCTTGATTCCAGGTTACCTATGTTGACCCCTACTCTGGAAGTTAGTCCTGACTGCAGCATTCACATGGTCCATTTGTCTACAGTCCTGACAGGCTTATGTGTCCGTATATGACCCACAGCGGGATATTCACTCATTTAATGGCCCTAATCTGCTCTGAATTTTGCTCTCTATGCATTATGTGACAACTTATACATCCCAGAGACCTATGCTACATCTCAGTGTGGTAAGAAAATGCCTAGAGGGTTGTTCTCGTGATCTCAGACCTTTCTCTGTTTGTCTTTTTCTCCTGGTTAGTTGTATCATTGAAACTGTTGGAGAGATGACTTAGTTGGAAAAGTGTTTGCACTATAAGCATGAAGATTAAAAAAAAAAGTACCTTGAGCACCCACATGGAAACTGAGGCATGGTGGTGCATGTCTGTAATTCTCAAACTGAGGAGTTACAGAGATAGGAGGAACCCTGGGGCTTGCTGGCCAGTGTAAAAAAAAAATAAATAAAATGGAGTTCATTTAGAAGCTCTCTCTATTAATAAAATAAGGTGCTTAGTGATTGAGATTCCAGATGTTGACTTGTGGTTTTCATACACATGTGCATACGCACACACACACACATGACCGTGCAAACACATACACACAAATAAAGTTTAAACAAAACTTGAAAATGGTACGTCTTTGGTTCCTATTGGAGTGAGTATTGAATCAGATTGCTTTTTTTGTTTTTCCTTTGGTGTTTTCCACATAAGCATTTTGACTATCACTCACATGTATACAATTACAAGAATTCAGACTTTTATTCTCTAAAAGGATGAACCTTCATTAATAACTTTCATTAGAAAGTTCTGTCATGAGAAATATATCTCTATGGATACGTGAAAGGGAACATTAGTTGAAGTGAATAGTTCTTAGTTCTTATTTTAAATTGTCTATTTTTAATTTGTAACTTCTGTTCCTTCATCAATATTCATTCAGAAAAAAACATATTATGTTAATGTACTTTCTAAAAAAGTCTATTGTAGAATATTAGAATTTTTTGATCATTACATTTTTTATTTAATACAATTTTGTAATATAACCTATGACACATACAGATATTTTTTTATATGTGGTATATGTGTATGTGTTTTTACATGTGGACATCTGCATGTAGTTGCTTTGAATGTGGAAGTTAAGGCTGATACTGGGTATCTTAGTCAACTCCTTTCCACCCTAATATTTGAGTAAGATATGTCACTGTATCTGGAGTTCAATAATTTGGTTACAGTGGCTGGCCAGCCCACTCCTGGAATCAACCTGTCACCTCTCCTTCCCAGCACTTGAGCACAGATGCACACAAACTTGGTTGACTTTTTATGTGGGTGCCAGAGAGCTGAACCCATGTTCTCATATTTGAGCAGCAAACACTTTATTGACTAAACCATCTACCAAACCCATTAAAGAAAATTCATTTATTGTTACTAATTATTATTAAATCCCATGCTCAATTGTTATGCCTGGGTTCAGTCTTTTTATGGGTAAACCAAATGCACACAATTGTTAACATAGCAGTCTTTACTTGTGGATGGAATGGATTCAGGGAAAATTCAGTACTGTTTGTTAGGCTATATTCAGTAAATGAGAGAGGCAACATTCAAAATTAAAACTCTAAAATGCAATTCTCAGGAACCCTTTGTTTTAAGTAGAGTACTCACAAAAATGTATCATATTAATATTTCATTCAGTTTCCTTGGGGATGTTTTGCTTGATTTCTTTACAATTACTATGTACTTTATAATGATTTATGGTAAATAATCTTCTAATTTTAGTTCAAAAATGGAAATAATTGGTTTTGTTTTGCCACTGATGTTTTAAGTATCAATAAATATAGGCCTCTACTTACTAAGATATTATGTTAATTTTAACATGCTTATTAAATATTAAATTTATGCTATTAATTTAACTGTGGTAGTTAATTGTGGTTATACATACCTTGAAATATTTTAAAATTTGTTTATATTTTTATTTTAATGAGAAACTAATGAATTTGATTAAAATTATATGAATTGTGAGGATGTTATTTAATAGAGTTTTATGTTTAGATCTAGAAAAATAATTTGATCAACACATGGAATTTATATGTAGTTTTCTTTTTCCCTTCATAAAGAATGATGCATGATAAAATACTATAAAACATTTCAATTCCCTGTGTTCTGTGAAAAAGCCTAAAAGGTTACACACTGAGAGGACAGAGTGTGGAGGCATTTCATTGCTATGATCACTGTATGACAGTGAAGAGAAAGATCTTTTCTATATGATACCATCCTCAAAATTTCAAACTTACTTGTTACTTAGAATTTCTTATAACCTGATTAGTTCTGTGTCCTCAATTGAAAATGAAAGTTCAAATAATGAGAGGTAATTACTTAATATAGTTGTTACTAAGCCTCTTTTCAATCCCTCTTGATTTTTCTACAAGGAATTAGAAAGCATAAGGTTTATTCCTTAGATGAAAAAAAAAACTGAGCCAAAAAAATGCCTTCTAAGGATGAATTGAGATGGTAGGAGGGGAATTATAAATGGGAAAAGAAAGAAGGGAAAAGAAAAGGACAAGAAAGAGACTCCTTTTTTTCATTAATTCTTCTCTTACACTACATCCAACAGCAGTTTCTCCTCCCTCCTCCTCTCCCAGTTATCCCCACCCCGTTCTCCCCCAGATACACTCCTCCTCTGTTTCCATTCAACTGAACATAATATTACAAGTTACAGTATGACTTGTCACAAACCCTCATGTTGAGCCTGAATAAGGCAACCTAGTAGGAAGGAAAGGACTCCAAGAGAAGGCAAAAGAGTCAGAGACACTCCCACGATCACTGTGAGGAGTCTCATGGGAACACCAAGCTAAACAACCATAACTTGCATACAGAGGACCCAATTCAGACCCATGCAGGCTTTGTGATTGTTACTTCAGGCTCATTGAGCCCCTTTTTAATCCCTCTTTAATTAATGTCTTTGGCTCATGCTAGAAGAATATTTCTTAAATCTTGACTTGGAGATGAGAGGAATAGTTAACTAGGACTCATTTTTCTTATCACGTTTAGAGTTATCATGAAAAATAATGGGTTTCATTTTAGAATATTCACATGCATATACACAAACACGTAAGAATACACAAATAATGACAGATTTTAAATTAACAATTTGTATATGAGAAAAAATGTGATTTTGTCCTGAATCTGACTGATTTTGTTTAACATGATATGCACTTGCATCAATATCCTGAAACTCTGAGTTTTTCTTTATATTTGAATTAAAAACTCAATTACTTGTATTCACTATATTTCTTTATTCAGTCACCAATTGATGTGCATCTAAGCTGGTCAAATTTCTTAGCTACCTTAAGTAGTACACCAATACAAATGGATTACAAGGATCTTTCTGGTATAGCATCTAAGAATCCTTTTGATATAATAACTGAGTTTTATGGCAGCCCTATTTTAGTTTTTTTATGAAGCATCCATACTGACTTCCATATTGGCAATACCAATTTGCTTTCCCACTGATCCTTGTAAAATAGATTCTCTTTGTTCACACCTTAACAGCATCTATTGTCTGTTGTTTTCTTGATGATAGCTGTTTTGGTTAGGGTGAGAATGAGTCTCAATATAGTTTTAAACCAATCTTTAAAAATGTTGTAAAGTTTAAAAATACTTATTGGATATTTATAGTTTTAGTTTGAGAGCTGTCTATTCAGTCCATTATCCCATTTATTGATCAGATGACTTCAAAATTTCTATTGTTTAAATTTTGCAGTTCTTACTATAGTATATGTAGAAAAACCCTGAGTTCAGCTGGCAGTGGCCTATTTCCATTCTATATGCAGTCTCTTCTCTAGTAGTGATATTTTTGTTACCCAGATGCTTTTAGCTGCTTGCAATTACATTTGTCTTTTCTTGGGATAGTTCCTTTACTAATGGGCTCTTACAAAGAGTTCTTTTTTTTATTTTACATTTTTTAAATTTTGCATACCAACGCAAATTTCCCCTACCTCCCCTTCTCCTGTTCCTTTCCCCCAATCCTTCCTTCCACCTACTCCTTAGAGAGAATAAGGCCTCCCTTGGGGAGGCAACAGAATCTGGCATACCAAACTGAGGCAGGAACAAGCCCCTTCCCCCTGTATCAAGGTTGATCAAGGTATCCCATCATAGGGCATGGACTTCAAAATGCCAGTTCATATACCTGGGATAGGTCCTAGTTCCACTGCCAAAGCAACTCTCACAACAGATCAAGACATAACTGTCTCCTACATTTAGAGGGCCTAGTTCAGTCCCATGTAAGTTCCCCAGCTGTCAGTAGGAGTCTATGAGCTCCTACTAGCTTGGGTCAGCTATCTCTGTGGTTTTTCCTATCATGATCTTGGTTCCCCTTGCTCATATGATACTAAATACTGCTAATGTCTCTCTACTTAGACCCACTTTAGCTATTCAGAATCCTTTGTTTTTAGGATTAGGCTTCTAGCTCTGTGAAGAATACGCTGGGATTTTAATGGCCACTGCGGTAAAGTTGCAGATTATTTACAGCCATGTTGCCAGTTTGACAATACTCATTTTACTAATTAGGGAGCATGGGAAGTCTTTCCATCTTCTAGTGTGTAATTCAACCTTTTGGTGCCTTAAGTTTTTACTTTAAAGTTATTCCTTCTCCTTTATTAAGTTTATGTCTGTGCATTTTATTTTCCCTAAAGTTATTGTAAATGGTAATTTTTTCTTGATTTTTTTTCTTTTGGAAATTTCATCAATGATATGTAAAAAACTGTTAGTTTCCATATGATGATTTTCATCTTCTGCAACAATGGTGAAGTTACTTTTTCCATCTGAAAATTTTGGCAGAATCATTAAGTATCTCATAAGGGCAAGATTATATCATTTTACAGGAAAGGTACTTTGATGTCATCCGTTCTTATCTGTACTTAACTGTGGAGCCCATTGTTTGTTGGCAAGCCATTCCTGAACATGAGATCTGCCATGGAGTGGTTCATATACAACATTGTTATTCCTTTTGAGAAAACTGATTCCCATTTCTAAGAGGTATGACAGTTCCATTGCTAATTTCTACCCTAGTGACTAAATTTACATTTGTTCATCCATCAGTTTGTTCATTTTTACACATAAAACATAAAATATATACATATATGAAGGTAATCTAAATGAACTCACCAAATAATAAGGAGGTAGACAGAAACCCAACTGGCCATCTCTTGTCACCAAACAAAGCATCCAGTACCTGGTTTGAGTTACATCTAATTGTGTTGTTGGCCAAAGGGGTCCCATGGGACTCCACAGACAACTCAGACTGTTGCTAAGACTGTCCATTACTCTCCACAAATTGACAGCAAGGCCTCATTGCTGAAGACAACATCTATATAAATCATTGAATGGAAATGTCAAGTTGGAGGGCTGGAGAGATGGCTCAGCGGTTAAGAGCATTGCCTGCTCTTCCAAAGGTCCTGAGTTCAATTCCCAGCAACCACATGGTGGCTCACAACCATCTGTAATAAGGTCTGGTGCCCTCTTCTGACCTGCAGGCGTACACACAGATAGAATATTGTATACATAACAAATAAATAAATAAATAAATAAATATTTAAAAAAAGAAATGTCAAGTTGGTGACTATATAGAGCCTTTACTCTATGTTCCATCATCTTTGTTACAGAAAGATATTCCATATGCTATCAAAAGAGAAACAGAAACACCAATCCAGTCAAACTCTTTTCTTTTTTTTAGAGTGAAAACATTAATTTAATTTTAGGTATTGTTACACATTGAATTGATTTTTATAAATGTCAAAAGTAGGGAAAAAATTAATATTAAAAGTATAAGCAGGGACTTTTATTTATTTTTTATTTTATTTATTTATTTTATTAAAAATTTCCACCTCCTCCCCGCCATCCATTTTCACCCCCCCACTTCCCTCCCCCTTTCTCTCCAGTCCAAAGAGCAATCAGGGTTCCCTGCCCTGTGGGAAGTCCAAGGTCCTCCCCCCTCCATCCAGGTCTAGGAAGGTGAGCATCCAAACACGGTAGGCTCCCACAAAGCCAGTACATACATAAGGATCAAAACCCAGTGCCATTGTCCTTGGCTTCTCAGCATGGGATAAAACCGGACTCTCTGAACAAAGCAGGGACTTGTAAAACAAGACGTTGATACCACAGGAAATACTCTCAATGAGCAATAAATGAAATTATAAGAAATTAAGATATTTCAACACAAAGTGTAACTATCAGTTAACAGAAACCCTGCAAAATACGAGAAAATATTAAAGATGTTTATTCAGGCAAATAGTCAAGAAACATGATGGATGTTAATTCGTAAAGTTTCCTTGCCTTAGAATGTCGAGAAGCCTTGACACGTGTCATAAAACCTAGTATAAAATTATCTTACTTATGACATCAACCAACACCGGGGAACCCACAGTTAGACAGGATATCATCAGAGAAGTGAGAGGGGACAAGGGAAATGTCCCAATTTTAAGATGAGACTTTGGTGGTGGGGAAAGCACAGTTTTAGCTCTTTCTCCTCTCACAGTGAGAGAGAGATTCCTTGGAAAGTTGATGAGATCATTGGTGTCCAGCATATTTTCTAATTGAAACACAACTTTTGAATACAGTGATGAAATCTTGCAAAGCTCATGCAGAGAGAAATCAAATGTAAGTGCTCAGTGCAAAGGGCAGGGAACATGTAATGTTCTGCCCCAAGTTCTTTTTTTTTTTTTGTAGTATGACAATACATATTTCTGTTCATGCACTGAGTTACTTCTATGTTTGGGCAGACTCCTCCCACACAGACCCTCCCTGAAGTAGTATGGATCACTAAAGAACAAAGGAGAAATTAATGCTTTATATGTCACACATTTGATGGATCTGTTCATAATCTGTTCTTCTCTCACCATCATTTTTATGGGAGCCCACACCCCCATTTTCTTTTTCTATTCATTCTAAGGACTTGTCCTACCTCGAGTCAGGCAGTATCCTGGGCACAACTCCTTTTAGATGGCCATAATGAGTCTGCCTGAAGGCCCTGATTATGAGGTCACAAAGTGTATTGTTGATGTCACAAAATTATATAAAGCAGTGCAGCAGGCATCTCCTGCAAGGTATCACAGGCAGTGAAGGGAAACAGTCCCTAACCCAAGACATCTCCAGCTTGCCTGCTGGCTCCACAAGCTGACACTCCCCCCCTGCATGATGTCAAAGAAAGAAAGTACAAGAGATCAACCATAAAAGTCATATTCATCCTATTTGATGACATTGATTTTCTTTCAAACCCTTTATCTATAATTCAGTACTTCCTATAAAATATGCTAGGACAATTGTGGGACAATACTTGTGATAGTAAGCAACCAATGACTGATCTGACCTAAAGCCCACTCCATGATAGTGAGTGAGAGACCATGGAACACTCAACCTAAAATGTATAATATAGTACTAATACAGTACGTGCATGTATATGTATATATACACATATACCGTATGGAACCCAATACTGATTATATATGTACCTATGCAATTATTATATCTCCTTGAATAAATGTTCATTTTTTAAAATATGGAGCTACCTTATTTATATCTTTTAATTATTTTTGTTTAGTATCTGCTTAGCAGATATCAGATCAGCTAAGTTATCTTGTTGTCACACTCAGATATGCATTTCTGTCCTTGGACTCTCAAACTTGGGCATCCTTATTTGTCAACTTTTTAATAGTTTATTGTTTCAGACAACAGATAGTTCAAAATTAATTTTTCAATCCAGTTAGCCAGTGTTATCTATTTTCACTTAAATTGTTATTAGAGGATGTTTACTGCTTTTGGTGTTCTTTTTGCTAGAACTTAGTTCCTAATTCATTGGCTTTTACCCATAAGAGTTAGTCCTATTCAAATAGATACTCATATTCAATATTTCTTTTAATTAATATCTTGTTTCCACAGGCATTTTTTTCCTAACAGGATAAATTAACTGCAACCAAATTTAATTTCTATTAAATGATTCAATAGAAATCAGCTAACATGGTTTATGTTAACAACTGGCTTGGTAATAATTTTAAATTTATTATTTGAAAAAATCAGTTTTAAATTCTTGAATTTTAATTTTATATGATGTCATAGTTTAAAGCTATAAGAACCAGAAATTATGCCATTCTTATTCATGATGACATGGGAGAATCAAAATATTATATAAATTAGGTGTGAAGAAAAAAGTCTAGTCTTGATAGTCTGAAATATAGTGTATATTTTCTTAATCTCTTAATATAGGTTTCTCTATATTAGAAACCTGGATCAAATAAATGACCCTTGCCAGTTCATAACTTGACTACTTTAGAAACAACATTAGCAAACATATTTATAATATAATTTAAGGCATGAATCAGTAATGGTTGCTCTTAAGGAAAATTGATTGTCTGATGCCTGTCACAAGGCAACTCTTATTCAGCAGCTAAAGGTTGTCCATGATGCCAGGGATCAAACAGAATGAATGCAAGCTAGTGACCTATTTATAGTACTATGAAGAGGGCTGCACATGAATATTTTATCATCTATTACAGGACATTTCTAGGTAGTGAAATATTTTATCTTCTGCTATATTCTAAATTAGAGAAAGGCATTTTATAAGTTTGGCTTGCTTTTAAAATTTATTTTTAAATTAAAAATACAGTACCATCAATAGTTTTATGAATATAATAGAAAGCACTTCAATTTCAACAGATTAATTGGGAAGAATTGTTACCAGTAGCAATGTCAACAAAGTATCATGAGTATTCCTTAGCATTATCTTTGGTATGGTTGAAGTTGTCAGCATTTTTGACATTTACATGGCCAATATCCATGTTATTAAGCATTGCCTATGTATGAAATATAGCTTATATAAAGAGATTGTGAGGAAGGAAGAATGTTTTATTTCTTAAATTTCCCCTTACAAATAATTTTTGACAAGTTAAAAATAACTTCTGTATTCCTTAATTAGTATGAAAGGAACTCAGCATCTTAAGTTGATGATATTTACCTGGAACATACATAGCAAATGCTTTTCTCATTATTTATGATACACATGAGGACATATGCATTCGATACTTGCTTATTTCCATGGTGGATTCATCAGTATAAATTTTTTCTCAAATATGTAACATGTTGTGGAGAGCCAGATGTGTGTAGTCAATGAACAGCAAGAGAGAAGTTCACACACTCCTTCTGCTGGCATTATGGTTGGTACAGCAAGAAGGGAGCTCATAAAACTCTGCCTGTATTTCAGTTTGCTTCTTGAGAAGCACGAGGTGCTGGTAGAAATCTAAATGAGATTTGACAATCCTCACAACTTACTATATTTCCCGCAGCAAGGACATTTCATGTCTCCGTTAGAGTGTGTCATCACAGCGATGTTTTCACCACACCACTAGCTGGTGCGCGTTTCCTCCTGTGAGTCAACTCAGCAGTTCTGTCTGCAGCCAGCTATTTTCATTTAAGATGCTGGGTTGATGAAATCACTACATTGATGTTAAAACAGATTCTGTTCCATATTCTGTTAAATAAGCTAATATGTGAAAAGCTTTTCAACAAGTTCCTGGAAAACAGTGACATAGAATATGATTTTATCTATTTTTTTCATGAAATGAAAGGTTTATTCTATTGGTGAATTTTAAGATGATACTCTCAAATTGCCTCACTAGCCTTAAAATGCCTACTCAATAGCACACATTATGTAAACTTCATTCCTCAAAGTAATTGCTTTGGATTATTACAGATTTCAATGTATTGACTGTATAGACTATGAGATATTGTATCTTGGAGAATATATATGAAGTATAAACAAAGGTTGCATATTCTATCATATAAAATTTTTATTGAGAATAGTTGTATATGTTAAGTGGAGCCACCTTTGAAGGCTTTGATGCCTTTCTTCCTAGGCTGTTGCTTTTCTTTTTGGGGATGAATGTGGAGTTTCTGTAGGATGGGAGCAGGGGTTGTCACACAAGCATTCTATGTCCCCCTTTTTCAATTTTAAGGGTGCAGTCTTTAATACCAGTGCAAAAGTAGCTTCCTTGCCCTTTACAGTCAGTGGGGCCATGGATCATGAACTTCTACATGATTTCTGACCATTGAAGAGAACTCTTAAAACTTGTGATAAGGATGCTGAAGTGTAACCCCCAACAGTAGAAGACTTTTTGGAGTGGATGCAAATGGGAGGACTCAGTTTTCTTTAAGGCTCTAGCCAATGGGAGTCTGACCATATTTTAGTGAGTAGACAGGCAACACAAATTAGACATTTCTCTCTCTACCCCTCTCTCCTCTCTCTCTCTCTCTCTCTCTCTCTCTCTCTCTCTCTCTCTCTCTGTCTTTCTTTTTCTTACTCTTTCTCTCTCTCTTTTTTTTCTTTGCAGTGGGAGGTAACAAGGGTGAGTGGGCTACAGACCTGAGAGGACTAGGAGATTGTCTTGATCAGGGTGTATAATGTGAAATTCCTGAATAATCAATAAAATATTATGCTTAAAAAAGAGAAATAAATTACCATATTCTACAGGAAAAAGGTATATCCATCTGTATGTTGTACATTCAGGCATTTTGTGAGTTTGCCTTGTAAACTAACAAAGTAACTAAAAGTTACATGTGATTAAAACTCTATAGATGTCTATTTGAAAAAAGAAATAATTCAAGTGATAGTTATGTTTTATAATGTTTTTATCCATCATAGATTTGGATACATATGCATATGTGTTTGCATGTGTACATGCAAGAATGCTAATTATTTTAGAAGGCCACACAATATAATAAATACAGAGATGTTTGTATGGAACCATACCAGAACATGAATGATGGCAACTTTGAGAAATTGTGTATTGTATTAGTCAATGGTGCCTATGAACAAGCAACTTAATGGAAAGATTATACTTATGTAAGATAAACTTCATGCATGCATAATTGAAAATTGCTGCTAAAATTGATGTTAGAAGAAGTCACCTCTTAACAGCTATTTCTAAAGTAACCTATAGTTTTCAAAATAAACTGTAGCTCCAAGTCTTTCAGGCATCCATCTAAAGTTTAGTAGCAATAGGCTGCATATAAAGAGAACTTTGACAGAACATTGTAACCTTTACATTTTAGAAAATGTTTCCTGCGATGAGAGGACCCTTAGCAAGTCAGATTAGATGCTTTTGTTTTTCTTATCTAGATGTGGTTTCTAATGACTAATTTCATTTGAGACCACTTTGAAGCCAACTGTGATTCAATTATAAATGCTAACAAACAGAGGCATTATAGCTCAATTTACCCTAATCGTTTTAAATATGCATCATGGTGTGTAAACTCTTGAGGTTAACAATCAAGTACCGTATAAAATTTAGTGTCATTGTGTAGACTTTTGTAGATCCAGAAGTATATCCTCTCACCCGAAGATAAATACAAGCGACAACAGCAAATAACAGAAAACAAAGACACACTGAAACCATCCAGCTTCCGTCTTAGGTCTATATGGATGTGCCAATTGCAATGGGATTTGATGTTAGGCAGACATCTTCAGGTGGGAGCCGATTATAATAAATAATCAACTAATA
The DNA here is from genome assembly GCF_014885135.2 of Alexandromys fortis. Classification (NCBI taxonomy): domain Eukaryota; kingdom Metazoa; phylum Chordata; class Mammalia; order Rodentia; family Cricetidae; genus Alexandromys; species Alexandromys fortis. The sequence continues at coordinate 6,915,645 of NW_026067944.1, forward strand.
AATCAAAAGATTGCCTCTAACGCCCCTAAGTAACATGGGCTGAAGAAATGAGTAAAGTATAAAAGAAATTAAAATTCTATCTGTGAACATCTGCTTTCTCAGTGGATAAAAATGCCACTGAGTAAGAGAATCTAGAGAGGGGTGCTGATGTCAGCCAAATAACTAAAATTCAGAGGGGTCTAGACTGTACCATTTTAGGTTTAGATTATGTTCTAAAATTTCTCTGAGTCTCACTTGTCTCAGATGTATACTGGAATTCAAAATCCATTACTCCTTGTGGGTAATAGAAATAAAGTGCTCAGAAAAGGCCATTAGCAGCATTTTACACAAGAAATTAAAATAGTATCATAACTATGACTGCTATTATAATGTCATAGAGCCAGATAGCATCTTTCATTGTGACCTTTGAGAATGCCCACCCACCTCTGACAAGGGTATGACTGAAGTTGTTTAAAAGGTAAGGTTCCATTTTGTCTTTAGAGATTGGATAATGATGGTCTGCTCTCCTTTAACCTTGCAATAAGCCTGTCAACATATCATCTAGATCCCCTTGTGTCCTCTTTTGTCCCCCTCTAATCTGTTCACATCTGCAAGAGACGAGTGTTCCAAAATGCTTGAGTTTCATATCACTCAACTCTGTACACGCAGGGACAAACTACAAGTGTCTAGCCCTGGAGTCTTTTTTGATAAACTCATGGATTCTTATTTCCTCTGTTTAGAATGTTCTTTTCAATATCCCCTTTCTCCTTAACCCCCCAAACACCAGAGAAGCCTTCATGCCTTTTGTGACCATCCTTCCAGCTAGATCTCTTCTAAAACTATATGTTTTTTTTAATTAATTAATTTATTCCATTCAAAAATTTATACTTCCTCCCCTCCTCCCATTCCGCTCCCACTCCCCACTCCTCCTCCTCCCTCCCCCTCCCTCCTTTAGAGAGGGCAGGGAACTCTGCCCTGTGGGAAGTCCAAGCCCCCCCCCCATTGTAATAGGAGCGGTGGGGTTGCATCCCCAGCCCCCCGCCCCCCTGCTAGCTTATGCCCCAAAATAACAACACACAAACTGTATTCATTTAAACACTGCTTGGCCCATTAGCTCTAGCCCTTACTGGCTAATTCTGATATCCCGATCAACCCATCTGTAATAAACTGTAGCACCGGTCTTACCGGGAAAGATTCAGCATGTCTGACCTGGCGGCTTGCTTCATCGCTTGCATCTGCCCGGGAGAGGGGAGCATGGTGTCTCTGAGCTCACTTCCTCTTCCTCCCAGCATTCTGTTCTGTTTACTCCGCCCACCTATGTTCTAACCAATAAAATGGGCCAAGGCAGTTTCTTTATTTTTTAACCAATGACCTTCCTCCATCACCCCCCCCACACACACATCCAGGCCTAGGAATCTTTGCATCCAAATAGACTAGGATCCCAAAAAGCCAGTACATGCAGTAGAAACAAGTCCCAGTGCCTTTATCAATGGCTTATCAGTCAGCCCCCATTGTCAGCCACATTCAGAGTCTGGTTTGATCGCATGCTCATTAAGTCCCAGACCAGCTGGATTTGGTGAGCTCACAATAGACCAGGAACACTGTCTCACTGGGTGGACCAACCCCTCACAGTCCAGATGTCCTTGCTCATCTTAATTACTACTTTTCAAATAATTTCTTATCTAGTGATAGTGGCTTGCACCGTGCTTCTAACATTTGGGAGGTAACAGAATGATTATCAGGATTTTAAGGCTAGTTTGGTCTACTAAGCAATACCTTGTTTTAAAAATTAAGATAGAAGTGAAATAAAATAAAGACAAGTATTTATTTTTTTCATGATATAATTAGCATGGAAGAAGAGAAGTTTTTAAAATGTCTTCTCTAGAATGTGGATTCCAGACTTTATCTTTCCACATTTGACTTTTTTCACTTCATTTCTAGAAAATTCTGTTTCTCTTAAGGCTTTATATTGCAGGTCACCTTAATGATCATTCTCCACTACCCACAATGTGTTTAACTAAGCACAATTTTATATTTCTACTTCATTTTCATATACACAACTATTCTTTATACTATTCAATGACAGATATAATATGGGGACTGCTTCATGCATTCCTTGTAAATACTGAATTCCAATTAGGGGACATCATCTGATATTTTTAGAATAATCTACCTTGGATACTTTCTTTTTACTGCCTTTTAAAAAAATCTTAGTTTTCTTGAGATATGCAAACTTATACATTCTTGTCATTTCAAACTTTGAGCTAGGTATATCTGGGCAAGTCCCCATCATCTATGAATGAGTGGGCTAAAGGAAAGGACCCTTTCTTTGTCACCTTTGACTATACCTAGCCAGCATAACTCACTGAGGACCATCTGGGCTTTAGCGATGTGACACTTACTAAATATTCATGAAACTTTATATTTTGACCACATAGTGCTGTCATATAGATGGAGTTGCTACCATCAAATTCCAACGAACAATTTTTAATACCCATCAAACAAATCTTCCTCACATTTATCCTTTAGAAAAAAAAAAACATCTTGTCATATTAGCTACAACCCTGGCTTTTAAAAATTCAAACAGAGAATTGGAACAGAATCAGAACCAGAGCAATTCTTCTGTCCTCTGTGGGAAAAACAAGGAAGAAAATGACAGATCAAATGCCATTTTCCAACAGCAGGTTGAGTCAGAAAAATGAATAATTTAAAGAGAGGATACTTTGTGGCTTTAATATCTTCAGTAGAGCGTCATGGCCTCAGCCCCTTCTGCAGCATGCCCTGCCTCCTGACTCACTGTCAGCAGCAACAATCTGCATCAAAGTGATCGGCTCCTGGATGTTTCAGTCCATTAATATGACATTCTAATTAATCCACGTAAGAAGTACCGTTGCTCCTAGAAGCTAGTGATCAAAGGAAAGCCATGATTAGGCATGCCAGTTGAGAAAATTTCATCAGTCCTCTGCTCCTTGTAATGCCTTCATTGTCAGAAAGTGGCATTGTTGAAACAGCAGACAGCTGTTCACCAGTGATTCGAAAAGAAGGAAACAAAGCCAAGTGGCACCCTGAGAAAGAATGAACAAAGTGATAAAAGTGAAACCACGAGACAGAAAACAATTGTTTAGATGCAACTTTGTGTCGTATCAAATGGGCTGTAAGTCCCAACTGTGAAACAGGCCAAGGAGTCTTAGAGTTTCTGTGATATGTCACCCCATCCTTGTCACTTGACTCTTCGCTAATCTCAGTGACTGAGAGGGAGGAGCACCGCACCAAGTGCTCCTTAGGAGAAAATTATCTAGGCAATAATATGAATATATTCATGCAGCAGCATGATGTGGTTGGTAGAAAATATGAAGTTAGTAGCCTGAGAGATACAGCGGTGGATAATGGCGCTTGTGACCATGGCTGAGACCATGTTTTGATCAGGAGGCCCCACAGTGTGGAAAAATGAGAAACGACTCCGGTAAGTTGTCTTTTGACCTCTACATGTGTTGTGTGCCTCTCCCCCATATGCACCCATTCCCTCCTTCACTTCTAAATGAATTAATTGTAAAATACACACAATAAGGGTTTTATTTAACTATACGTTTCATGAACATTTACAGTATGAAAACATCACACAGAAAATATAATTTTGCTGTGCAAATTAAACTAAGATTAGAATATACTGTAACATGGTGAACAATGAAGAAGTCAATACTGACATTTAAAGTGATTAAATAATATATTATGTTATTTAGAGAAATAAATGTAATGAATGCCAAGAAAGGTCACATATTTAGTCATGTAATGATGAACTTTTTCACTGCCCTAAATTATGTCAGCTGAAAAGAAATAAAATATTTCAATTGAAAGAATAAGCAACTATTTCAACAGCTTGAATTTATTCCATCCAACTCACAGTCAATAATTACATTTTCTAAGACTCGTTCAAGTTCCATATAATAGTCCTTGAGGGAAAGATGCCCTCACTTGGCTGTGGACTGCTTTCTTGCAGTGAGAAGAACGAGCATCACCAGTAAACAGCATATTCAGTCTGTGGTGGAGAACAGGAAATATGGTGGTTTTATAAAATGGCCTCCCAAACTCCTTTAAAACTTTACCTATTGATCAGTGCTGGCTCGTTGCCCTACCGTGGAAACCACAGTAGACCTGTGATGGCACAAAAGAATAGAATATGAAATGCTGTCTGAAGCTGGGTCATAAAAGACTATACAGCTTGTAGCTTGTACGTGGTCATCCTAGAAGGAACGATTTCTCAGGGGTGGGTGTCCCTTGCTGCACTCAGATGTCATATGGTGGGTAGAAACCGTCACCTTGAGAGAATACATGTGAGTTAGGACTGCTGGTATTTGATGATCCCACTCAGATTGTTCAGCACTGACTGATGACACCCTTGGATATCTCCAGGCATTTAGAACTGAGGAAGGTACAGAGTGACTTACTCCTCTGGGGGTTTTATTTTCTTGACCCTCAAAGAGAATCATAAAACGGAGAACTTCACGACACTCAATTTCCTGTCATGAAAAAAATCAGTGGGTGCAAAAAATACAACAAATTGAGATTATTTCATATCCTAAGTTAGTATATGAAGAGTTTACCATGTAGTTAACTACATCTTTACCACAACCTGAGAGACAAATACTTTTACATTGTTTTATATTTGCTTATTTAATGTATATGAGTGTTTTGTCTGTGTACTACGTGTGTCTCTGATGCCCACAAAGGCCAGAACAGGTGTTGGATTCCTCGGGACTAGAGTTATGGATGATTGGGAGCTGCCATATCAGTGCTGGGAATAGAATCTAGGTATTCTGCCACCTTTCCAGGCTGCTAATGCATAATAAACTAGAATTCAGAACAGGTAAGTAACTTTTCTGACAGATTATAAATTTAAATGGAAAGACTGAAATTGAAAACTGTATTTGTCCATGTCTGGAAGCCATTTCAAAAATATTGACTTTTGTTTTAATCATGTTTATAATAGCTAAAAGTAAAAATAAAAACAAAGCCACAATTTTACGCAGTTATTGTAATGTTTCCCAAACTTATATTCATGATACTGTCAACTATGATTTAAATTATGGCCACATCATTGAGTGGAAAATACTTCCCCGCAATGTACTTTGGAAGGAGAGCAGTTGCTGAATTAATATTTCAATCAACCTGACACCATGGGTTTTTTTAAAATTAAATCTGATATGGTTGTTGGAAAAATGATGACTAAATGAATGTAGGAAATATATCAGCTAATAGAAAGACTAATGAATATTCATCGAGAAATGTTAGAACAGATTGATGCTGTCATAGAAGATACCTGTCATATTTGTTTACATTTGGTTTTATATGTTGCGTGGTAATCATAGAAGTTTGAATGAGAATGGCCCCCATCAGCTCATATATTTGAATGGTTGGAACCAATCGTTGGTGTAACTATTTGGAAAGGATTTGAAGGTATGACCTGATTGGAGGAGGTGTGTCACTGGGAGGGGGCAAGTTTTGAGGTTTCAAAAGTTCACATGATTCTCAATAGTTTCTCTCTCTCTCCTCCTCCTCCTTCTCCTTCTCCTCCTTCTTCTTTTCCCCTGATTGGGGATCAGATGTAAATTGTTATGGTTCCAGTGCTTTGGCTGCACAATGTTGCTCTTTTTTGTATCATTGGTGTCATGGACTCTAACCTCTGGAACTCTGAGCCCTGAAGTTAAATGCTTTCTTTGATAAGTTGCTTTGTCATAGTGTTTTGTCACAGTGATAGAAAAGTAAGAGAGCCCATGTGGTATATAACCCTTCCTTTTTTCAATAAAACCCTGTACTCAACTGGATATTAATACTCTAACAGTCTTTAAAGGAAATGACTTGAAATATAAATCCTTCAAAATAAGAATGGAAATACAGAATTAAATCAGGATCCTTGAGCTATTTCTATATGAGGCTAAAATTAATACATAGAAAGAATAAAATTCAAAAATGCAAGAGTGGAAACTTTGAGATTTTAGAAGTTAATATATTCAGAAGTGGGAATCCTGTTGCTACATTAGAAAAAGAAACTCTAATCCGAAATTTTTGGGATGATGCTTTATATATTCTGGAATATTGTTTTTACATAGTGATATTTCTCTTGACTGAGATCCATATCCAAATACAAGTTATTAATGGTTCATACACACAGTAGCATAGTCCCTGATGATGATTTCAGGATCAGAATTTGTGCCTGTGTGTGTCTACCACAGTGCAATTGTGAATGTCGGAAGACATTTTGCCAGCTTTAGTTCTCATCTTCTATCCTGTAGGTTCCCGTGTGAAATTCAGGTCATCAGGATGGGAAGAAACTGCCTTTATCCACTGAGTCATCTCATTGCCCCCTTACCCAGTTTATTTCAAGTGCCTTTCTCTTTCTTGTGCCTTGACTACATTAGAATCAGGATTTTCCCTTTGTGATACAATCACAGAACTCAGAACTTTCAGATATCAAAGACTTTTGTATTTCAGATTTTTGCAATTCATTAATGAATCCACATAAAAAGTATTTAAATATACATTTATTGAACGTGTTGTATTGACATTGCTCTTTATGATACTAAAGATTAGACAAGACTACAAGTTAATAAGATCCATTCACTGTATCTTAACATTAACATTGTTGTATTGTTAGGTTAATGATGCTTTTATGTAAAAAGCAGCTTCAGGAAGTCAGAGAGGATACTTAACTGATGGATCTTGACCATATGACTCAGGTTCATTCTGACTCAATTTGATATTGATTTTTATTTCATAATGGATTAACGGGACTTTGTAAGATTTAAAAGGGGGGATTAATCTATGATGATATGTGCAAAATAATATTTTAAGTTGCCCTAGAGCTCAAAGGTCTTGGAAGATGGCAATCTGTTACAAGAGTGTACAGTGCACAGATGTTTTCTACATCCTCTTTTCTAATAACAAGTTCTACTTGTAGCCATTTACATAAATTAACAGAGACTGACACGTTAATTATCTCTACTAATTAAAATATTTCAAGATTCAAATATCTATAAAATTGTGATTGTTCATTATATACCCATATGAAAATGAATCTTCATGTATATCTCAATTATTTATTCACAGCAATATATGCAGCCATTTGGACACAGCAGTATAAGAGCAGAACAAGGCACACTGAGTGAGCAAGATGGACGTTTATCTACAACGAATTAAAGTAATGCTCCAATTGCTTGCATCAGGATAACATCGCCAGTGCTTGGGCCACTGTAATTGATGCTGACCAAGGTTAAATGTGTTTTTCTATTTGTTTTTGTTTGGTTTCATTTCTTGTTTTGTGTTCTTTTTGCTTTTTTCTAGTTGAGTCTTTCCTCTATCTTCATCTTCTTTCAGGAGTCAGCTTTCTCTCCAGAAGATTTAAAGAAAAGTCTCATTCTACAAATGTTCTGCTGTGAAATGAACCACCCCACAAAATCCCTCCCATTTAATAGAAGAAGCCAGGGCATCCAAAGCCCTGGCTTGGTAGAGATTTGCCATGCAGGCTTCTGTTAGTCTCTGTGTGAGGCACAAAATCAGATTGTCTTTTCTGCGGTCCTCTACTTTCTGTTCCTGATCTCTGGTGTGTGCCAGAGAAATCTGAGAGACGCAAAAATAAAAGGGGGGGGGGAGTGGAGTCACAGACAGTAAGACAAGGTTACAGAGGGGAAAACCACCTCGAGGGACCAACATGTGAATCCAGGTTTAGAGGAGGACTACATGACAAGTGAGTCCCAAACAGGGAGAAGAGCACGTATCAGGGGTTACTGTGGTGTGGAACAAAGTGCACAATACAGAATATCCGAGGAATGTATTCAAGATCTTTCCTGAATTTCCATGCTAGAGATCCAGATTGATGAGGTAGAAATCTGGGAAAGTAAGAAAGAGAACCAAGAAAACACAGAATTCCAGTTGAGGATTTCCATTTGGGTTCGTAGGGATACCTGTGGGAAGAACTCCGAAGAGCAAGGCCGCGGCGGGGGTTATCTGGAGAAGCAAGATCAACTGTATTCAGCATTTGATGCGGAAGGACTGATAGTTAACAGATTAATCCTGGCATGTCAGGTCAGATGGGAAAAATTCCAATTCAGTCTTGTTGGCTAGCTTTGCACAGTACTAGCGAAACTGACTGCAGCTCCTCTGTCCCTCTCACCTTCCAGATGGGCAAACTACTGACCAGAAGCCTCTGCCAGTTCATGCAGGCAAATGCCCTTGGGTATCCAGAAAAGTTTCCTATTCCACCACTGTGTCTGGGTCTTGCAATCTTTCCATCCAGTCTTATACAATGATCTCTAAGCCCTGAGGAGAAGTGTGTGGCCGCCAAGAACTACTCATGCTCCAGTATTTGGCCATATATCCACGAACAAACTAGAAGCAGTAAATTGTCTCCATGGGTTTATTAAAAGAAGGAAAGCAAGGTTATTGGTAATCAGAAGGGAATAGTGGTTGTGGGAATAGGGGAGAAACTGAAGAGGAAAAATGGCTGCCCTTGATCAAAACTGATTGTATTGTGTAAAGCAATTCTCATTAAGAAATAAATCTTAAAATAGAAATGTAAGATCATTTTAATTATTTAAATAAAAATGTCTTAATTTAAAAGTGAACACAGGTTTTTTCAAGTATAGAACATATCAATTACACATACCACCAATGTTTTAGCAATTGTATACCAATCATGGAAATATTTGTACTTCAAATTTATTTATTGATTTATTTAATGTTCCAACCACATTCTCCCCTCCCTCTTCTCCTTCTGTCCTTCCCCTTCCCTCCTCTCTGCCTCCCCACCAATCCAGTCTTCCTCTGTTTCTGTTCAGAAAAGGACATGCCTCTCATGGATATCAACAAAGCACGGCGTATCAAGTTGTAATAAGACTAAGCACCTCCTCTTATATTAAGCCTGGGAAAAGCAAATCATGAGGAATAGGGACCCAAAAAGACAGAAAAAGAGCTGGGGAAGCCTCTGCTCCTTCTGTTAGGAGTTCCCCAAGAAGACAAAGCTATGTTTCTGTCTCATATACACAGACGGCTTGGGTCAGTCCCATGCAGGCTCCTTGGTTGTCAATTCAGGCTTTGTGAACTCCTATGAGCCCAGATAAGTTGATTGTGTGTTTTCTTGTGATGTTCTTGACCCCTCTGGCTCCTCCAAACTTACCTTCCTCTCTTCAACAGGAGTCCCCAAGTTCAGGCTGTTGTTATTTTTAAGAGCAATGGAAATAGCAATGCTAGCAGATTTTTTAAAGAAGAACATTAATGTCTACAAGAAAAGCAAAGATTGATCTTGTGACAGGTATCAATGAAGAGCACATATTCACATGACTGGCAAATACATGCTTAAAGATCTTGCTGTTGAAAACAGAACCCACTAAACCATCTTATGGAATGTTGTCATGTATAGAAAATTATGGAACTTTTCATATGCCCAATCATTAAGAAATAGCATCATAGCACTTTTCTGAATACATAAAAAACTTTTGTACTTTTCTTAAAAGCTTCTTAGAACATGTAGTGTACTAATTACTGTAGAGAAAGAGATACGTTCCTGGCCAACTTCTATAGCTTGAGAATGGTAATCCTTTTAGGATCTTCTGAAGATAATGGCATTCTGCTATATTCTGATATGATTATTTTTATTCATTTGTATCATTCATTATCTGGAGACATTCATATTTTACATACATCCATTTGTTTTCAAATCAAACTAAAATTTGAAGGGTCCCACAATATAAAGTGACTTATCATTGTATCATAGAATTTTTAAATATGAATTTGAATTTGGTATTTATGCTTTAGAATTGATGTTCCTAATCATAGTTATTTCAGATACATCTTCCATGTGTGACCTTAAACATTTCTTTCTGAATTCTGCCAATCAATTTTTTTCAGGTTTCCTTGGGATTTTAATAATGTATAGTTGTAAAAGGTTACATAAAATATTAGTACCCATGTTGAAGACTGAGGCTCCCAATGGGTGAAATGTATTAATACAATTTGAAAGAATGATGCTATAAATTTCATAGGGGAAAATTAATTAGTTAATCTGCTACAACATTGCTAATATGTAACCCACAGGCTAGTTATATGGTTATATTTAAATCACATAGTATTTGTCTCTAGTAAGAAAGTTTTACCAATGAATGTTTAGACTGAACATTTAAGATTGTTGAGTGTTTTCTATAGGTAGTATATAAGATGGTCTTTTATAGATGTAATTATGCAACTCTGAATAATATTTTACATTTTCTCAATCTCAAATTGTGCTAGAAACAGGTTTACACAAGGAACAACACACAATTTGCCCTAAAGAAATAGTACAGGAATGATAAAAATATGTCTTTACAAGAAATAGTATAAGATTCAAGAAGGTAAGAATGTAAATATATTTAAATGTCAGTCTGACTTGTAAAATATTTATTCATTTCTGTCTTCATAAAAATAGGAATTATTGCTAGGTTTATCATAAGAACTTTACAAATGTGTCTTTCTGGTAGAATACATATCACACACACACACACATCCATACATACAGAGAGAGAGAGTGATGAATGGATTCTATATGGGTGTTTCTATATCCATGTGTCTGTCTGTCTGTCGGTCTGTTGGTCTATCATTTATCACATCTATCACATTCTTAACATTGATTAAGAGCATCTAAGAGATTTTCATGGACTATAAATCCTTACATTTCTCTGAGTCTAACATGATTTATTATGCTGTAGTGCGGTCAATTGTACAGTCACTTTTTTTAAATCATACTTCAGAATGTAACCAAATGCTAAATAAAAAAATCATAATTTCATGATTCTTATAGATGTCATTTATATGGCATGTTTATGCTCCTTCTTTATTATACAGAAATTCTTGTTCTTTGCTTGTGGACTCCTTATGGAATCTTTTTGTCAACTTAATAATCTTATTCCATTTAAGCAATGCAAACTTAAAATCCCAGGAAGCGGAAAATTACTTTACATTTTATACTAAGTGCTTTGTGGTAAAAATTGGGAAGAGAATTTCTATGCATGTGATATTTTATAGCCATCTCATCACAGTTTCTTGGGAAGATAATATGTTGTATTGTGATTATTGAACATTAGTATTCTGTGCCCTAAAATTAGAATGGTTTAAAATTCGGTTGTGTAAAAGTGACATTAATAAAATAAAAAGGAAATCATATCAAGGAAACAAAAATAGATGTATTAACTAAAAGTGATAAAAAAAAAAAACCTTGGTCTTCTCAAGGAGGTACTCAGAGGTTACAGACATAGCCTGTAATTTAATAGCATGGTGACCTTGAGAAAGTAACAAATTTCTGCATCTCAGTTTGGTAGGTGACATTAATTTAACCTCATACCATTATGACAAGTAATGACAAAGAACTTAGCATCAGGAAGATCACATATGGCTACCAAATACCAGTTGCAATTTTTATATATTACCATAATTATGGTCTTTATACTGAGGATGCCATTAGGCCATAAGGCAGAATTTGAAAGATGGCTTTTAAAATTTACACTAATCACTTGGGATCTTATAAAATGCAAATTTTGGGTAATCAGGTCGGATTTCTAAGAAAATCCAGTTGATATTAACGTCCACACATGGGGCAGTTGATGTATAGAATGTCATCGGCAGTGGAATTGCATCAATACCTCAGATTCAACAGAATTAGGGATTTGAATACTTATCTCCACTTCTTTATGGTACATCCTTTATTCAGTGATGAAATTATTCTCACCATTAGCAAAGAAAAATAAATCTTCCCCTGTTTTGTCATTCAGAAAAATTGAATGTTTCTAGATCTCTACATACTGCAAAAGACAGAAGGTAAATTTGACCTATCCTTTAAAAACGTTTTCCAAATTGTGTTATATAGATATGGCCAGTTTCATGTGTTGGAAGTAAAAAATAAGGAAAAAATATGACAATGAATACTACCCATCCACATCTTTTATAAAAATAATCACACTTGTAGATTATTTTTGTAGGTGGTGTGAAGATTTATAAAAGTAATCATAATGCATGTTACAAATTGATAAATATTAAACATTTTCTGGGCAAAGTACAAGAGGAGTTCAGCATAGAGAAGTAACATTAACCTGCTTTCCCCTAGTAGTTCGTGGACCTGAGCCCATTTCATTTCTTCCTTTGGGTGCCAATTCCTGTTCTCACTTTTTCTCATAGGAAAGGGGTGAACAAATATGTCATATATTTATTCATTTACATAAATAAAGCCTGTATTATATGTATGCTTTATTTACATACACAATATCAACATTCATTAGAAAATATGAAACACAAACACATTTTCCGCATTTTACAGACACAGAACCTGAGGAAAGAGATATTAATCCCATTTCTGAGCAATCAAGCTCACTGGGCTTGCTTCCCTTCCCTGAAAGCCAAAAGATTTTTTCAGATCTCTTCTTTTTTGCAAAATCCCTCCCGAGTTGCTCTTTTCATCTGTGGCTTTACAGCTCACTTCTTTTTGAGTCCTTTCACTAAGCTGGGTTCAGGGTGAATACATATCTTCTTGTGTATAATAAATAGTTCTGCATGTGAGTTTGTCACATTTCAATGTAAACATGTGAATGCCTGCTGAATTTTAATAAACGAAGTAGTGGCCTAAAGATGTGACAGTTTTTTCTGCCATTTCTATTTCCAGCACTCTGCTGTGTGAGAACTTTAGCATGCAGGTGAGGGAGATAGAGGCTATGCTATGGTTTGCTTTGGTGACAATTCACTCCCATGGGATAGAGTTAGTCTTTCATTCCCCTAAATGGTAAGTCTGTACCATGTATTTTATTTTCTGAGAGGCCAGTATGTACTCATCTTATTTTTAAAACACTGCATGAAGAACTTCATTGAGTAGAAATGAATGATGCTTCATGATTTAAGATTTTATTTCATGATTAAAGGCTATGGGTAGTGAATACATTTAGGAAATTTGAATAGATTTTTAAGAATCTTATTTTTTTCACACCTTTGTTTTTTTTTTCCCTGCTTGCTATTTTCTGTCTCATTCCAATCCCAGTTATTAATATCTATCCACAAACAATAACCATGGTATATTAAAGTTTCAGAAAATTTTGATCATAGTATAATCATATGTGAGTTGCCTTGGTCTGTTTCTTTGTTCTTTCCCTGATATTTTGAAAGCAGTTCTATATGAGATACTCTGACAGCCTCTTCAATATTCTTCTCAGTGTCTTTGCCCCTCATTTCTTTATCATTGTCTAGTGAAATGAAAATCTTTGCATGCTTAAGTGCAATCACATGTGGACGAGTGTGTCACTATATGATTGTTACCCATAAAAGTAGACGAGTAATTTTATTGTACTGAGTGAAAGGTTGAACAGACTTCAGAGAAATGTGTGCTAGCACCGAGTTGGGGTATGATAAACACACTTCCCTGTATAGACATTCAGTTTTTTTAGACAAACAAGCATTTTGTAGGAAGCAGAAGAGATGTGTAAAAATGTTATCATGTGTTCAAATTTAATATTGTATTAAAGACACAGTTTTGCCATTGCGGAAGCTGAGGTCAGAAATCCAAAAGGTCATCTGCACAGTTGCTAATTTTCTTTCATTATTTCCATAATGAGATGTACTATTTCAACAGAGAGAGCCTCTTGAGAGCTTCTTTTTAGTGGTTTCAAGCACACATTTCATTGGCTTTTATTTCTCAGGATTTGTAACATTTTCCACGTAACCTGGAAGAATAGGCACAATAACCACAAGCTAATAGGAAGCAGGTTGTTAACTGTTTTGTGCAGTTGCTCTATGAACTCCACCCTTTCACACATCATTGCAAGTTCAAAAACTATTGTACATATCAAAGTATGCAAAAGAACTAGAAAACACCTTGCTTGAGAATTTTTTTAATAAATGAAAAAATGAATACGTAAAATTTAATAAATTCTTCAATGTCTGATCCTGGGCCTAAGTTGTCTATGCATGGATTTTAGAGGCAAAAATCATCTTTAGACATTTTTTCTTACTTGATGAGAAGAAATGTGTATGGAATGAAACACTTAAGAAAAACAATTATTTTGTTATAAGGAATGAAAAGTTAGCATAACAGTTCTATTATTCTTAAATGATGATTAGAAAGACTTTAAGAGGACAGAGCTAAAATAATCTGAGGGAAAGCACTGTAAATAAGAACATTCGGAGTTTTAATATTAAAAAGATGAAGATGCACCTTTTGACTAGGTAAATCGGAGCAAGATTTATAGACACATGTACAGTGAATATTGAAAGATGACTATGATGTTATTATACTAGAATTAAGAAATATTCAGTTAATAAAAAACATACTGTCTTTGTGTATTAAGCGGGAGTAGCAAGCACTAATTATGCACACACACATCACATCACATCACATATATGTGTGTGTATGAAGTAAGGCAGTCAAAATGTTACTTCCATTAATTGCTATTTATTTATGTTTGTCTTAGCTTTCCTTTTATTGTTCTTTTTTTATCATACTGTGAACTTTAATGTGCAATGCATATTTTCATATGAAGCTAGTCCAAATAAACTATCATTGATTTCTATTTAACATTAGTTTGTCATTGAAATGAATGAGATGAGAAGAGCTCTGGGCCTCTTGGAAGAGTTCATATCAGTTTTCTTTAGAGAGCAGGGAACTCAACTGACTTTTGGCTGAACAGTGATGCTGAATATTTGAATATTATTTGACTTCCCTTATTTTGACTGCTGGCTGCACTTTTATAATTAATTATTCATTACAGTTAACATGCACTAACTAGACTGGTGCATTTTGTTCGTACCATGTGGTCTATTCACAAACCTCATCATTTTCTGAAAATTCATTGTGTATTTGATACATATTTGTTGATAGTTTCATAACATTTTTAGGTCAACTAGTCAGTGCCTTCTAGATGTTAAAACCATCATACCCAGGATACTGGTTGTGAAAAATCTCAATTTCAGTGAAACAGGCTAAAACATGCAGTCTCTTTGACCTTAAGTGATTCAGTGTTCATTTTTTAAAAAATATAAAGTAAAGAAGGTAATACTGCCTCCCTGAATTGAAGACCTGAGCCAAAGAGCCTAAGGATCCTTGTATGTCAGTTTCTCTCCCCTAGGAGTTCGGATGGTAATCACTAGATGCCTGCTGGTTCAGATTCCATTCCCAAGTACACTCAAAACGCATCAAAAATAGCAGCCCTTCTGAATGGACACTACGCCTTGAACTTTTCAACCTTACAGTCTAGCAAAGTTTGCATTGCTTTACATAAACTACTGTAAACCAAGAGAAGAATACAATTGCTCCTTAACTTCTTTGGTAAGGTGAAAACTGCTTGAGATGTTTGGGAGGAGGCTGTGGTTCCTGATGATTTAAACACAGTTGCCCAATCATGTGTGTGATTGAAGGAATGTTGGCTGCTGCAAGGCTACAGCTAATCCTAATCGCTTCTCCAGCCCGTTCTCCCAGTGGCTGCAACCAGGCTCTTCAGATCTGCTTTTCGGACTACAGTCTGGGGGTGTGGGAGGGAAGCAGGTCTTGGGAAAACCTTCTGCCAGGGAGGAGCCCTGGGCTTCCTCCCTAGTACCACGGACAGCGCACTAACGCCTCAGAGAGAGGCGGAGGAAAGAGCCTCGCCTCACAGGTGGGAGGAGGGAGTGCAGTGACTGACAGGCGGGGAGGGGAGCAGAGCAAACGAAGGAGTGCTCTGGGAAGGGAGTGGAAAAACAAAAATCTGGGCTCATTCTGAGCATCAGGTCCTGGGGGTGTTGTTCAGCTGCACTGCGCTCCTCATTCAGGCGGACGCTGCCTGAGTTTCCCGGCAGATTGTCAGTCCGTGTAGGAGCAGACTGCCATCTAGATCAGACTCCAGGTGAGTTAAGTCCCAGGTTTGCTTAAGGGTCTTGAACTAGGGGTCTGCACCTGGTGAGGTTGTACAGCTGTCTTCTATTTGCCAGAGTCAAGGACGGACTTGGTCTTGGCGATGGTAACATAGGCTGAGGCTAAGGGGTGGAAGGTGGGAGGTTTTGATCTCCCAGCAGAATTTGGATGAAATTTAGCTGAAGTGACTAAGTGGGGTTGAGAAAATGTCCTCAATGGTAGGCATTAAGTGTGTGTGTGTGTGTGTGTGTGTGAGAGAGAGAGAGAGAGAGAGAGAGAGAGAGAGAGAGAGAGAGAGAGAGAGAGAGAGAGAGAGAGAGTTGTCTAAGATAAATTAGCTTTTATAACAGAAGAAATTGTGGGCACCCATTCTGTATGCCTATTATCTTGTTTCATGCCCACTTTTTCAAGTCAAGTCACAGAACTGGAAGGTGTGGAAGAGGTATTTAAACATAAGAAGCTTCAAGAAAACGTGGCTCTCTGAGTCCAGTAGTGTGCTCACTTTGCCTTTGAGGACTCTGGGTTCTTTTTTCTCTGTATTTTCTTAGAGCTCACTAAAGGAAACTTCAGGCTTCCAAGCAGGCTTCACATGTGATAACAGTTTAGTGTAAAAGCCATATTGATTTACTTCATCTCCTGTGTTCCGAAATTGGTACCTTCCGGGGAGAGGGGTGTTTAAAAACACAACTTTGAAGTAGATGACTTAAAGGGAATGAATGTATTTCTTCTCATTTTGGAAATTCTATGACCATGAGAAAAGTGGTGAGCTCGTATGAAAAGGAAGACAATTTATCATCCCAGGGAGAAAGGATTGATGGGCTATTCTAGAATTTCCAGTATAGGCAATACTCCTGGATACCATCAGTATAATTTCATTTTACATTTTCTTCATTTTGTTTTTAATGTGTGTGTGTATATGTAGCAGAACATGCTGATTTATGAAAGACAGAATTCTCTAAGTATTTAAAAGTTAACTTGGTTTAAAAATTGTGTGACTCAGTTATAATCACTAATAATCACAGTTGACACAGAAGGTTTTGTAGTTTGGTTTTTGTTTTTTAATGGACCTTACCATTTCTGTTAAGTAGCCTTGACTTCTGTTTCTGAATTCAGTACTTACTGGGTGTCCCTTTGGTGAATATTGGCCAGTAGAATTTGTGGATGTTGCATTTGTCCAGTGGGCTATGGAAAATTTTAGTGGCAATGAGGTATGCATGTTTTCCCCTTATCCAGACTTGGAGATGAGATTTAAAGTATCTTCCTTGTATTTAATAAACTTTCTCTTGTGGGAAGGGTTGTTCTGTGCTTATTAGCACTTCTGGGATTTTCTCAGTGATACAGGTGAATCTAGAGTTCTGTAATATATCAGAGTCACCCTGCTCTGTCCCCTTTCTCTACATCCACCGAATTGTGGAGTGAAGCTGTATTTCAGCTAGAGTATTCTATTTTAAACATCTTGATTCTCCAATTTCTTGTGGAAGTTTTGAAAGAGAGAAATTCTGGCTTGATTTTGTAGGTGAGGACTGGGCAATGGAGGAATGAACTATTTTAATTTTCAATGTCTGTCACATTATAATGTAAAAATTTACTCAACTTCAATTTTGGACCTTTTCTCAAATTTGCATCCAATATTTGTTCAGACTGCTACAAAAAGGATAAATATATATTTGGTACATGGTGACAATTTTCATATGTTCTTGGTATTTCATTGGTTTTAATTTTTGGAAACGGGGAGTTTTTTTTTTTTTAACACAGGCGTACAGAGGCATTTCTTAAAGTCTCATTTTCCCCCTTCAAGTTTCTCCTAAGTCCATAAACGTCAGTATGTGTCTTCCTTAAAAATGTTGATTGAAAGGAAGTTTCAAAACTTACTCAGAATATTCACTGGGTTAACACTGTTTTATGATCCAGAAGGGAGCCCACATTTAGATGTGTTTAAACTACTCAAAGAGAACTTGAAATATACATGCAACTTTCTGTGAGAGCAAACTCCAACCTTCACAGGGAGCTGTTCCTCAGATTCCTCAATACACTGGAAGGAGATACATATTTAATGTAGGGTTTATAATGAGGAAAGTGTTTGGCACTAAATGATTTTAGGTTTTTAATTGTGACCGTGTTTATAAAAATACATTGTGTATTCTTTTGTACCTAATATGAACAGATTCAAAATAAACTCATTTTAACTATTAAGGGAAGACAGTAAATCCTATATCATTGACTCATTGACTCCTCGTTTTATTTGCTTTATTTTCATTAACTGGTAGTAGTAACTCTCTCTCACTCACTCTCTCTTCCCCCTTTCTCCCTCTCTCCTTCCCTCCTTCTCTTAAATTCCACATCAGGGGTTGGACCTCAGTGATTAGGAGTGTTTGCTTATTTTTCAGAAGAGTTCAGTTCCCAGCACCTACATAGGGTGACTCACAGTCAATGTAACTCGAATTCCAAAGGATCTGATGCCCTCTTCTGGCTTTGGCAGGTCATGTGTATGACTGTGCACACATGTGCATGCACACATGCATGCACACACACACACACGCACACACACACACACACACACTAAATATTTAAAAGAATGCATATCAATTGTAAGAGAGTTAGTAAATTTTGAGAAAGATTGTACTGTGTGTTCCATGTTCAAAAAAGAGCTTTGGATTGACCAAGAATAATGAATATGAGACTAGAAACTTATTAACATCTCATATACTTCAAAACCATTTTTAACTGTAAAGCAATACATAGCCACATGTGGTGATTAAATACAGAGTATGCAATCTTTGCATCTGATTGTAGAATTTCATGCACACTCATGAGTAGGAATTCTCAAATGAGTCAGGGTAATTAGTTCTCTGGCTCTTGGCCATTTAACCTAAACCTTTAAGGATGACTTAAACATTTTTCTGGATCTTAAAATAGTCTCTCAGATTTTGTAAAATATCTCAAATAGGGCGTTTGAATGCTATCATAATTTAACATTCCTGAGAGAAGGAATTCATATAAAAAAGGGATTATTCTTGTTCCTTTGTGATTATTTCAGAAAGATGATTACTGAGTTTGAAGATAGGAGAGAATATAAAGAAATAATTTTATTTCTTAGGGTCTCTGTAATGTATACAATAGGAATAAAAGATGAGAAATTAGATTCAAATTCTAAGGAAATTATTTGGAACAGGGAAGAATATGCTCTTAATTTACCCCAAATAGAAACAAGAGAACCCCATAGTACATGCTTGTGTGTGTGTGTGTGTATGTGTGTGTGTGTGTGTGTGTGTGTGTATCTCTGTCAATAGTGGTATTGATTCACTACAGTATCTGAACAAGTGTGGGTATAGGCTGTTAAAGTTCTGTGGTCCCAAGAAAATAATTGTACTCAGTACTCACCTCTCAGGTTGTTTGAGCTGTTTGCATGGGAATGCGAGGCTGAAATGCAGTCATCTCATGGCGAAGGGAGAACCCCAAACATTTGTGATAAAATGGACTTTTTCTTTTTTGCTGCCATGTCCATTAAATAATATTTTCATGGAGATTTTGAAATTTTTACTTTCTCAACAATGCCACTTTGATTTACAGAACATATTAGCATAGTAAGTCAGGCAGGACCTGGGATGATGGAGGATTAATAAACAGCCTTATGTTCTCATGTACAGGCCGCTGTTGATTTGAGATTTTTTTCCTTGCCCCTTGCTGTGGTAGCACTGAAAACATAAAGAAGTATTACAGGGTATTTACTATATAAAAATGTGTGAACGTGTGAAATGTAGTCTTGATTAACAATCACAAATTTCACTAAATTAATTTTAGTTTAAAATACCTTTGTGTGTAAATACATTTTTAGCCACATTTTAAGAATAATTGGGCACAGTAGGGGAATTTTAAGGTACTTTAAAATTGACATTGACCAAGATTTTTATTCTTTTTCTTGTGGCTGATGCTAGTTACTGATGCCAGGGACTTTGTTATACACAGCACTTAGATTGAAGATCTCAGAAAGAACAATTTAATTATTTTTAGCTTGCTGAAAATTATTTTTTTTGTTTTCATTGCTAAAGAAAAACCACAACTGGAGTGACATTATGAATCCTGCCTTATTAGAACTCCAGAATTTGCAATGAAAAAGAATATGTTTTTGAGCCTTTATTTATTTATTTTTTTGAGATAACAGTATTAAGAATCACCAGTAAGCTGGCAAAAGGAAAGGTAAGAAATGGGAACATTTTCACACTGAATAAAAATTTAGATAAGTTGGGGTGACAAAATGACTCACTAGATAAAAGAATTTGCTCAGCAAGCTTGATGATCTGAGTTCGATTCTAGTATCCTATATTAGAAGGAGAAAAATGACATCCTAAAACTGTAAGTTGATTTCCACATATATGCACCTGAACTCTCTCTCATAAAATTATAAAGATTTAACAAAATATATAAACACAAAAATTTTAAAAGAAGTTTGTGTGTCCGGCACCAAATGCTGATTGCTTGTATATTAAAGTCATAAGTAAAATTATGCATCCATGGGCTCAATACATATTTTTCTTATTACTCCATGCTTTTAGAGAGGTAGTCAACATATTCCCATCTTGAAACTACATGTCAGTCTTTCATATATTCTCAGTTCCTCTGGTGTTTTATAACTAAAACCGACAGAAAATTAGAATGAATATTTTGCTGATGTTTTCTGTTATTATGAAGGATCATGGACTCATAACTAGTGCAGAACAGTATCAACAGAAAGTCAAACATGACACAAAGAGAGCATTCTCTTTCAATATTTGCTACCGGAATTTTGACAGCAATTACATGAGAGTTTTTTTTTTCTACTTACATAGGATTCTATTTGTGGTAATATAATTCATGTCTGGACTTCTCCCACCTAACATAAAAATTATGAAGACTGCAGCAATGATTTAGTTTGAACAAGTGGAAAAATTGGACATATCTTAAAAATAATGCTTTGAAAGTCTTTGTGTATGCTGAACACAGAATCATAAAGCAACACTTAGTGGACTTCTGGAAAAATATTTGAATCTCCTTACAACTTTTCTGTATTAATAGTATTTCATTTCAGATGTAACATTTCTGGCCAACAAGAGGAATGCTTCCATGAAGAGTTTTCCTCCATCAGATGTATAATGGTTGAAGGGCAGCTGAAATGGGGTTACACAGGACTAAACTTTTCAGTTCTGAATTATACATGTGTCTTTTCATATTGACTAGACTGATGAAAATTACAGAAATTCAGCTAAAAGGGTAAATAAGCAAGACGGAATATCCTTCTGAAGGCAAGTGTTATGTCTGAGCTATCACTCCCTGACGTCTGTCTTTGACTGATTTCTTAAGCTTTCTAGAATGTAATTTATTGCTTCTCCTCATTCCAATGATGCATTGGTTTTTCACTGTTGCTGAGATAAGTTGTCACAAACTCAAATTTATTGTTTTTAGTTTTAAAAATCAGAATTCCAAAGTCATACTTGCTAGACAAAGTTTATTTTTTTTTTTATTTCTAAAGATGTTTATTTACGTGTGTGTGTGTGTGTGTGTGTGTGTGTGTGTGTGTGTGATGCATGTGAAAGGATATGTAGAGGCCAGGGGAGTATGCTTGATTCCCTGAAGATGGAATTACAGGAGGTTATAGAGGTTATACATGCTCTTGTCTGCAATTCTGATTCTTGGGTGCATACAGGATCTTCAGGAAGCTTTTCCTGTCTCCACTTCCCATCATGTTTCAGGAGTGCTAGGATTAATGATGCAAGCAAGTACCACATCTGGATTTATATTCGTGTGACATATGTAAATCTGGCTTTAGGCTGGGGTGCCAAGTGTTTTTACCACTTGAGCCATCTCCCTGGCCCACTTTATATTCTTCATTTAACGGTCCTTGTTTACATTAGGCCACCTGAAAAGTGTAGTAGAGTTACTGCAACTCAAGGTCTTAAATTCAATCACATCTGTAAATCCCATTTAATGACATGAAGCAAAATTATCCCAGCATTTGGAGATTAGAATTAAGACATCTCTGGGGACATTTGTTTCATCTCCAACTGATATTCTACTGATATTCGTTTACCAGAAGCCCTCAAACTGATTGATACAGAACAATAAATTTTACTTCTTTGTGACTATGCTAAGGTTTTTAGTTCCCTTGTAACAATTGATGCTTCCCAATTAAATATGCAAAACTTTATTAAATAAATACTTAATTTTTGCAATAAAATTAAGAATTTGTCTCATTGTTTATTTATCAATTTTAGCATCTAAATTATTTATCTAAATCATTTTGATTTATATTTACCAAACATCTTATTGTTCTTATATATTAAATTCTGCTCTTTATATGCTATAATCTGTATTGAAACCCCAAAAGGTTGGTTTTTCTTTTAGAATTTTGAGAATACATATCTCAAGGAAGTTCTGGAGTTCAGCCATAATAATTGGTTCACTTCACAAATGAACACTGTGAATATATTATCTCATGAGTTATATATAGTGTGTAAATTAAATTTAATGATAATCATGTCACCTTTTCAAATATTTCTATTACCCTAAAGAGGACCATTGTGTAAGATGGATGCATTTTTTCTTCTGAGCCATTGTTCCCAAAAAGAACTTGAAATGCCCTGCTCAAATTAATTTAATGCAAATGAATTCATGCTTCCTTGCAAGTTTGTCCTTCATTTTCCTTAAAATTATGTTGTAAGTGGATGTGACATGCTTTATGGTTGTTGTGCAAGGAGCATCGTTCTTCCTAAAAGCTTTGTCATTTGTCAAAAAGAAACCATTCAGAGTAAAGTAAATTATCTTATCTGACCACAGTGGTACCACTGACCTTCAGACAATAAATTCTGCAAGCAGTACAACAGATGAATCATATTTGAAGTTGTGAAAGTTCCATAGGAAACCCATGTTCTGATACAAGGCAATTATAACAATGACAACAAAACATCTGTATTTTTATCTTTTAACTTTAATAGTACTTTGAAATGTAGATTGACCATATTGCTGTTCCTTTCTTTCTAGAAAATCCAATATTTTAAGCTATCTTAATTTATTTTCCTTTTTTAGTGACATAGAAATATTTTGAAAATTAAACTAAAGATAAAGGGAATTTGGTATAGCATGAAATTAAAGGAAGTTGATCACACTCATTTTCAATAAGACAAAATTGCCTTAGCATATACATAATCACAAGAATATAGGTGTTGAGTGAAGTGATTGAAATATGGGATCTTGGTGATGTTTAAGTAACTCCTACAGAGAAAGAGAGACAGGGAAGATGCCTGTGAACTTTTATCTCCCCGACCCAGAGTTACAGAAACTGTAGTTTTGAGGAAGCTATTCCTCCAGCCATGCTATAATGAAGACCGAACACTTCAACTGAGTTTTCAGCAATCATAAGTTAGAAGGATGGTGGTAGTCTGCCTGTACACATGGCCTTCTTTCGCAGGCCAACTGTTACTCTCACCACCCACTTCACTCTGAACATATGGCATTCCTTCAGCTGCGGAAGTGAGTGTGTGTGGACATGTCTCCAAGTGGGTATGAATGCTAGGTCTCTTCCTCTTGTTGCTCATGCCACCAACTGTCTCTCACTTTTATCCATAGCCCTACATTTGAGGATAGTCTGTGAAGCAAGCAATACTGTTATTAATTTAATTTTTTTCTCCAGTAAATTACAAGGCCTACTGGATGTTATCATTTTAAAGTTTATGGGAGGAAGTAGAGACTTTTTGAAGGACAAAGTGAAGCATATTTTTAACCATTCAGAAGCCTACTTAAAATTGTAAGAATTCTAAAAAGAAGAATAACAGAGGTACGGGAAATGTTATTGAAGTAAATTACTATAAGATAGTTGGTCAGCGCACTCCAAAGAAGTTTTGCAACCACATAGAGAAATTAATGAGACCTCATGATTGGAATGAAGCACTATTGAATGCAGAATGATTTGTTTTATACGATATTCTAAAATATTCTATCTAGAATGGAATTATGTTGTAAGCATTGTGAGTTCTAAATTTGGAATGTAAGTATAAACATTTTAAAATGGTTATGGAACTCAGATATGCAGGGATTTCTAATCTGCATTCTGATTAGAAGCTATACTTCTATCACATTGGCATGGCACTTAGGAGGGATTTGGTAGATGTGCCATATATCAAGGGATATGAGAACATACACGGCTCACACTCATGTGGTATTACTTGAAGATTTTTATTTTGAGATTTCTTGCATTTTTATTTTTTTTTAAATACAAGACAATTTAACACACATCAGCAACAAAGAGTGAAAATGAGCAATGGTTTTGATCTGGCCATTTCAGCATTCACATTCTGCATCTTTTATCATATTCTGGTTGTCTATTGTTCTTTTCATCATGGTGCATCTATTGTTCTTTTCATCATGACACGTCTAAACTCTTCATATTTTATAAGCAGCCTGACATTCATGTACATGGCTGCTGTGGACAATGGTCTTTTACCTGTCACTTCTATTATTTTAAATAAAATGCTGATTGGTCAGTAGCCAGGCAGGATGTATAGGCGGGGTGACGAGAATCCTGGGAGGAGGGGCCAGCAATCTGCAGTCCTGACCCAGTCACAGAAGAAGCAAGATGTGACTGCCTCACCGAATAAGGTACTGAGTCACGTGGCTAACATAGATAAGAAAAATGGGCTAAGATATAAGAATTAATAGAAGTCTGAGCTACGAGGTCAATCAGTTTATACCTAATGTAGACCTCTGTGTGATTTCTTTGGCACTTAACCAGGCAGAACAGAAGCCTCAGACAACACATGGCCACTTGCTAAATGTTTTATCTTTAATTTGGAAGTGGCAATCAAAATAATTTAGTATTATAATAGTACCATTGCAACTCATAATACCAGGAAATTAGGTAGACGTTTCTGAGTACTTACAATCAAATGGGATGTTTTGTAACAAAATAATGATACAAATATTTGGTTCACACCATCTCAGAGATCAAGGTAGATCAGCTCATATATTGAACTTAAAGATTCACATGAGTATTTTAAGGGCTATTAGTATACTACTCATGAACTTAAATCATAACATAGCTTCTATACCGTCCTTTCTAGGGGAAGGAGTGAAGAAGTAGAGTTGTCTTTTGTAACAGAAGTTTTTACATATTCTCATAAAACATGTAACCTCAGAAGGCACTGAATATTATGACGAAAGTTATCATTCACTTACCAAATAATAACAGATTTGGAACAGAAGTCATTTCGATGCTGATCATATCATTGAGATAATCAGCTCAGTTAATTGAGATAATAACAAACTGATAATGTATTATGTTTTAACTATGAATTCCATAGTAGATAAACCATTGGCAAATATTATTTACAATGCAAGGGTGATAAGAATGTTTCTAATGGCCACAGAGACAGACAGGAATAGTGAAAGAGTTTACTCCCCTCTTTTTATTTATTCTTTGAGCTTCTCATACAATATAGTTTTATCATATTCTTTCCCATTCCCCAATACCCCAGACCCTTTCACATTTTATTTTATTTATTTTTAATTAAAAATTTTCACCTCCTCCCCTCCTCCCATTTTCTTCCCCTATCCCCTCCCCCTTCCACTCCAGTCCAAAGAGCAGTCAGGGTTCCCTGCCCTGTAGGAAAAAAAAAAAAAAGAAAAAAAAAGAAAATAAAAAAACACTAAAAATCACAGAGTCTGACTTGTATTGGGCAGCTACTCCTGAACATACAAGTAGTATTCTATAGATCCAGTGTCATTCTACTGATGAAAATTGACTTTCTCTCGAAGATCTTCTTGGCTAGGGGTACACTTTTCCTTTTGTCCTGCTGGGATTTAGGTCTGACCTGAGCTTGTGCAGGCCATGTGCATGCTTTCACAGCCTCTCTGAGTTCATATGTGCATCTACCCTGTTTTGTATAGAAAATCTTTGGAGTCCTCAATCATCTTTTGCTCGTACTATTCCTTCCACCCCTTATTTACCTAGATCCCTCACTCACGAGGGGAGGGATATGATACGGACATCCCATCCAGGGATGAACTTTCAAAGCCCCTCAGTCTTCCATGTTATTCAGTTTGGGTTCTATTAATTACCATAGGCCAAGGAGAAAGCTACTCTACCGAGGTTTTTTTTTGATGTCTTTTTCTATGAGTGCAACTATGTCATTACAAGTTGTTTTGTTGCTTTGTTCATTTAACAATAATAGTAGGTCCTTTTCCTGGACCTATAATCTATCTAGCTCAGGTTCTTGACCGTATTAACAATGTGAGATATGGCTTCCATCTCATGGAATGGTACATACTTTAAAAATAAGGTGATATCATGCATGCTACTGTTGTGCCTGTGGACACACATTCCTTACAGATTATTATTACTTGCAATGTTTGTAGCTGGGTGAAGTTGATGAATATTTTTTTTTCCTCTTGTACCATGTCTAGCACCTTCTACTATGACTGCTAACCAGTAGAGGTGAAATTTTCAGCTAAGTACCAACTAGATTTCTCCATATTTTATACCATAGGTATGCAATGTTATCAGCAACAGGATCTTACAAACAAGTTAAAAGAGTAACCAATAGTCTTTAATGTTTGAGGTAGGGGTGTCTATGGTGCCTCTGGTTAGTGAATCAAAAACGATGTAACCCACTCTTGGTAATGTGTATATATATATATA
>NW_026067944.1:6942233-7143768 GCF_014885135.2 Alexandromys fortis
TATATAGAGAGGCTAGGAAATAAAGAAAAATAAAGTCCATTACAGGGGTGGGGGGCACTTTAAGGAAGAAGAGTGTGGAGCTTAATATTTGAACACACTAATGTGAAAGCAGAAGACAAAGCAATGGAAGAGAAGGATATAAGTTGATATGTAGGGCAAGGAGGTAAGGGAAAGGAGGGTAGAAGAAGGGTAGAATCTCAGTAAGTAAGAATATTCCACAAGGAAATCTCCTACTTGGTAAGCTAATTGAAAAAATAACAATAAAATTGAAGCATAAACAAAAACTTTAGTAGAAACTTTTTAAAACAAGAAAAAAGTACATCGGCAGGAAACATTAATACTTAAACAGATTAATCATGCACTAAAATTTCTATTCTTAAGCAAAATGCAAGATCAGCACATAATACTACTGATGTGAGATATTCATATTTAAAATATTGTTTATTCATCTATGAATAAATACTCAGGCCTATAAAGCCAGCAGCTTTCTCTGACTATAGTGGTTTTCTCTCAAACTTAATTATTAAGTCATTTGTGAGTCTGTCAATAAATTTTTAAATAACCAATGAGCATCGTTTTTAAAGAACAGGACACCTACATGGTGGGATAGACAAGTTTATGAGTTTTTAATTTATTTCTAAAATATTAAGAAATAGGAATTTAATGGCATATAATATTTTAAATGTATGTCAATGATTAACTTTCATATGCCCTATGTATATTCAAGTCGCTGAACAACATTCTTCTGTGAAATTATTTTTCTGCTGTAAACAGTGCATGCAGCCCTTTTCTGAAATTTTATGCTATACTTTATTTAGGTGTCTTAGCAGAAAGTTGGGCTTCTGTGTACTTTTTGTTCAGAAATTAACTGGTTAAGATACTTTCATAAAAAGAGAATCTTTTGATGTACCTTTTTTTTTATTGGAAAGAGCTTTTATTTCCTTAAGTGTTTTGTTGCCTGAGCGTAATGAATATCCGGCCGTGCTAGCTAGTAGAACAGATGCTTATTCTGATATATGAGTTGAACTTGCTTCCCTCAGCATGCATAGGAATGAAATGCATCTGGCTCTAGTACATAAAAGTCAATTGTGCTCCCAAATGTGCTTCTGTACATTATTTAGTTTTTTTTTTTTTTTTTAGGGGAAGACAGGCTGTCATTTGCTCCAAGGGGTGCTTTGCTTAATTGTGAAATTCAAGTGAGACTTGGAGTTGGAAGATACTAAATTCCCAACTTCAGACAGAGCCCGAGCAGACAGTTACCAGTGTACAAGTAGCAGGGTTTTCAGTCCCACAGAGAAAAAAAAAAGTATGGGGGAAATTAACTAGGTCCATGGAGCACAGTGAGCATGAGGGAGTTGCAAATGTCATCCAGGGCAGCGGAGAAGAACTGGGGAGACCTAGGGAAAGTAATGAGGTGAAGTTGAGCATTAAACATCCTCTAGAAGTAGTGGCAGACTCAAGGCGCATGCTAATCACAGAAGAAACAGCAACCAGGCTTTCAGCAAGGAGTTTGGTACACGGGGTCCATTGGGAGGGTGTGATACACAGAAATAAGGGAACCAAGAATAGCAAGCCTACTTTCCTTTGCATCGTCCACGCAGTCTTTAAATATGCAGTTTCTCTAAAGACTGTGTATGTTATGCATTCACAAACATAAAGGATAGAAATTTTTTTAGAATTTACCAAAATTTTATTTAATAATCTGGACTCTAATCCTGACAAGTTAGTTTGAGGTAGAAATCCTGACAAAATAAATTATTTCAGTGCCAAACACAGACTCAATCACCTTTCCTATATCTCTAAATTATTTAGAGTGTGGTGGAAGAGTGACTCTCAAAAGATGCTCCATCCCAGCCCTAAAACAGGTGAACCTGCAATGTTAAACAGCGTGAGGGGGTTAGGATGCGGTGAAGTTCAGTTTCCTTAAGACATAATCATCTTGGTTTGTGTAATGTGGTCATAGGGGACCTGCGACTGGATGAATATAGGTACCAAGAGATGCTAAGGAAGCAGAGGGTGAAGAATGTGCTTCACAGAGAAAGGCAGGGGCTCAAAGGGTAGTGTCTGGAGACTGCCAAATGCTAGGCATAGAAGTTTCAGACCTGATGATAACTTGATTTTAGACTAATAAGACCCACTTTGGAAGTCCTATCTCCATTACAAATAAAACTGTTTCTTTAATCCACAGTCCATACAAAGTTTCTGGAAGAAAGTAACACATTTCTTACTTTTCTTTTCCTGCAAGGTATTGAAATTAAGTTTGCTGTTCTGGAAACTATTGTCAATTTATTTTTTCTAAACATCTTTTTTTTTTTTTTTGCTTAGAGAAATGAGAACTGGGGAGTAATTAACAGTTTTATTTTATGAGAGATAATTATGCAAATAGGTTGAGCATTAGCAGAAATTGTCTTTGGGGAGGTTAATAAAATCTTTAAATGTCTCTTTTGACTACATGGGGCTTGTGTAATGGAAGAATAATTTTGTGGGTACCTTATAATCTTCCTGGAAATGGAAAGGCACTGCTACACTTCCTTTGAGAATATCATGTTCTGGCATTATTCAACCAATAGTCCCAATTATAACTGGGGTTCTAAGAGCACCTTGGGTTATTTCGATTGAAATCTAGGATATGTCCATTTTAAATTTTTAGCTATTTGTTTACTCACGTATTAGTGATAGATAAGGGGTTGAAGCTAAAGCCTGTTCATGCTAGGCAAGCCTTTTACCACTGAGCTTGTAACAATGCTAGTACAGGAGAGACATTTTCCACTTTCCATACACATTCTCTTTATATCAGTTATCAACCGTCCACACTTATCACACAGTGCTCAGTAATGCACAGAGTGAGATGGGATCAGATGGAGCAGGATGCTATGGTAATAGATAAACTTGAAAGGACTACAGTTCAAACACTGGTGCTAACTGATAATTCTAAGTCACAGAATTAAAAGTAAACATTTGAAAGCGTCATTTTATTTATGATTACTAACTTTGTCAAAACTAAACGAGTAACAACTTTTTAAAACTGAAAAATGTTGCATTTGATCCAATATCAACCTGAAAAATGTTATATTTAGGAACCTGAAAAATGTTATATTTAGGAACATGCATATCTTCTCTTATTCAATATAGCCAACCACAGCTTCCCAACCTTCCACTCCTCCCAGTCTCTTCTTACCACATCTTCTGTCTCCCATACTCACTATTCCTGAGATTCTCTTTGGAAAAATCAGGCTTCCCTGGAATATAAACTGAATAGATCGCCACAAGATACAGTAAGACTAGGAACAAAACCCTCATCTCAAGGCTGGGTGAGGCAATCCAGTCATGATCTCAAGACCAGGCAAAAGAATCAAATATATGCCTATTCCCACTGCTAGTAATCCAATATAAACAACAAACTAAAAACTATAACATATGCAGAGGACCTAGCTTAGAGCTTTACATGCTCAGAGATTGCTGTGTAAGTCTCTGTGAGCCCCTATGACCCCTCCTTAGTTGATATTGTGAGTCACCTTCTCCTGGTGTTCTCAACCCTTCTGGCTCCTAAAATTCTTCCTCACCCCTCTTTTAAGGAGTTCCCTGAGATCTGAGTTGAGGGACCTGAAGAAGATCTCAAATTTGGACTCTCTTTCTGACTAATGTTTGCCTGTGGCTCTCAGGATCTGCTCCCATTAGATGCCAGA
Organism: Alexandromys fortis; assembly: GCF_014885135.2. NCBI lineage: Eukaryota > Metazoa > Chordata > Mammalia > Rodentia > Cricetidae > Alexandromys > Alexandromys fortis. The sequence goes on from NW_026067944.1 coordinate 6,945,920, forward strand.
TGAAGCCTCTCTGATGGACTAGGCATGAATCTATAACTATAGCAGAATATCATTAGGAATAATTTTATTGATTTTTTTTAAATTTATTTTTTGGCTAGTCATGTTTGGTTCTACTCTAGGTCTCTTATCTGGCCTCTGGCTCCTGGTCATCCATGCAGTTTCATTGAGAGACAAGGGCTCCCTTTTAAGGTGTGGGCCACAAATTAAGCTGGTCATTGGTTGGCCACTCCCACAGGGAATGAGCCACCATTGCCTGAGCACATCATGCAGACAGGACAGATTGCATGTCAAAGGTTCTTATGGTTGGGTTGGTGTCTCACTACCACTACTGGAAGCCTTGCCTGGTTACAGAAGATCTCTGGTTCAGGCGCTGTATCCTCCATTACTAAGAGTCTTCACTAGGGTCACTTTCATAGATTTCTGTGAGTTTCCACTTTACTAGGTTTGCACATCACCCCCAAATTCTCCCTAATTATAGTCAACCACCTACTGTAATTCTCAATTCTCTATACTGTACTACTACTCAAAGCCAAAGGGAACTCTCATAACTGTAGTGGGAGCTGCAGGCTGCATTCCTGCCACCCGGCTTCTGGCTGCCTGGCTAGCTTATGCCCCAAAATAATTACATGGAAACTGTATTCTTTTAAACACTGTCTGGCCCATTATATCTAGCCTCTTCTTGGCTAACTCTCATATCTTGATTAACCCATTTCTAATAATCTGTGTAGCACCATGAGGTGGTGGCTTACCACGAAAGATTCAGTATGTCTGACCTGGCAGCTGGCTCCATTGCATCTGACCTGGAGAGGAGAGGCATGGCATCTGCCTCACTTCCCTTCTTTCCAGCATTCTGTTCTATCTACTCTGCCTACCTAATTTTCTGTCCTATCAGGCCAAGCAGTTTTCTTTATTAATTAACCAATAAATTTTGTTATGAACATAATTTTTATGTTATGTTCAGAGAATCCACAGTATTTTGAAAGAAATGTTACTTTGCTTCTTTACAAAGATATGAGGCATCCATAGTCTCCAAAAATTTAGTGTGGTCTCTGAAATTTATAGATTTGTGTCTTAGTCCTGCTCATTTAAGATCTCAAAGATACGGCACTTGAGTATGTCAGGTTGTATTTCACTGAAAGCCTTTCATTAAGACAGGGCCATTTCTGTGGGTTCTACTTAAGCCTGACTTTTAAGTACCTACAATGCTTAAATAAATTTTTCCTAACTTCAGAATGGAAAATAACTACCTAATGGACTCATTATAGGATGTAATTCAAGACTTTCTCCTGGTGGTTGATTTGGTATGTCTTTGATGATCAACAAGATTAGTTTCCTTTTTTTCAGATGCATTGAGTTGCTCAGAATTGAACTACATGTTTAAAACAGAAATGAATGATACCATATTTAATGATGCTTAGTATTAATTAATTAATTAATCTATTATCAAGGTTTTGAGATGAGGTCTTATACCCCAGTATGTCTTCATACTCAGTACATAGCCAAGATGGGCTTGAGTTCCTGATACTTTTCTCTCCATTTCCAAGTATCAGGATATCAGACACAACTATCATGGCAGACTCTGGATGCTTGGTTCTTAATGGTGAAAGCTACACATGGTTTGTCGTATTCCACTGAACTAATGTTGGAGAGCAATTTCAGTATTTGGACCTTGTGTTGATCTTTGCTTTTATTTGTCAAATATAGAAACTGGGTCAGCAAGATGACTCAATAGATATGAGTCACTTAGCATCAAGTCTAATGATTTGAGTGCTATTTCATAATTTACAGGATTAAAAGAACAAACTTACTTTCATAAGTTTTTTTCAGATCTCCATATGTGTAGTATGGCATGCATATATGCATGCACACACACATAAAAGAAACATAATTAATGTTTTAATTATAACATTAATTAAACCTTTACTAAAAAGGATTTGGTTTGTTATTTATTTATTTTATTGCTGTTGTTTTTCCAGATAGGATTTCCCTGTGAAGTCCTGGCTGTCCTTGAACTTGTTCTGTAGACCTGAAAGACCTTAAACTTAAATATCTAGCTGTCTCTGTCTCCAAAGTCCAAGGATAAAGGCATGCCCCATCACACCCTGCCAAAGTAAGGTTTAAAACAATTTTATAAAAATTATTTTTATAAAATAAGTTTGTAAAAATAATTTAAATAAGGTCAGCCTTCAAAAGTGTTATTGTTGCCAAGATTCTTTAAAAGGGTGCTAGCCTCCACTGACATTTCAACCTATATAAATAAATAAAGTTTATTTTGTGAAAAAAAACAAAAAAATCATCAAATACTTCAAGAACACATACAGTTTTGAAGTGATGTCATATTTCATTGGATTTGGTCATCACTATAAAAATTAGTTATAGGATTTAGTGACATAAATTGTGTTGATAATTTACTAATTTCAAAAGCCTCCTCTCAGAAATAAAGGCATGCATGTAATGACAATGTTAAAGTGAAGTTCCACGATCTAAGCTATTACTCAATGTAAGATCATGTGAGATCTTGTAATAAAAATATACTGTTGATAGAAAAATAAGTCAATCCTACTAGCAGAAACTCAAGAATGAGAATAGGTTCTGCACGTGTTTCTGGTTTACGTTGTGACCCTATAACATGTTGAGAAGAGGAACTGAAGACCTCTCAGCAATGGCCACTTCCTCATCTCACTTGATTCTTTGAACTTTGGTTTTAAAGAGCCATTTAGAGAGGGTGCATGATTATAGGTCAGCTGGCCAGAAAGACCATCAACCTGGAAGCTCAGCACATAGTCCTTCTGTCACTGGAGACACACTTTGATGAACAGGCCTGGTGCCAAGTGGAAGCTTTGCGAGGATCATATAGAGAAAAGCTCCCATAGCTGCTGCTGAAGACGGGGCTGGAGGCTGGCTGGAGCCATCCTGTCTACAGGATTATAAAGCAATAAAGCAGCAAATTTGAAAGCATTACCTATTTTTGTAGAAATCATTACCTATCCAGTGTGGTTATAAACTGCTAATTGGAGTACAAAGAAATATTTGGCAGGTCTATGTGAGGATTAACCAGTTGATGGTGGACAGAAGAAGATCTAAAAGGTACCTGCAGACATAACCCAGAGATTTGTTGGCATTGAGTTATTTCTAATGGCAGGAAGCTTCCACTTACTTTCAAGATAGGTGGCCTTCTCCTATAATCAGATTGAGGACTACCTTAGCTGTCATCATAGAACCTTCATTCAGCAACTGATGGAAGCAGATACAGAAATCTACAGTGAAGCTGAAACAAATTACTGGAGACCAGTCCAAGAAAAAGAGGAATGAAAATATGAACAAAGGGTTCAAGACCATGAAACAGCTGACCTGAATTAACAGATGACTCTGGACTTATACTTTGGTCTGCATAAGACCAAACTAGACCCACTGAATATAGGGGACAGTAGCAAGGCTTGGGCAGTCTGTGAGACCACTGGCAGTGGGATCAGGGTTTATGCCTGGTGCTTGAACTGATGTCTAGGAGCACATTCTCTTTAGAGGAATACTTTGCTCAGCCTAGATATGGGGGGAGGGGCTTTGGTGAAGTGTCAGATTTTATTGACTTCTTACAGGAAGCCTTACCCTTTCTGAAGTGTGGATGGGAGATGGGGTTAAGGGTGGAGTGAAAGAGAGGAGGGAGTGGGATTGGAGATAGCTGTGTAAAATGAGACAAGATTGTATTAAAAAATTCTTAATAAAAAGGGGACAGGTGTTCTACAGCTACCTAATTCAGTGCTGTTCTATCTGCTGGCTGCTCCAGATGCGAAAAATCCTTCACCAGGTGCCATGATTGTTTGCTCCATCAGATAGAGCAATATGCTGGAGATAATATGAGGATGACCAATTATTCAGCCTCCCATAAGAAAACCTTTTAAAACCAAAGTCCAAAGGATTAAATGAGATTGGGAAGTGCCCATTGCTTACAGGTCTTTAGTTCTTCCTCTCAACATACCACAGGGATACAAGAGCAATGTAGCAGAGCCTATTACAGTTCATGAGCTTCCATTATGAACATTGATTATTTTTTGCAAATGGTATATTCTTATTACAAGACCTTATGTAATGTTACATTGAGGAATAACTTAGCTTAGATACTGAAATGTCACTTAATATTGCCCTTAAGTTTGAGGATGGCCTATGATTCCATCCCATAGAATTACTTGCTTAGTCATCAAAGCATAACCAAGCTAACTTTTATTGCATATAACAAAATACAATTTATAGTTCTTTGTTATTGTGTATTTTCTTTTTAATGAGAAGACAAAGATGAATACTGTTACATCAAAGTATGGTTGTTGTCATTGTCAGTGAAAGACCTAACAAGCTCTGCCTATATACTCCCTGCAGCCCAACATCTCTGTGGGCAGGGGATTACACTGAGTACAACTGTATATACATTAAGAGTTATTCAACTCTTTAAAAAGTAATAGGCATAAGTAAAAAGATTTTCTGTACTTCATTTTTTATTTTCAAATTTGAAAAGTAACTGTTTACAAAAGATTGGAGTAATTTAATGACTCTTTTCTTGTGGTAAGTGGTAAATGTTGTTTTCTGAGTCATTTAGAATACTTCTTTCTAAGACAAGATCTACTGAGTAAAGTGGGAGCGAGCATGGGAACCTTGGGAGAGTGTTGAAGGGCAGGGAAGAGTCAGGGAGGGGAGCAGAGAAAAATGTAGAGCTCAATAAAAAATCAATAAAATAAAAAGAATATTTCTAGATTTTTGTTTCTGTTTCATAAAAATAAGCAACAAATGTGCTGACTTTCTATTGCACGAGGAAGGTTGTTAATGTCAATGTTACAAGGAAAGTTAATGGGTTTCTAATTTAGAGATGTCGGGGACAGCATATAGACAATGCATTATTATAACTTGGCATTTAGGAAGCATTGCTCTCCACACACATCCTTTCAGGGAGGAAGACTTCATTATTGTCTTTGTTATGAAAAGATGTTGAAAGCCATCTGTTCTTTAACATTTTTACTAAAATATATAGTGTAGCTGGTGTTTTGCATGCCCGTTTTTCCTGTAAATATTTGTAATGCCTTTCAAGTAGTGCTATATTAAATTGTAAAATCATACCTGTTAAAGAATGCTATGTATAAATTTTCAGAAGTTAGGAAAATAATATAGATAGTAAATTTGCCTAAAAAGTTCATTGTGGAACTACTATAAAGTGAATTTATGGAACTAATTTTTATGGGCAATTAAAACATCAAGTAAGAATTTTTAAATGTGTGTGCTAAAATAGTTACCTAGTGATTAAATGCAAACATGTATTTAAAACTTACCATAATCAGACATTCATGTATTGCATGCCTCTTTTTTTTATCATTTATCAGGAATTAAAAGATTTCTCCTTTAAGGATCAGTAGGCTCCTTCAGGGAGCTGAGGACACACAGACATGTCAAGCAGCTTAAAATCTTATGAGATTCTCAAAGCTCCTTCACAAGCCTAGACGTGACCAAACTATCCCTGATGAAATTTTCTAGGTATCCTACCTACAAGTCACGCAGGGAGCTCCAGGAATGCCTCTCCCATGAAGCATCACCACCTGCGGTCGACTCGCTATTGTAACAGCTGTCTCTCAGTCACCCACACTTTGAAAAGTAACCCCAATAAACTCATTGGCTCTTCAACCTGCACATAAGCAGTGCTTGTTATTTGAACTGGTGTCAATGTTCCATCTGGAGTGAAAAGATATCTGTTCACATCTCCCTAGGAAATGTCACCCCCCAAAATCAAGCAGTATAATTAATGTTTAACATGAGTGTTCCATGTTGCTCTTGCCTCTTAAACATATTACCATTTGCTTTTTTTTAAGGTATTATTTTCTTTTTCTTCAGTGTGAAATCATCATTGCTAGTAAGTGTTTTGGGAGATTATTCATGAATTTCCCTGAAAAACCACAATTCACTTTGGAAATAGCTGGTGATTTTAAAAATTAATGTGAGAATCTGATTGCTTAGACTTCAGTAATTTGTAACTTGAAGGTATCCATTTGGCATCAGATAACTATGGGTTGATATCCTGGATAGGCTTTTCCTGCCTCAGCAGCATTTTTAGAGGAGTAGTGGAGTACATTTGGATGAAAGAGAACTAAGTCCCAGGCTAGTGAGCAGCTGAATGGAACACAGACACTGATGTCTAAGTACTCATCAGGAAGTTTGGAGAATTGTGTGATATTTCTCCAAGTCTCAGCCTTCTCAGTTGGGAAATGGTACCTTCTCTGAGAAGTGAAAGACACAGGAATGTAAGACATTAGTCCAGCAAAATAACGTAAAGTTTAGTAAATTTGAAATTTTTATTATTCTTAACACAGACATTGTTTTCAGTGTTTGGCTATAACACATCAATTTAGAAATATCATTACCAGGCTATCAGTCTTTTTACTCATTTAAGGTGAGGACATTGTGTGACATGTCTTGTACATCTCCCTGTAGCTCTGGCATTGTGGGTCTAATATGAGTAGGGAATTGAGTAAGCACTCACCCTTCTTGATAAAGGAAAAAGAGAGAAAGAAAGCCTCAGGGAAGTTGTGATTGTATGGTAGTTTGAACAGACTTTTTTTTTTTAAAGAAACTACTTTTATTTTCCATGACTACATGTTTTATCATTAATCAAATAACAGTTTGAGATTTTCATTATTTAGTTGTTGCTGTCAAAATCCTAGAGAAGATTAATGTCGAGGATGGGTGATTGTTTTGTCCTACTTTATGATTTTAGTTCACTGCTAAAGACCACTGCTCACTTTGTGGCAGCCACGATGAATGAAGGGTGACAGAGAAAAGAAGTTTCAAGGGACAAAATACGTACCTCAAAGGCATGCTTTCAGGGATCTATTTTATCTAACAAGGTTCTACCATCAAATAGCCTGTTCAAAAATTCACCAACAGACATACCCGTTGATGAAGTTAGAGCCCCCATAGCCCATTCACCTCTCAATTATTCTACCCTCTAGTGACTCCACCAGGAATGAAGGGATAATTTATGTATAAAACATTTAACGTTAGTCTCTGGTTTTAAATTCTTTTTGATAGCTATTTAATCTCATGATTCGTCTTGGCTGTGAAAAGTTTGTCATGTTAATCATAATGTGTTATGTTTAACTGGTATTCAGTATGGGGTTTGAATCCTTTTTTCATATTTACATTATCAGCCATGTCAGCTCAGGAAACTCAAAATTTATTCATTTCAGGCATTGAGCGTTACTCAGATGTGTGAAAACATAGCATTTCTTTTGGTAGTTGTTTTGATGTTTTCATTCATCAGCATAGAAAACAGCATTCAAATGAATGCCTAAATATAATATTTTGAACTAAATCAATTTATGTATATTACTTAATATGTGCCCTATGTATTATGTGTTTGAGTTAAAAGTGCAGGATTTTTTAACATTCATTAATTTCACTCTAAATTATAACTACATGAATAAGTTTTGTTTTTTGGATGATGAGTTTCTATTTCAATAAAGTTATAATGTAATAGAAATGTCACTTAAATCAAAACCTGAAAATAGTTTAGGAGGTCCTTTTGATGAACTTATACGACTTCTTGAAACTCAGATTCTTATATATTATATATTATAGAGATGACATTGTGGTTTTGGAACATCAATTTCCCTAAATAACAAGTTAGAAATATTGTTACCGGACAATTTTCTGCTTGATTGAACTGCAATGGGTGTTTGAGTCCACTTTTCAAGCATTTATAGGCTTAATTGTGTATATTACACAATGATGCAGAAACATTCTGAAGATTATTTAGCAAATGTGTTTTAAGATGATAGACTTTTATATTAATCACCACTATGAGACTCCCAAAGGAAGGCATGTTTCAAAAGTCTGCCCTTGTAAGCAGTGTAATTTGTAAATGGGATTTGAGTGCTAATATATTTCCTTAAGAATATAATTTATTGTCTTTTCATCCACCTCCAACTTTCCATAGAGTTTAAAATGCAATGGCCAGAAGGCAAGGAAGTGTCATTGGAAGGATGTGGACATGGACTCCAGGACTACTGATGTTGCTGATCCTTGGGAGCCAGCAAGGGAATGGACAAGGTCAAGGTAGGGGCAAGCATGCTCTGAGTCTCTGAAAGCAGAGTGTGATTACTACTCTATGATGAAAATATACAGGATTTTTGCCTGATGTTTTAGACCAGTGGTTCTCAATCTGTGGGTCAAGATGCCTTTGGGGCTTATATATCAGATATTTACATGAGGATTCATAATAGTATCAAGATTACAGTTATGAAGTGGGCACAAAATTATTTTATGATGGGGGCACTACAACATGAGCAACTGAATTACAGGGTTGCAGCATTAGGAAGATTGAAAGCCATGGTTTAAGACAGTTTATTATATCCTTTCCTAAGATTTTTCAAAGCGATGCATAATGCTTCTGAATTGGTTAAACTGTTTGGCAATTGGATATGAGTTTTTGTATCGAATTTGAACCTACCTTTCTGAAAGGACTTTTATTTTGGTGCAGTAATTAATGGCTACCTGTGTGTGTGGTTGCAGCAATAATGGCGGTGTATGTGAGTTTTGATGTAGCAGGTTATGGCTGTGTGCGTTTGGGGGCATCTACAAAGCATAGAATCTTTTAAGCGTTGATATTTTTGAAGAGATCTTTTGAGTCTTTCTTTAGTGAGCTACATTTTATATGATTTTAAATCTTCAAAACATATTAAAGGACACGATGTTCTTCAGAAATAACTGCAAATCCAGTATTTGAATGTCTCTTATTGTCCTTCAAGTGTGGTTTGGGGTGAACTAATGATGAAGCAGAGAAGCATAGTTGAACCATTTGGAAATTAGTTTTGGAGATTGGAAAGTAACCATAGATTTTGTAAGATGGTTTTCAGTGGACTGTGCCACAGGTCATGTTTCTATGTGAATGCTGTGATCAGTAATGTGTGAGTTTGAAGTGGTTTGTTTAAATGCAGATTGAAATTCAGTATTTCATACTGTCTAAAGAATTCCTCCTAAAAAAGACAGGTGAGTGGGTCACATCTGCAATCCTTGAACTTGCAAAATGAAATTAAAAGGTTTGCTTTGAGTGTGAGACCAGTGTACTACCTAGTGAGTTTCATGACAGCTAAGGTTGCTTAGGTTGACCCTGCCTCAAATCAGGAAAGAAAAACACCTGGCGGCCGTGGAATGATTCCCCAGGAGGATTAGGCATCTTTTCTGTTTGTGTCAGGATTTGAGAAGAGGTATCTAAACAGGAAGAGTATAGACAAGTTATATTATTTCTGATGAAAGTCGTGTGGTATTATTATATAATTATGATGGAAATGAACTAAGTCTCTCAGCTTCTAAGTATGTGCATTTAAGTAGGCTTATTAATTTTTCGAAAAGTCTTCAAAAAGAACATCGTCTGCCATATGTAATTTTATTCAATGAATTTTTAAATGCAATATGAAAATTTCATTAAAATGTTTTATTTTGTGATTAACTATACATGCATCTATACATGCAGATTAATTTTTAAAATTAAATGAGTGGTTTGGTTTGCAAACCTTCTGTCATGACATTATGGATTTACATTAGCATCTAGTAAAGTTGACATTTTCTTTTTCATTTATGGTAATGGGTAATATGGAAAATCATATTAACACAGGACAGATATATGTGTTTTTACTAAGATTACAGTATGAATATGTCATCAGCATCAGCGTCACATTTCTTCTGTCTAAGGGAATGGTATGTTCTTCCTCCAATGTGTTTATTCACTAGAAAGAGGTCAGTTTTTCTGCAACAGTGAAACAATGAGTAGAGTAAGAACTGGATGGGTTGCTAGGGTCCTTCTTGCCATAGTTGGGAATACCACTTGTCCTGGGTAGGGAGTGGTTTGTAGGATATTTAAGATACTTGAGAAAAAATAAGTACCTTTTTCATGCAAGCTCTTTATTTCTTTCCTTTTCTTTGCTCCTGAAGGTAGAATCATGGATAGGTACTCTCAGGAAACACTCATCCTACTCCAAAATGCTTATCTTTACTGCATTTGCAATGCTCATCACAGTGATTTAATTGTTCAAATTTTTGTATTCTTTTAATACATATGTTATTCCTTGAGCAGAAAGTAGGGAAAGAAAGAAATGGGATTGCAGATCTTCTTTCCTTTGATGCTCACCATTATTTATGAAACATGTGCCCTGAAATCAATTCAAAGCTTAGCTTTCACAAAGCTTCCAATAAAAATGCTAGTTAAGTGATTGTCTTCCTTTATAAAAGAATAAATTAAAATAGGCAATGATTTAAAAGGAGAATGACAATAGAAAAGGCAATGGAAAGCTTTAATATCATAGTTGAGGCTGTTTGGCTTCCTCTAGCAACTACATTGAATGACAGATTTCTTAGGTACAATGAGCCAAGTATTTAGATCAATAAGTTCCATTAAATATTACTTTCTAACTTCTGGATGTGTAATTAAGCAGAATCACAATGTAAAATATTTACAATTGAACTTTAAATTACTTTGCATCTTTTAAAATAAAAGTATTATTGCTCTAAACTTACAGTAAATATCTAGAGGTTTCTTTTTTCCATATTAAATTTGGGTCGCCACTTACAGCAATCTTGTCTAGGAAACAGAGCCTGAATTCTAAATGAGAATGTTGGCCCCAAATCCCCTAACCACAGCAGGGCTGAAATGAAATGAAAGGGAACGGCAGTGGGTTGAAAATAGTCTGATGTTCCATGTTGTTATTTTTCTATTGTCCAGGAAGATATCTTTATAATGGCATCCATTAGCTTTTAGGTAGAATATCGCTCCCTAATTTGGGCTATGATCATATGTAGGCTGCTTGTAGGGATTCACACTGAAAGCTATTTGCTATAGTAAAGTGAAGCCAATCATTAAATTAAGAAAAATGGAAATCACCTGAGTCTTAAAAGAAAATACAGATTACAAGACAAACAAATCAACAAGTAAGAAAAATATGCAGATTTATTTTTTTTCTTTGAAGGAAGTGTTAGATAATAATTTCATAATTTCCAAGCGCTATTAAACACTGGCTATTTTTTCCCTTGAAGGAAGCGTTAGAAAATAATTTCATAATTTCCAAGCACTATTAAACACTGGCTTTTTTATGTATAATCTTCCAAATGCAGAACTGGCATGCCCTAAGTGTAGATGGTATTAACAGGACAACAAGCAAAACCAGGAAGTACCTGGGAGAAGAGCAGAGGGAAAGGCGTGCAGAGCACAGACTCCAGCCCATTGAGAAACATGGAGAACAGGGACAGTGTACTTTGAGGTAAAAAAAATTACCTTCGACCTCAGCAAACCCAATTTTTCCCACTCATATGCTCAAGGAATACTGTATTATTAAGGGGGTTAAACAATGGAACAGTTAAATCACTATGATGAACATTGCAAGTGCAGTAAAGGAAAGTATCTTGGAGTAGGATGAGTGTTCTCTGAAAGTACCTATCCAGGATTTTACTTTTAATGGCAAAGGAAATCAACTGTTAATAAATATGTTCAAATATTTCCACCCTAATATCCTTGTGTGATAATTTTGTATTCTTATATCGAATGAAGATGTGTTATTTTTCTAGTCTAAAATAAGAATACTAAGAAGAAGAATGGAAACAGCATAAATCTATTCTAGAATGTGAATTTTCCAGTTTTCAAACAAGTATTGGGTTAGTATTTGTCAAAACTGATACTGCCTTTAAATATATACTGATATATTTTTTAATCTTTAAAAAGTTTTTAAAACTTTAAAAATATAGTGATAAATTTAACAAGTTATAAATATGCAGGGAAATCTAAGCCATTTGGTTTCCACAATGACTGTTCTTAAATTCTTAATACCAGCGCTAGTGCTAGATGTGAGAAGCTTTAGAAATTTGCAAAAGCATATACTGTTTATGCATGTAACAAAACTAAATATTGAAGACAATTTGATACAATTTATTGTCTGTTTTCATGACCAGATTTCAGGTCAGGCATTGTTGAATTAGGAGCGGCAGGGCTGCGTCCCCGGCACCCGGCCGCCCACATTGGCTAGATTATGCCCCAAAATAATTACATGGAAACTGTATTTTTTTAAACACTGCCTGGCCCGTTATCTGTAGCCTCTTATTGGCTAGCTCTTACATATTGTTCTAACCCATTTCTAATATTCTGTGTAGCCCACGAGGTGGCTTACCAGGGAGGATCTTAACCTGTGTCTGTCTGGAGTGGGAGAACCATGGCGACTCCTTGATTCAGCTTCTTTTTCCCAGCATTCTCTTCTGTTTACTCCACCTACCTAATTTTCTGTCCTATGAGGGCCGAGGCAGTTTCTTTATTATTAACCAATGAAAGCAACAGATAAGATACAAGACCCACCTCCATCAAGGCATTAAGCATCCAAGGCAAAATGTGATGATATCTGGCAGCCATAAACTTCTGTGCAAAGTTCTCCATCGTGGAATAGTGTTTCAGTGATGGAGCAGAATTCTGAATTGTGACATTTGGCTATCCTGTTAAGCACCTTTCACTAATTAGGTTGTTGTGGTATCTTTACATGTAATTATAATTATAATAATTACACGTAATTCTTACATGCCATCTCTTGGTTGTGTGTTATTTATTCAGTTTTCTCTAGAGGAACCAAGAAGAAAGTGTTTAAGCTCTAAAAGGGGTGGCTAGGTAAAGAACCCTGGTCTTTAGAACTTCCTGTCTCTCCTGGTCTTTCTCCTCCCCACTCCTCTTGTCTTCTTAAGCTTTTTCTAGTATGGACTATGGCTTTGTTTGTTGTTTTCCTTTCTTATTCAAGCAATTCAAGTGAGTGCATGAATATATATTCTATGGAGTCTTAAACAGAAGGTTTACAGAGGCAGGCTTTCAACTGGAAGTCTGTGAAGTTCTGATTACTGAGATGAAATGCCTGTCATCACTGCTGCCTTCAAGGAACTCATTGCCATTTCGGGTTTGTGCTTCTTGTGGTTGCTTTGGGAAGAATATTCTTATTAAAATTGAATAACATTTCAGAGAGGTGAACTCACATATTTGACAGAAAATATTGAGTGATGATTTTTTTTTTTACCCCAAAAGGGCATGACCTTAAAAAACCATCAAGCTAAGTAGTGGTGAACTTGAACCCTGCTATATAATAAAGCCTGTTCTTTCTGATATGCCTTATCCAATATAAAGAATTGTTCATTGTGTAGATATGAACACAGGCATATGCAGGATAATTTAATCAAATTTGATTTGGTCTATACTATGGTACACAGTTTGTTTTAGTTTGCGATTCAAAGTCATTATACTGATAAATGCACATATCTCATATTTAAAACTCAGCCATCTTACAGATTGCATGCACAATTCCACTTTCATAGCCAATGAGATGCATGCGATAAACAAAAGAAGTGGCAATTTAAAAATGCAAGTAGCTTTATTTGAAGACAATGGAAGCTTTCAAAGAATGAGTTTTCAAAATTTAGATTCTTTTAAAATGCAACTGTGTGGTTTCTTCACGCATCTCATAGTCTGTTTGGGAACCTGAAGATCTGTTTCTGGAAGTAGCCTAAGTCCTATGTAGCTCTACACACAGTCCAAGTGAGGTAGCCTAGAGAGATTTCCAGTTAAGACACAATGCAGAGTGAAAAAAAATCATATTTTTTTCTATAGAAAGGATTGTTTTCACAGATTGAGTACTTTTATACAAAATGAGCAAATAATATCTCACCCCTGAGTTTCATCACAGCTGACATTAACACAGAACCAAAAATCATACAATACAATTACTTTCAATGTGAGAAGAGTCAAAGTTTATAACGTTTACTCGCAATATTGCTTTATGGTTCCCAATGTTTGGGTGACTCTCATTCATAGTATTAGTTTAACTTACTATTTCTATGCTTGTTTCCTATTTATTTATTTATCTATCACTTCTTCAACTTAACTTGTTCTTTAAATATCATCTAAATATAGTTTCTTATGCAATTTAGTGTTAAATTTATTTAAGAGAGTTATTCAAAGTTCTTCCTGGTTGACTCTTCACTCTTAGAATTCTGTTTCTTCAGAATTGGAGAGTGTAAAGGTACTCCATTTATAAAGTTCATTTTGGGTATTTTAATTGTATTCTTTTCTTTTCCTGGTTACAAGATTTGCGGTGGAGAATAGTGAAAAGTTGTGGACACCAGCGTCATATTTTAGCTTGCCCCTCTTTTTCCAGTCAAAGAAGTAGAGAGAAAAATATATTGTATATAGACTAATGGGATCATATGTGAAGATAAAAACATAAATCCTGAGGTATAGATCAAAATATTTCAAGTAGGTTTTGTTTGGACTAGGGTACTATTGTCTTTGGAAAAAAAAACCTGACTTCTTGTTCTTTTCTTAATAAATATTTCACCAATTCTTTTATAATTCTATGCAATATATTTGTTAATAATATTCAAACTTCAGTTCTCCAAGGTCCACCCCACTCTCCAACCACCACAACTTTATGCCTTCTTTTCTGTTTGTTTAATAATACAACAGCCACTCCTATTTTTGCGTCTTAATCTTAGTGTTCCTTTTTGCCTTCCCAACCTTTCTATCACAGCACATCTACCTCAGCAGAAAGACAAGCCCCAGAATCACCTTTCTGTCACTGATTGAGTTTCCTAAGTGGCTCATGAATTACATATGAATTTCAGTGTTGCCAAGTGATGTTTCAAGGGACTTAAAAACCCATCTGGCACCTTCCCACTAGGAAGCCTGTATGCATGATCACAATGATGATGCAAGGGACACACGTTCTTATCTGTCAGCAACTGTGCTTCCACATGCTGCCCTATCTTCTCTAAAATTTAAGAAAGTAGTGAGGTTAATGTATTATAAGACACAATAACAACTGTTCACAATTGTAGCTTTATTAAACCACAAATTACCTTGAATTCCTATACTTAATTATCTGTGTGACTTAGTAATTGGCATGTACCATGGTTTTTACTTATTCCTAATTTCTTCTTAAATATTTTTCACATAGCAGACTTCTACTTGGTTATATATTTGTTGCTGTTTTTCTCTTTGTTTGTTTTGAGCCTTGGTCTCACTCTACAGCTCTGCTGGTCTAAGATCCAGGATATAATCTAGATTGGCCTTACCCTATGGAACTTACCCCCTAAGTATATTTTTCTCATATTCAACAGATTTGTTACTTTTCTGTTTTTTAAAATAAAAATATTATATAAAAACCTAACACGTATGATGTATGTATGTCAGAGAGCATGTGTACAATGAAGAAACAGTTAAGGCAGGGAAAAAGGTTGTGGATGTAAAACATCTTGAAAACAGCTGCTGAGTGCTGTTGAAAATTGCTTCCACAGTATCCAGCAAATAAACATTCAGTTCTGCTAAAAGTAGGTAAGAACAGTGATGCTTAATATGACGTCAGCCTCTTTCGAGGCTCCTCATCAGAGTCCAAGAGAATCCTTGTGGTTGGCACACAGAAATAGGCAAATTTCTCCCCATCACAAGTTCTTTGTCTAGAAATAATCTTCTTGTCTTTCAGTGCAGTTGCCACCTCCTTTGAGTTCTATGGTTGACATAGTTCTCACCATACCACAGTATCACTATTTCCCAGTTTACAATATAGCATACGTTTCTGAGATGTTTTTTCCTTTATAATGAAAATAATATTTAGGGTATTTATTGATAGATTTAATGACTGTTTATGAAATATTTACCTTAAGCTAAGAATTCTTCTCAGCAAAAGGAATCTGACCAATAGCTTCAGCATCAGGTAATTGGTATGGTAATGAGCTAAGGGCAGCAGAGACAATACAATGCAATAGTGGAAATAACCCTGCACTATGTACAAGGGATTTTGACAGGGTGAGATTTCATTGTATATTCAAGAAGGGCCACATGGAGAAGTTGGAACTTAAATTTGAAGGTCTTAAAGTTCTGAGCTACAGAGAGATTTTAAGAATGATGGTCCCCTGCAAAGAAAGCATTGGGTATATGAGCATGAGCAGCATGGTTTTGGTATTTTTTAAAAGAGAGAGTAGAACTGAGGAATTAAAATGGAGGAAAGCAAAGGAAGTGTGAAGTCCTAGCATGCAGGAAAGCGGGGGGGGGGGGGGGGGGGGGGGGAAGGGGGGGGGAGGGGGGGGGGGAGGGGGGGGGGGGGGGGGAGAGAGAGAGGGAGAGGGCTGAACATTGTTTGCCTTTGTGATGGGGAATTTTGACTTTGGAGAAACGTAAGGGAAAAATAATGATTTGGAATTTTCCTTTTGGTAACTCATGTTGAGCCTTCAGTGGCTGCCACTTAGAACTTAATAATTTTGTTTTATTATTCTAATAATCAACTAAAAACTAGAATATTAAAATAATATTAAGTTCTAACAAATTGATAAACATGGGCTTTCATCTTTTCCATTACCAAACATCTCATTTTTTTAATTGATTTGAAAGCTTTCTAGAATAGTGAGCCAACATAAATTTAGCATAATGCACAAAATATTCTTCTCCAGATTTAGGTTTTCTTAATTGAAAATGTTAATTAGAAGGGTCGCTTATTCCACAGGAAGATGTTGATAAAAATGCTTTCAAGGTACTCTCACATCAGTCAAAGCCATGTGAAGTTAAGATTCTGGAATTCCAATGTAGACAATCATAATGGGGTAATAGCTATAAGCACATAAAGTTCATGCCTTTATTCTCTATTATAAAGGATGCATCAAATCGGAAAAGCTTCCTGGCTCCAAATCTTAGAAGTAGGAATAGATTGAAATACTTATTTCCTAGTTGAATTGCATTTCTGGCAGAAAAGTGTCTTTTCATAGACTGCCTTATATTGTCGCTTATAAAAATCTTTGTCCAGATAGAATTTTCTTAGAAAATTAGCATCTCACAATGTAACAAAAGAGAAAACTCCAAGGTTAGAAATTAATGCAGAGTCCAATGAATAAAAAGTTCAAAGAAAGAGAGCAATGGGATAAAGAGAGTAAAAAAGAAAACTAGTTAGACAATGGAAATGTTCCCAACCTTGTAGTTGTGAAGTAAAGAATTCCAGTTTCAATGGAATGCATTGGAAGGCCAGAGGTAGTAAGGTATGACCTGAATGCTCTAGGGAGCAGACAACTTAATGCTTTGTATGTAGAGCTCAGATCACAAAGTTAGCAAAAATCTTTCATGTTTAGATGGATTGTGATCATATTTACATTGCCTTTCCATGTAGTATGGCATGTACACTGCCAAGAAGGCACATATAATCATCAAAAAAAAATTGCAGTCTAGCTAACTATTGTACAGTTCAGGCAAAAGAGGTTGGAGTGAGTGAATAACATTGGACAGTAAGTTAGAGAAAAATCACTTGACATGGCTAGTTTTGGGGGATGTAGTCATGCTAGGATTCCCTGATAGAACCACAATGAAGCATGCTGCTTTAGAGCTTTGTTGCTCTATAGTCACTATGCTGAGATGGGGAAGGCTTGCTGACATATTGTAAATTGTCAGGGACAGAGATGTGCACAGGTGCGTGTGTCACAGTGTGATTGGTTTTACTACATTTCCACCTTAAATAGAGAGGTTTGTTACAGTCAGAGGAAGATACCAACTATGCCCTGAGCAGATGGTATGGCTACAGTGTAAAATGACTGATCTATATGTTAGGATGAAGTCATTGTTCTTTCTAGGTCAGGGGTTGGAAAATTATAATTCATGAGCCAGATTGGTTCTTCTGCATATGCTTGTATCATTCAGATTCTTTAATTTACTTTTTATATATTTTAAAGTGTGAAATTTAAATTTTTGGTGAGGACAGTTAGTCACACTTTTTTCTTTTGTTCCCCAAAGAATACAGTATTTCCTCTGTGGACCAATATTAAACATTTTATTTGCTCTTGGTCTAGATGAACACTACATGAACAGAGTATTAACAGTGAAGTCAGTAGTAGAGTAAGTGGAAAAAGTCATAGTAATACTATATATGTGATGAACACATAAATGTGGGCATGACTGATTGTTTGAATTAAAAAAAAAACCCTAGAAGATTATCTATCAGGAGGATCTGTAGAGACCTTTCAATCAAAATGGAATGCCTCATAAGGAACCTAGTCAAACTAAGTCAAAGTATTCTGGATTTGGTGCTCTAAAGAACAGTGAATATTACATTCTCTGTTTGAACAAAGAAACCAAATGTTAGGATTATATTAAACCTTTCTGTGATTTTAAAGAGGAGCCAAACTCTTCAATCTTTTAGAATTTTGTTTAGGGAAAGATGGAGTCAAACAGGCACATTGAAGGGGAGAAAGAAACTGTATGCTGGGAGAATTTTCTGATGAATTCACCTCTGGGATGGAAGGAGTTGCCTCAGATTAGGGATTAATAAAGGGAATCCCTCAGGTACTCAGGGATTCTTGGCAATGACCATATGGAAGAGGAATGTTTATTGACAACAGTTCAAGAGTGGGTGAGAATAGGAACAACAGTGCTAAGTTTAGTGAATATTTAATGATTCTTTCAATGTATAGATAGATGGTCAGGGTAAGAACTTGAAGTATTTCTGAAGATTTTTTAATTTAGATTTGCAAATCAAACCACTGGAGAATATGTTTTCAAAAGTATAGAGTAGATCAAGAAAAAAAAATGATGAATAAAATGCTCATTAGAACTCCATAAACCTGAAATGCCACTATGATACTTTGTATTTTGATAGATATATTTTGATTGTTTATATAGCCATGGGAATGTTGACCACATTTCATGCAAATCCATCTAATTAATATGTTCTGTAATTAAGTCAATAGATTTTTGTCTGAGTTCTTTTATGCCCTCATATGTTCTCATCTATCTGTACCTTACAGTGATTCTTCACGTAAAGCATGCTCCTCTGTCCTCATACCCTCTGCATTACACTGTCAGAGAACATGCCTGGTACTCTCAAGCATCTACAGTCTGATGGTATTTAGCAAACCAATTTACTTCACTAAGGTGTGTCCTCTCCATGAAGCTGTGCTTTCACGATTTCTTTTCACAACAATCATTCTCATATCCCCCAAATTAATCATTTTTCTCCTCATTGGAATATCTGTAGTTTTAAAATATATTAATTTCCAATTTACCATGTAGCAGCTAACCTGTTCTACTAAACAAAACCTATTAGTTTTCAGATACCTTTAAATATAAATGTTACTAATGAAGATAATATAGGGGAGCAGCATCTATAGTCAAGTTTTTTTTAATATAACATAGCCTTTATGTTGTTATTAGACTGATATTTGGGGTAGAATAAAATAGCATGAAGATTGCAATGACAGATATATGAAGATAACATATGTCTGTGTATGCTGCACTTCCCGTAGTTGGGGCCACTCCCTATCAAAAATCAACTTAAAGGTTAAGAAACTTGTTTTCTGGTTTGAGGAGAGACAATTCATCATGGCAGAAAAAGCATGGCAACATAGTGGCTTATGGCTATGGTAACAGAAATTTGAGGATGCTTGTTTACATATAGGATATGTAAGTGGATTATGATGTGAAGCATTGAGTTGACTACAGACTATCAAATGAAAATTAAAAAAAAATAGTTCATGATGGAGGTGGGTCTTGGATCTTATCTGTTCCTTTTATTAGTTAACTAATAAAGGAAACTGCTTGGCCCTCTGATAGGGTAGAAGTTAGATAGGTGGAGTAAACAGAACAGAATGCTGGGAGAAAGAAACTGAGTTAGGGCAGTCGCCATGATTCTCCCACTCCAGACAGATGCAGGTTAAGATCTTCCCTGGTAGGCCACCTCATGGGCTACACAGATTATTAGAAATGGGTTAGATCAATATGTAAGAGCTGGCCAATAAGAGGCTGGAACTAATGGGCCAGGCAGTGTTTAAAAGAATATAGTTTCCATGTAATTATTTCGGGTAAAGCTAGCCGGGTGGCAGGACACAGCCCTGTGGCTCCTATTTCAACAAGTTCAGGGCTCTAAATTATTATGTTGTATCACCCACATTCGAGGAACAACTTTTACCCATAGTTAGTCCCTTGTGAAATTTCTCCTAAGTGATTTATTGTCCTAGTCAAGTAGACAACAGAGATTACCCATCTCAATATATATGTTTTTTCTAACACCAGTTATCAAAATGAAAGTCTTGAGTTGAAATTAAGCCTTGTCTGTGCTTACTGATTTTGCTGCAGCAGGAGTCTACTCTCCTTAGGGAGTGGTGTTTATGCCTGTCTCTAGGAGTCACCCATTTCTCCATTTTCCCAAACTTTGGCCCATGGTTCTTTCTTCGGCACATACTTTTATTTTGGGAATACTTCTATTTTGCTCCCTATTAATTGCTATATTTCCAGATACACACAAACACCTTTCCCTTTTCATTTGTGAAATGGATCTGCCATGGCCCCTGAGAAGTCAATTTTGAGTATATTGCTTCAACTTAGCACTTATTTGAATTTAAAAATAAAATGGCTACAACATTTGCTGATGCTGAGTCTGGCATGTTCATTCATTGTGAATCAATAGGAAACTTCCCTCACCTCAAATATTATATTGCTTTATAAACATGCAAAAACAAATCATAAGTTATCACTTAATTTTCTTGTCATGGAATATGTTTCTTTAAAAATTATTCATTATTTGAGCAATGTTTTTTTTTTTTTTTAGCAGATATCCATTGCAGCTCCTTCCTTTTACTCCTCTCGCATCTCTCTTTTCTCCCTAACCTATCATAACCTCACATTCTCTTTATTTTCTTCTGGGTGTGGGGACATATTCTAGAATGTGGTATTCCAACTTGGTTTGTCACTAATATGCCCATTGGTACATCATGATCACTCACTTCCTTAGTCCACAGGCCTGTGTGAATACCACTAGAAAAATATCTTTTCTGTAAATCCAGAGTTAATTCTGCTGGAAGCTATATAATTCATTGTAAATTACAGCTGTATTGCTGTCATCCCAGTTCATTTAGAGTCTGGACTCTATGTGCAGTGCATTTGTTCTATTTAATTGTTTCCTGAATGTGATCCAAATAATTTGGAAACAAGTGCCTTGTTCTTGGGAAAGAGCGAAATTGAAGATGCATTAAGAGTAGGCTTGGAATGAGTGTTAGTGGCTTATCACTATATATTCAGTTTTCATGTGTGGGAGTCTGTGTATCAATTGATTTAACAAAAACAATTAAAACTTCATATGTGTCTCAAATAATAGCATCTCTGAATTTAGTATTATTTATCAAAAATATAAAAAAATATAAAATTGAATTACTGTCAATATTTATCCCCCCAGTCCACCAGTTTTCAAGTATTTACATAACGCCTGTCACACCTGTGACCTTCTGGTTGCATGAGTCCTAGGACAGCTATGGCTCAAGACATTTGTAGGTAATGTCACGGTATAAAATCAGTTGTAATTCCTCATTTCCATCGCCAGAACTGTTCCCTCCACACTCATGAAATGGCATCTATTAAGAGCAAACTTGCATCAAATGGAGAGAAATTCACCCACATTCACACTGTGCTTTGGACTATAGAGGAGTGACATGAAAGTAAGCACTCTGTTTCCAAGTCACATCCTACACAGTTATTATATTAGAGCTATAAGAGGCTTTTCATTTAAAAGGCACTGCTTAGTTATAATGTTCCTAAAGTACATTGTAATGGAACAATAAGTAATTTCTTTTGATTTTCATACAGTGGAAATTTCCTAAATGTATATTTTCAGAACATTTATTCCTTATCTCCTTCAATTTCAATAAAGCGACCTCTGTGTGTTTGATATTTTCCAGCAAAGAAATCTACAACCAAGCCATCGGCTTTCTTCCAAACATCCTTCCTGCTTTACATGTTCACAACCCATCCTTTTCTGGAAACCCTTTAAAAGGGGTATTTTCATGCATCACCACTCTAGAGGTGTGAGAATAGAACTATAAAAGAGGCTGACTACAATCTCAGGCAATACCAGTTTTATGCAGGACGTCAGAGAGTTTATACCCTAAATGTTAAGAAGGTCCCATGAATGAAGTTCTCGCGAGTACAAGCTGTATATGGTGACAAGGACAGGCTGCATGAGGTGAAATATGTTTTTCATTTAAGACATAATTAAATATGAACAACAAGCAATAATGAGTATTCTGAAGTAAACTCACTCCTATCAACTACACTTGGGAGAAGCACAAAAAACATCGCAAGGTCAATTCCGTGTTTTGACGAAACTGAGGTCACAAGAATCTTGTCTTGCTTTATCAGAGTGTTCTCTCCACCACTCAGAATTCTCACATGACCCCATTCTTAGACCGTGTCCAACACTTGCCTTCACAATGTTATCTTTTAGTTGGAATATTTAGCCTAAAGACTTTTTCCGTTTTCTTCCATTCCATGTCTTTTTGTGGGATGCTAGAATAATACACACTTTTCGGGATCTATGGTGGCTATTTTGTTGTCTTCCAAGTCTTTATAACAATAAGTACATTACTCTAAAACTCTGTGATTCGGGTCATGTGAATACACGTTTTGAAGCCTGTGGATTAGTAGCAAGTTCTCTTGCTGGACCACAAAAGAAAGTAAGTTTAGTTTAACAAGCTGACTTTCAGGGACACCCTTTGTAATGCCAGTTGCCATTAATACTCAGCATCATTCTTGGGTGTCAGGGCTTCAGATACAGGCCTTTCTAACGGGTATGAGTAGACTAACTGCTCTTGGACTTTGTAATTCCTTTACAATATCTGATGACAATCATCCAGGAACTTTGTGTTTTCTCACTAGAAATAGTCATTCAGATTGTTTTCTTATTGTTTCAGAGGGAGCTATATGTTTACTTGTTGAAGTTTGAGGTTTTGTTATTTCAGCTCTTAATCATTTATCTGCCACACATATATTTAAATATATATATGTGAACCTACACACACACACATATATGTATACACACACACACACATATATATAACTTCTTTGAGAATTTTATGTGGGTATTTGACTATACCCATATACCCACACCCTTTACCCAATGCTTCTTAGAACCTTGCTCTTCAAAAATCTGAGTTGTCTTTACATGTTCTTTGTTGTCTTCCAGATTAGAGTAGACATTTTAAATTTTGCTGTGTGTAACATCAGTTTTACTTTCATTAATCCCTGAAATCAGAAACTTTCTTGTGAATTTAGACAAGGTACTATTCTGAGAGATACAATATAGAGTCTCTAAAACAGTGACAAAATTTAATATCTCTATAGCAGAACAAATAATGAAGAAATGATTAATACTCTAATATACTTTAGGCTATTGTCCACTTGAGAACAGATCGCTGAGTTTTATGAACAGACAGTCCTTGCAATGAATACTTAATGATATTTATTAAATAAGCTTGAATCTATGCCATATTAGTTTTTCAATGAAAATATTACTTCTAAGTAAGAAACATTTAAAGTATTTTATACAGCTGTGTTTTTTATGTACTAGCTTTGCTTCAGTTTTCCTCTTCCAATTTCTGCTTGTTGTTGCTTGCATGATCATATTTGTACCAAGCACCAATGGATACACTTTTTTTCCTCAAATACATTGACACACTTAACTACTGATGTAGTCAATGTAAAAGAAGTTTACTTGGAAGAAATCACAAGATGTCTTTCGTAGTCAGGAATAATGTGAGATGTATTTACCCTGTAGGAGTTTCCTTTTTTCCCATATTTGTTTCCCTGGTCATGGGTTCTCCTTTATTCTTCTGACTTCTTCAGTCCTGTCTCCTCATAGACACTTGCTACATTCTGCACACTGTGTTCTTATAATGCAGTGTCGTGCTTGAGACCTTTCTAAGAAAATGTATTTCTATTATGTGGAACAGAGAGTCTAAACATAAATTACAGGAAGGCAGTGGTTCTCTTTGCTTGTCCCCAAATTTCTTACTTTATCTCTTACAACTTAAATAGCTACACCAGAGCTGGTCTTTACCATTGTTTAAAATACAAGGGAAATACCAGTCCTACTCTACGTTATCCCACATGTTGTTGAAAACTGGTTACCACACTGCTGTTAACATAGATCTTTCCCTTCAGCCTTGGCAGTCTTCTAAGAATAAAGACCACTTTTAGAGAGGAGATATTCTTGTGTCTCTCCTTTGAATTTCAAGTTCTAGGGAAAACTATAAAATGTATAAAAAAGACCTTACTTCATTTATCTTTCTGATTTCAAACATTTGTGAAAGGTAGTTGTTATTATTTTTCTGCAGAGTTAATGTAATGTTATGATGCTCAGCTAATGTCTAGGCAAGTCTATACCATAATTCAGATATGAAACTTTAATGTAAAGATACAGGTATATTTAAAAATCTATACATAATTTTTGTCATTTTCACTTTTAATTTGTCCATTCTGATGAGGAGGTTAGAAAGTCTAAAATAATATAAAAATTAGGAGAAATAATCCACCATGGGGTCATTATGGTAACATACTAGATAAAAGCATTTGCCTACAAGAGTCATGACCAGGTTGAATCCCTGGGATCTAAATGGTGGAGAGAAAGCCAACTGTACTGAGTTGCTCTCTAGTCAGCATACATAAAAGTTGACTTGTATATATGCATGTGCATTTGCACACATAGAAATAACAGACAAACAAATAAGTAAAATAAATGCAATTTAAAAATTCAATACTGCTACTGTGTAGAAATTGCCAGAAAGAAATACTAGAGGGAAGACACTAAACTTACCCTGTTGACACAAATTTGTTTTTACTAATCTAAATAGAAACAAATCCATTTCAAGTTTTACCTGTGGATATATAACTTAGCACTAACTGCAGCACACACAATATGTGCCAGAGTTTAGATGTAGGTTTAACATGGTTATTTCATCTATTAGTGTTAGTGCCAGTAAGGAATTTCCACTTAAGCTCTTGTTTTCAAGAATAGTGTTTAATTGAATCCCAGAATTCATTTACAATAGAGTTCTAAGTGGGATAGTCATTTCTTTGCCAGGCATGTAGTTTGTGGATGTGGATGTAGGAGCAATTTAATGCTGTTATAAACCTTTTCCCAGACTTCTGCTTCGTACTCTTAGAAATGGACTAATCTTGTTAAGCTGATGTGGAGGTCATTAAAGAAAGTGCTTGTAAAGATACTCGGCATACGCAAGATGTGCTCAGTGAACGTTGCTTTTGGCATTCTTCCTTGGACTTAGGAGACAACAATTTGCTGGTTATTCAATATGACTCTGAGTTAGCTTGCTCAGTAAGCAAGACAATGTTACACCTCAATCCTGTTCTTCCATCCGGTGAAGTCCGCTCTTGCTAGGCACTTACCTAACATTATGTTAAAAACTTCTGTGATTTAAATATGGCTATAAAATCACCTTTTTATACTCTGGTATGCTACTACATAAGGAAGTTTTGTGTCATATATCATGTTGTATAGATGTGAGGTTGAGGTGAAATCTGTTGTTTATCTTTGCCAATCACAATATTCACCTCACTATGTATTTATATTTAGTATTGAACCTGAAGCTAGGGAGTGGTTGATATTCAGAATTAGCTTTTAAACCCTAGGGGTTGATTATATTTAATCTGTTTCTTTGGGGGAAAGAATATTTCCCAAAGTATCTTGTTTAACTATGCATATTTTGACAGCACAACATCTAAATTTGATCTTTCAGAATTGTCCTGGGGCTTCCACCTCCTTAAAACTACTCAGTTGTTCATTGGGGGGTGACTGCATTCTTATGTGTCCATCCAGACTTTGGGTCTTTCTCCAATGCACTTTTCTTGTTAAAATTCACAAGGATGTTTTGTTGGACTGTGAGGTTTTTGTGGTGTGAGGTGAAAGGCCCCACTAGATACCAATCCAAAGTTACATGAAATTCCAAGTTCTAGTTTCCAATATACAACTTCAATGTTTTTTCTCTTTTTCTTAGCATTACGTTCTAATTTGGTAATTCAAAGATGTTATCATATACATTGTAATATTCTAAAGAATATAGTAGTGTCACAGAAATATTTGTGCAAATACCAAACATTACAGTCTCTCTGCTCATTGGTGTTGTGAGTACTCCTGAAATTATATACTGTACATAACATCCACCAAAATGTACAATGTCAATGATATAAGCCTCATGAATGCAAAGATTTCTTCTTGTCTTGTGTTCAAAGCATGATGCTTTCAAATAGCAGTCATTCGATTAATGTCTATTGAATGGATGCTTATTTCCCATTGGTTCCTCTAACAACCTAAGTTCATTTCCTCAATAGGAAATCTGGGCAATAAAAACTAAACTTTTCTGAGGGAATAAATTTGCATTTCTATTTTCATCAATGTTTTAATTCTTGAAAGTGTGATACTATGGACCTGATGATAATAGAAATATGAAGTCAACTTATATCATTTGCAGTTTATGTAGTAAAAGATATGTAGTTTAAATTTTAATTTCATCATTAAATTATTTATTATGTTTATAACAATTTGTTATCTTCTTTGCATAAAACCCATATGTAGCTATAAATTCTTAAGGTGAGGAACTTTTGGATTTTAAGCACCTGACATTCTTCTTTGACTTCTGTTACCTGCCCACTTATATTTGTATACTCCACAGGCATCCATTTGTTCTTGCTCTTGCTCTCTCTCTCTCTCTCTCTCTCTCTCTCTCTCTCTCCCTCTCTCTCCCTCATACACACACACACACACACACACACACACACACACACACATGCAAATTCTTATAGCCTAACTTAACAGAATCTTGGATTATTTTCATTAAGATATTTTAATACAGTGCATATTAAAGTTGGAATTTCAGAGACTAATGAAATTACATACATATACATATTAAGTGTTTATTTGGTTTTCTTATTTTAAACATTAAGTTTCTGCTCCCTGAAGTCTAATTAGCTTACAAGATTATTTGCATAACAAAAGAAATACTTCATATCTGTTTTAGTATGTCTTTCTTATTTTTGGTTTTTATTTTGGATTTTAATTAGCCTACTATGTAATAAGTTTCCTCATGATCTCTCATACAGTTTATTTTGTATTACCCTTTTCTTCCCCTCTTCACCTTCCAGTTCATTCTCTTCACTTGAACTTTCCCTCTCTATTTTCTCTGGGATTTTCTTTCTATGTTCATGTCACAGAGGTTCCCTTGGCCTCTGTCTCTTCATGGGTCCCTTCCGAGTTTCTCAGTTGCTATATACTCACACTCTATGTGAATGTGCACATAAAAATTACACGAAAAATTGGCATGTGAAAGATAATGTGGTCTCTTCGTCTCGCTTGAGTTGCTACACTTATTATATCTTCCAGTTCAATCCATTTTTAAATTCATCTTATTTTGCAGTGGTGAAAAATTAAACAATTTATTAAAAAATGGAAGGACAAGTTTGTATAGATGTTGCTGCAGGAGAAAGCTTCTCTGATGATGATTGAGCATGGGAGCAATCTATGGATATAGTAGAATGCCAGCAGGAGCCATTTTATTGCCAAATTTTGTTTGTTTGCATTTGAGCAGTAGTGAATGGTTTTGATTCAGTTTCCCAGGCTATCTGATCTCAGGTTCTTTAACTCCAGGTAGCATCAGATATGGGTTCATTTCTCATACAATTAAACTTAAGTCAAAACAGATATTTGTTGCTTGCTCCCAAAAGCAATTTGTGCCATGATTGTACTGGTGGTTTCCAGGCAGCCCATCATTGTTGATCAAAGCCTTCATATCAGGGCTGGTGTTTATGCTCGTTTGGTAGCATGCAACTTTTCATATCAGTAACAGTAGACACAGGAGTGAACACACCAGCTTGACTTCTCCATGTTCAGTGAGTTGTATAGATATTGTCTTTAGCAATATGTCCTTGCCTTCAGTTTGTGGTTGGAATGCCTTTGAACAACAATAGAATTAGATATGATCCATTTCTGGTACTGGAAGCTTCATATGCAGACAAAGGATGTCTAATTTGTGTCTCTGTATCTGACATTATTTGCCTGTTTCATTTAGATTGTGTTCATATATTTTAGGAAGCTTCTATTCTATTAGGTTCCCAGAATACCTCTCAAATGGTCCTTAATATTAGCTGTCTCTGCCCACAGTCCTTCCCTTATCTTCTTCCCTTCCCCTCCCACTTGACCCTCCTATTCCATTCACCCATCTATCTGCTCTATTTCCCTTTCCTAGGAGATCTACTCACTCAGTTCCTTTATTTATATCTGCTCTCTGTAACTCTATAGATTATAGTTTGTTTAACATTGACTTAACAGCTAATGACCACATATAATCAAATATATATCATATTTGTCTTTCCGTGTCTATGTTACCTCACTATGGATGATTATTTTTCTAGTTGCATCCATTTGCCTGTGTATTGTATGACTTCATTTTTAAATAACTGAGTACTATTCCACTGTGTTAATGTAGCACATTTATTATCTATTCATATGTTGGGGGACATCTAAGTGGTTTCCAATTCCTAGCTACTATGATTAGAACAGCAATGAATATGACTGAGCAAGTCTCTCTGTGGTAGGATGAAGTATTTTTTGTGTATATGGCCAAGAGTGGTATTGCTGGGTCTTGAGATAATCTTTTCCTGTCTTCCTGAGGAATCATTACATTGATTTCCATAATGGCTGCACAAGTTTGCACTCTTCACTAGTGGTGTTTCCCTTACTCCACATCATCACTATCAGAAGATGTTGTTTGTTTTGTTTATCTTAGTCATTCTGATGAGAGTAAGATGGAGTCTCAAAGGAGTTTTAAGTTTTATTTCCCTGATGGGTAAGAATGTTAAGTGCTTCTCGGCCATTTGAGTATCATCTTTTGAAAACATTTTGTTTAGATATGTACCCCATTTTAAAATTTTATTTATTTTTTTGATGTCCACTTTTGCAAGTTCTTTACATATTTTGGATGGTATCCCTCTATCTTTCTCCATTCTGAATGCTGAAGATTTCTCTGAATGATGATGTCCTTTGTTGTGCAGGAGCGTTTCAGTTAAATAAGGCCCCATTTATTGTTGATTTTAGCCCCTAGGTTATTGGTGTTCAGTTCAGAAAGCCTTTTCCTGTTTCAATGAGTTCAAAGCTGTACCCTGCATTCTCTATCAGGTTCAGTATATTTGGTTTGATGTTGGAGTCTTTGATCCATTTGAAGTTGAGTATCATGTTACTTTTAAGGAACATAACAAAATAATTATTAAAACTTGGAACTTCTTAAGCTTTTTTTTTTCTCTTCTTTAAAAGTATCTCAAAATGAAATGACTGTCAGCCGGATGAGGCACATGCCAGTAAATACTGCCAGCTTGAGATGGTTCTTATCCCAAGACTTTTTTTAGAATTGTTATAAGCCAATCTTGAGAAAATCTTAGTTACTTTAAGAGTTTTTCTCTGCAGTGAGTTCAGTCCTTATCTTGATCTGGCCATTTTCTAAAAACAACACAACTTATTTGGTAGTTATGGTTAAATAACTCATTTTTTCAAATAATCTTATTATTACTTATATATACAATGGAAAGCATAGACATTATTATATCATTTAAATATACAAATATATGGCACTTAGGTTTTCAGGGCCTATGTATATGTATCTATATATGTAGTCTTTTTTTTTTTTTTTTGGTTTTTCGAGACAGGGTTTCTCTGTGGTTTTGGAGCCTGTCCTGGAACTAGCTCTTGTAGACCAGGCTGGTCTCAAACTCACAGAGATCCGCCTACCTCTGCCTCCCAAGTGCTGGGATTAAAGGCATGCACCACCACTGCCCGGCTTTATATGTAGTCTTTATTGTAAAAATTTCATATTGATAATATATGCATATCTTGTTTTTAAAGCAACAAATTATCTAATGACATTATAATATAAAGAGAAGTCTTAAATATTGTCAGTAACTATCGGTTAATCACATTATTAGTGTTAGCCAAGACAGGATGAAAGAGATTTACCTGAGGAGTCATATTGCCCACCTAGGGATGGAGGATGTTTCAAGGAATCACGTTTAAAGCATGCTTGAAAGTAGAAATTAATGAAAACAATATTTGGAACTTATCCTTTGAAGTAATACTATTGACTTGGGGAAACTTCATTGCCCCCAAAGTGTTCCTGGCATGCAAAAATTACAAACTTGCAATATCAAACAACAAAGAAATGTTTAAAAGAAATCTAAAACCCTATGAATTTTAGGTAAAATTGGTTTGCATACAAAATATGGAGTTGCTTTTATTTTGTTGTAATGGTGATTTCCAAGTTCACGCATTCATTTGTGATAAGCAAAACGCTTTCTTAGCATGACAGGTAATGGAGTCAAAGTTTCTCTACCCACTTTGGTTTACTAATGCAACAATAACATGCTTAAGCTGAAAATTTCATGGTTTGTTTCACTGTGCATGATGGAAACTTTGTTATGTGGACAGAAACCAGTGAGTTTATGTTTACTAGATTATCTAGTTTGTCTTTTGTATGTTCAGTCTTTGCTTTGTTCCTATTCTACTTTATTTTTTAATTTTGTGAATGTAAGTGTGTGGGGGGATTGTACCTATGAATGCAAGTGTCTTCAGAATCTATGAGAGTGCCAAATTCCCTCAACTTAGAGCTGTTGGCTATTAAGATCGACCTGACATACTCAGAACCACAAATTGGATGCTGTGCAAGAGTAGCAAGTAAGGGTTCTTAACTTCTGGGCCGACTCCTAAGCTCCACTTTTGCTTCTCTAATGGCAATGAAACAATTATAAATCATTTATCTTTTATTATAATTTTCCAGGGTTGAGAATTTTAATCTATATATCAAATTTTAATTTTTGCAGATTTATTTATTTATTCAGTATGTGTGCTTGTGATTATGTGCCTGCCACAGCATGCATGTGGTGGTCAGAGGACAAGTTGAAAGAATCTGTTCACTCCTTTTGCTATGTATGTTCCAAGGACTGAACTCAGGTTGTCAGGCTTGTCAGCAAGCTCTCTTAGGCACTGAGACATTTTGGCAGCACCATATAATACATTTGTTTATCAATGCTATAGGATGTCTGCATGCATAACCTCACATTTATTGTGCATATCTGAGTAATGCAATGTGATACTTTTATATAAATACGCATATGGCATTATGACCATGCTAAGCAAATTGGTGCATCTATGACCTCCCTTAGTTGCTTATGTTTACATGTTATGTAAGAGCTTATAAAGATCTTTTTAATATATGTGTGTATTATATGATATTCTAGCTTCTACATTGTATGGTACAATAGTTATTTAGTGTTTTTAGTATTTTAATTGTTTATTTATGGGTATGTCTGTATATGAGGACAGAAGATTATCAGATCACCTGGAGCTAGAGGTACAGGCAGTTATAAGTTTGTCTGACATGCGTACTGGGTATTGAACTTGGGTTCTCTGCAAGAACAAGATGTGCTTTCAACCAGTGAGCCATCTCTCCAGCCTTGTTATTTAGTATCATTCATCTTATCTGAATGCAATTTTAGTTCATTAGATATCCTTTCTATTTCCCTTTACCCTCCCTATCCTAGTAATATTGATCCTTTTTTCATATATTTACTTGCTTCTGGATTCAACATAAAGGCAAGCATCTTTTTTTCTTTCTAGTTCTTATTTACACCTCTCAGTGACACTTTCTCCAGATTCCTCCCATGTCCATGAGGCGATACCTCCTTTTATTTGAAGACTTGCTTATGTTACTGGGATCACGTGTTCCACTGTCTTTATTGATCCATCACTGGATACTTGTGTTGGTTTCCATAGCTTGTTTATTGTGAAAACACGGCAATTAACACAGGGGAGGAGGAATTTTAGCGTGGTGTGGATGTCACTTTCTTTAATAATACATGCAGCTGGGGGATGATTGTCCTATTCTGGATCTACTTTTCATGGTTTGCAGAACCTCCACTCTCTTTTCTTCAGTACACGTGAACAGGTATACATAAACAAAAATGTAAACCAAAAACGCAAAATGCAAAATGATACAAAGATTGTCAACTTAGAATATATGCAGTTGTATTGCTTTAGTACAAATAATCGTCAATACAGGATCGATAACTGCATGAGAGGAAAGAAGAATAAACATTAATTCAGTAGAGAATGTGCTAAACTGATCTCACATTGGCAGATTAAGGGACAATCAGGATGACTGTCAGTTTGCATTTCATATGTTTATTGGAGTAGTCTCTGGAGCCTGACACTCATAGATATCTTGTCCACATCATTTAGACATGGTAGCTTAAGTATATAACTGAGCCACTGACACCCTTTTTAACCAAAAATATAGCAATGGAATATGTGAACTTCAAATGAAGAGCAAATGGGGACTATTACTTTAACAGTCCAACCTATATAAGGATGATATCAATAGAAATGCTAACGTGTCCCGGGTTAGCACAAAAGGCCTCAACTCTAGACAAAAAAACAAGAGGCAACTAAAGAATGATGATGTGGTAGAAATCATCTTCCCCAATGAAGAACAAACCATTATCTGTTATGATATGAGCCCTGGAAGCAAACATACAAGTAATAGTATACAGATCAAACAGATTGCATTTATGTATTTAGGGGTAAACACACACACACACACACACACACACACAAAGCAGAAATTAAAGTAAAAGTGACATTCAATTTGAAAGGTCTTGGAGAGAGGAATAAAAAAGGGGTATAATAGAATTATATTATCTAGAAATTCAAAAAGAATTAAAGGACACAGTGAGATAGTTAAACTAAATGCTTTTTTTAATGAAAATGTTCTATTCCCATAAAAGCATAAAATTATGTTTATATATAATCAATAATCAAAAGTATCTTGGCTCAAACATACTCTGAATGCAGTGGTGGGTTCAGATCTGCTGCCGTAAAAACCTATGACCAGAGAAGTTACAGGGAAAGGGGAGACTCTGTGTTGTTGTTTTCTAACAGTCATGCTGTCGGATGGACTTCTAAATAGCTATGTTTATCCCCATGGGTTCGTGCTGTGTTCTACTTTGTCAGAGAAGACTGCTATCACAGTACGTAGTAGTTTATGCATAGATGCATTAGTGGTTGGAGGGCTGAGACTGACTGACTGACTGCTCAGCTCTAGACGGAAAATGTATATCAATATTTTCTTCCACCCATGGGATTCTGGGACCACTCCAGTGGTAGGATAGAAAGACTGTAGGAGTGTAATTGGCTAGAGCATGGGGAGGGGTTCTGTGAAAGGCAGATCTCTGGACTTGACTATTGCTCCGGTACACATGAGCTCACAGCCACTGTGGTTACCTAAGACCTGTACAAGATCAATTTACGCAAGAATACCAGTGTGGAAAGGAGCATGGCTTTCAAGATCCATCCCCTGTATGACACCTGATGGCAACTGATTCCTGGAAGTAGAGAGAGATTGCACCTTTCCTTTAGGAATGTGGCCACCAGTAGGCTCTCTATGACCAAGTACTATAGTAAGTTTATGGGCAGTACTAATTGAACTCAATGGTTTTAATAAAGATAAATAAATTGATACAAAATGAAGACAGATTGTAGGGAGGGAGTGAAGTGGGGTTTCTGGGGAGAGTTGGAAATGAAAATTGAGGTGTGAATATGATCATTGTGCATTGCATACCTGTGTGAAATATCAAAAGAATAATTAAAACAGAATAAACTCAATGGGATTATACAAGGTGTTGGAACATTTCCCATTATGGACTAGGTTTAGATGTTTCAAAACACACACACACACAGACACACACACAAAGGCACGAGGTCTCTGTTTCTCTTTCTTACACATACTCTTTTCATCTCTCTATATTTTTTCTCTCTCATGCACACACACACATGAACTTAGAGGTGACGTATATATTTAATGTCTTCTGTAGGCATGACTGCATTAGGCTACATATAAAAGAAGTAAGTGTGTATCTACCACATTAGTGTGTAGGTGATAAAAAGGAAGGGTGCCTTGTCAATCTTAGAAATAAGGAAGATTTCATGGAGGCAAGTTCAAAACACTTTTTGTCATTGAATGAATGGAATATTAAATATAATAGTTTTCATTAACTTTTGGAGCTAGGGAATTTAAGTGTTGATATACAGCCTATGCAAATCAGTAAAGTATAAGGTATTCATTCATATGTCATCAAATAGAGTGTGGCCTTTTCTGATGGCCAGATATGTTTTTGTTCACCTTTCTTAATGACAAACCTTGAGTGGTAGATCTTATTCAGACTAAGATTTAATGCCCGAGAGAAAGTACATAGATATTGAGTGTCATTATAGAGTCCTGCTTTTAGGAAGCTTAAATGACTGCATTACATATAATGAGCAGTGGGAAAGAAAAATCATACTACAGCAATGACAAGAGCTCAGGAATGTCAAAGAAGATTAAGTTATGGAGCAGAGAGACCTTGAATAAGTAAAAGGACAGTGGAGGAAACGGACAGCAAACAGCCCGAATGAGAACCTCAGGGGAAACGAGCAGGTGAAACAATGCTTAGGAAGAAGGAAATTTGAAAGCCAGGACCAGGAAAGGGAACTGATTTATAAAGAGGATGTTAGCAGTTGGTTTTACATTAGTTAGGAATGACAGCAGGCCATGGAAATGAAGCAGCTACGCAGCAGATGGAAATCCTGATGAGAAGGTTCTGGATGGAACGCTTTCAACGTCATTTAAGTAGAAACAATATTCCAGATTTTAGAGGTGGAGAAATGAGGCAGAAGATCAAACTGGCATTAAGTGCTAGAGAAAAGCGTTATGAGGGAGAAGCTACAGAAGAGAATGGCTTGGTGGGGAAGCTAATGTCAAGGGATTAGGCGGCAGGAAGAGAGAGGAAGAATGAGGCCATGCTTGCGGTCCGTGAGGCAGTATAGGAAGAACGGCTTATTTTATTGGACAAAGCAAAAGGTGTAACCTAGCATTCCCAGTGTTATAGGAGGTTGCAGTTTGCGGGAACTGCAAGGCTACTGGGTGGATTGGAAAGTCACATTACTAACATACAAGGTACTTTGTAAATACAAAGCATAAACGTTCAATGAAGTATGTAAGGTTATTGAAACATGAGATATAATAGGGGCCAGCACTTAGTAATTGTGTAAATTAGTATTTGAAAAACATGAAACTTGGAAATAGCAGGTTTAAATGAATGGTTTCGGCTCCAAGGCAATTGGTTAAAAAGAGAAAGCATGTTTGCTGGTGCAATCATTATCCATATAATGAAAGATAGCATAAGACCCTTGATTTTAGAGGTAAATATGCTTGAGTCACTGCATTTGGGTCAATAGGAGGCTCAGTGGAAACTGTATTCGTCACTTTTTGTTGATATTATAAAATACCATTTCCAAAGCAATTAATGGAATAAATCATTTATTTCCGTTTATGGTTTCAGAAGGATAGTCCAAAATAGCAGTGCAGATGGCAACGTAGGAAGCTAAGAGAGTGTTATCTTCAACCACAAACATGAAATAGAGAGTGAACTGGATATGGAATGAAACTATGGATTCTCAGACTCCCAGTGCTTTCTGTCCTCCACAAAGGGTACTTGTTGCAAAAGTTCCATAATCTCCTGAAACAATGCCATCCACCAGGGATTTATTGTGACTAATGTCTTCATGGATGGTCCTGCATTGAAATCTATGATTTCAAATCAATGCTTTTAATGTAGGAATTAAGTCAATAAGTATCAATGACTATTTTACTGTTACTTAGTATTTTAATAATTTATCTCTTTATTTTTTACCTCAATTACAAATTGATCGTACTTTCTAAATTTTGACAATAAATTACTACAATAAAATATTTCTTAAACATCCCACATTACTGAATAAATGTAAATTATCCCAAAATTCCAATGAACTGTTATGAAATTAAAGAAGGAAAAGACATCTGAAAACTTTCAATAGAAAATAGTTACATATATTTGAAGTGAAGTTTTTGGTCTGTGGTCAATTAAGTGAGGGAATTCCTTAAGAGTTTCTGGTGCATTTTAACTCGCAATAGTAGTGGAACTGCATTGTTGAAGGCATGGCATGTTTAAGAAAACACAGTGTCATTGTGACTACATGCAATCCTCAGGCAAGGTGACCCTCATACAATATACAGGACTGCATACATCAATTATCTCGTTCAAATGGGTTTTGCCTGAAATTAGTGGCCTTTCCTTATCAAGCCCGGGTTTTGTAAGTTAGCATCTCTGACTGGGTTCAAACCCAGTGCAGTGTGAAGCATAAGTATTTATGTGCTGTGTCGTCTTCACTAGCCCTACCTCCACTCTGAGATCATGCCTGTGGTTCTACATGTGGACAGACCAGCAGGGTAGGTGCTTTCTCTTTAGTGCGAGCATCATAGCAACTCCTGGCCCTTTAAGTGGTCATACACACCAAGAGGAGTTCAACCAGAAAATAGACTAATTTAGCAAATCTATGAACGTTATAAAAACCACAAGTGTTTGTTTTAAGTCATAAAATATAGGGGTTAGTATGTGTCATAGAGCTACTTCTCTGTGGGTCAACTCATAGTAAGTAAAGGGCTTTAAGGTTCTTATATTATTTCATAAGTAAATTTAAATTTCTTTTATCAAATGAAATTTTAGACATTTTATGTAACAAAATGTCAATCCATGAAAAAGACAATACTTAACCATCTTTAGAATCTGAGGATTTCCCGGTCATTATTTATTTCATCAACCCTTGATGAAAACATTTGTGAGGATAAGTAAATTTCACTTTAAGTTGTTGCCAAATGTATATGATTTAAAAAAAAAAAAACCCTGCTCAATATGCCTTGTCACACTTACTCTTGAAGTTATACAACCAGTCTAAGGATTAAAAGGGATGAGATACCTAAAAAAAAATCCTTCAAATTTGTTTTTGAGCATGTTCCAAGCATCATTAGCCAGGCTATGGAAGAAGAGTATTCACATGAAATATTTTTCTGTAGCCAAAATTCTAAAAAGATTGCTGTATTTGGCTCCTGCTACAAATTCCACAAGTCATAGAAGTAAGGAGCTCTCTATGGTTTGAACACTTTCTAGTCGCTCAAATTGGAGACCATGAACTGATTAGCTAATTAAAAAAATTCCAGGTGAGTGTGTGGTGATCAATAGCCATATTCCCAGCAATAAGGCTGATCAGGGCAGGAGGTTTCTATGAGTTTAAAGCAAGCTGAGGCTACCTAATAAAACCCTGTCTCCAAAATCTCACTCACTGAAGAAACACATAAATAAATGCCCAGGGTAGTAGATGTGCTTTTCGTATATCTCATTCAAGTTTCTGTTTAAGTTCTTAAATTCCAACTCTTAGTTGATGAATAAAGGCTGACCTACACCTTAAGTAACTTATGTCAGATTTGTAGCTAAAGTCAGATTTGGGTTCTGGAGAATAAACCTTCCTAGGGCGAATGAATGTTCCCTCATTCTTTTGACACTTGTTGGGGAGATTACCTGCTAGCCAACTTTCAACCTTGCCAGAAAATCCAATCAGCTTGAGAGCTTTTTAATGTACCTAGGGCAGTCCTCAGAATGTAAGGTTAGGGGAGAGAGTAGGTCTTCTGACCTTCATAAGTGCTATACCATGGGAATGATAGAATTAGCTTAATTTAAGCCACAATTTGATGGAAGCATTGTCCTGCTTAGAAATGAGATCCTCTGCTGCTGTCCACGATGTGAGGAAGGCCAGATGCTATGAGTTTCTAATGCGAGAGAAACACAAGTGGGTCCAGCAAAGTCATTTTGTCATCAGTAATCAGCAAGAGGTTGCCCTAGATGCTTCGGTTTCCAATCTTTAATTTAACAGGAAAGCCTGGAGTAGTGTGGAGTATATACGACTCAGCTTTTTCCTTAGAAAGTGCAGTACTTTGCTTCATCTGACCTTGAGTCAAAAGCTTTAGAAATGCATGAAGAATATGATTCTAAGTGGATTGGGGTGGGGTGGGGTGATCTGAATTGAAAAAGAGGGAAGAACTGCTTTTAACATGACCAGATGGTAATTTTTACTAGTTGGCAGTGTGCTGAAAAGCACATTTTTCTGAAGGAAAGTATATATTTTAGACTGGCACAACTGAATGTGCAAAAGCATCCAAAAATAGATAAAATATTCTCTAGCTCTGAAGGAAAGTTATGGAAACTTATACAGAGCATGAAACGCACTATTTAAGGTAAAGACAGCAGTGATACTCATTCGAAGAATTCAAAGTGACAAGAACTTGCCTAACGTGACATTATACCCTCTAAAACCTGATTTCTCACCACAGATCCTTTCTGTGATACTCATGTTAATAGTTCCTCCCTTCTTCTGCTGCCTTCTCAACTCACAGTCCATACTTTTACAGCTGTAAACCAGCTGAACTCGACCCATCCCAAATGAGGCAAGTGAAAGTCTCCTGCTGCACATTAAGGAGCTTGATCTCCTGCTCTTTTCTCATAAGAAAACTTATACTGGTGACATGAACTGAAAACCATCACAACCCACCTACACAAGATTCCAGCTATTAAAGCCTCACCTCCTTTTACGTTTTTGCTTCAATGCTAGGTTAGTACTCTGAACGGTTTGTCAGCTTCTTGTCTATACATTTTCATGATTAAGAAATAATTGATTTTTAGTTTTAATTAAATTTGCTATTTGGCTATTTTATAATGTGTATAGTGAGTTCTGGTTACATTAAGGCCCACATTCTCCTTTCTTCTTCTCATCCCTGCCGAGCCTTCCTTTGACTACAAGTTTCTTTGTCACATTCATGTCTTATTTTGTTTAATGGCCCATTGAATTATTAAGATGAGAGGTGTGA
Organism: Alexandromys fortis; assembly: GCF_014885135.2. NCBI lineage: Eukaryota > Metazoa > Chordata > Mammalia > Rodentia > Cricetidae > Alexandromys > Alexandromys fortis. The sequence goes on from NW_026067944.1 coordinate 6,984,587, forward strand.
CCGTCGATTTGAAGCTTACCCCTGAAGCCTGATGATCTCACATGTGAGTATACTACTAAAGACAATGGCTATCTCTCACCCAGAATCCTCCAGCAGCCACTGTTCAGCATGGAGAAGCAGGGCCTCATGAGTTCCTCCTCCTTCCATGACTAACTAGTGCCAGACTCAGTTTCATTCAGCAAAGAGGCAACCTCAGCAGTTCTGGGATCATGGTTATATTGAAATTGTCATCACTAGAAGACAGTATATTTTCAGCCCTTCTCTCTATCTCTGGCTCTTACATTCTACTTCCATTGTTCTGTAACACTTAGACAAGTATTATGTAAATTCTATTTATAGATGAGCATTGAGCCATCCCTAATCTTAGCTCTTAGAGCAGCAGTGTGTGCATTCATTGCTATTTACTGCATAGAATATCTGCTTTGATTAAAGCTGAGATTAACATTTGTATATGGGTATAAACATAAATATTTAGAAGGTACTTTGAGTAAATGCCAATGTAGCTAGGGTCTATAAACTCTTCCACCTTGAGCTTTTGACTACGTTTACAGTACCAGTAATGAATTCCGTGGTGCAGACCAGAAGACTGGTTGGTTACCTTGGCAACTATTTTTCCATTATTACATCATTTGACACATCAGTTGTCTAATGGATTGTCGCTGTAGTTTATAGATCTTGCATTTTGTTAAGTTCATTGACACTTTTTTCTTTAGTAGCCTGCATAATACCTTTCAGGGATATGAAATGAGACAGCAAGAAGAAAACTTCCCACTCAGTTTTGATTTTTTTTTGTCTGATAATGAAGGTATGTGGTGCCTTCATCAATAGAGCCTTATAAAGTATTCCTGAGGGGCAACCACAACAAATTATAGTAGCCAGCATAGCTTTGGAGGTCTCTGGGTTGGGATGTCCTTGACCAACAATTCATAATGAGATAGCCCATATTTGATGCTGCTATATTTGTTCAATGGCCCTTGAGTTTTCAGAGAAGTGTTATTGGCCTTTGCAGGTTATCTCTCTTCTTTTTTAAAAACATATTTAATTTGCTTAAAAAGGAGTATGTTTCCATATGTTTTTTTTCATGCAACCTATGTTTTGGTTAACTCTTCCATCTTCCTCCTTCTTCATCCTCATGCTCAACATACATATCCCTGCTAAATTAAAGATGCAAATGTTTTTCATACACGATTTACTAAATAAGATACTCATCAAGTGTTGGTAAATTTAGTTATCAAAAGTTAGAAAATCAAAAGCATTGAGCAGCCTGTTTCATTGTTAATTTCTAATATACCAAGTGAGAATACTTCAGATTCTTTTGCCAATCTGTGTTATTTTAAAATGTATTATAAATTAAAAATCTATATGACAACAATGTCCTGAAACCATCTTTTCTGTAGTTTTCATTCCATGACCTTTCCTTGGATCCTGACTGTATTAGGTTTGCATCCTTTGCACCCTTCCTAGGTCCTTATCCCACCCACTTCACCAAAGACCAATTTAATATATTACACTTTATACTCATGAAAATTGCTAAACAATATTACACTTCATACTCATAAAGATTCCTAAACAATAAATGTAACTATGCCTTTTATTTGTACTTTTCGTTTGTTTCCTACTTTTCCTTTATATTGTGAATTCTTGTATATGACTGTGAGTTAAATATTTCTCCTTGGCTTGGTGAAATTGTTTGCTTCGTTTACTGTTTTGTACACACAAACTCCATACACTTTGGAACATATTCCAAATAGCATTTTCATTGATTATGCTGGATTACATGTCCTCTTACATACCTTGAGCCTGAGCTTTGTCACAATATCACATCTAGTAGAATTTTTAGTTTTTTTCTTTCCTTTGACTTGGTTTTTGTTTTTTCTTTTGAGGGGGTTGAAACATGGTTTCTCTGTGTAGTCTTGGTGTCTGGGAACTCACTATTAGACCAGGCTGGCTTCAAACTCAGGCTGCCTCTGCCTCTTGGATTGAAGGCATGCACCACCACTGCCCTGCATAGAATTTTTTATTTAATGTTTCTCCGGGACTATGTGCCTGTAGAAATTAACATTGTTTGGAACATTTACTTTGATTTTTCCAAATATGTTATTTAAATATAGCATTACTTAAAATATAAATACTTAAGGCTTATTCACTCTTAAAAAGTTATCTTTGCCTTAGAGACCATCTGCTCAGAAACATGCTTGTTATAAAAACTATCATAATAACCTCTTTACCATTTAACCATAAGACAATCAGTATACAATAAAAATAACTGGTTACAAAACATTTGGTTTAAAGATGCGTTAAAATCTATGAAAACCCTGTTGGGTCATGATTTTCCACAGAGAAATAAAGCCTATATGAGCAATGGTGATACATTTCTGTTTATGCCTATGAAAATAAGCATATTGCTTTCTGACATTAAATGTCTAGAGAAAGCACATTTAGAAAAGATCATAGAACATAAATCAAATAATGGGAAGAATTATATATATATATTATATATAATAGATACTAATTTTTTGTCAAGAGATTAGTAATCATATATATAATTTCATTAGGAAATACTGGTCCTTTACAGAAGATCTAATGTTTTAGAAAATGTGAACATCTAATTCTATGAAACATATGTGTACATGTGTGAATATTTATAATATGTATATGTATTTGAATTTATCTCTCAGCTTTGAGAACTAGTATCCAAATGACTTAAATTTCTTTGTCTACACTTTATTTAGATCCTCAGGAATTTGTGGAATATTTGTTATTGTATCAGTGCACATGACCAGGGACTCCTGAATTCTAAGGTTACTAATTACATCAAAGACACATGTCCTTTATATGTGACACTTCGTTCAGTGCATATCTTGTAGGAAGAGTTAAATGTTGAAGTAAAGACCTAAAAGGATAATATTCACCTTAGTCATTGAAGAAACCACATCACAAGTAATTCTAATTTAGCTCTAACTTTTAATTAAAAAACAAACAATACAGACGACATTTCCAATTCATGACAGAGTTTAGGAAATTTTTGGCATAGTAAATTTACCAATTTGTTAAGTTTGTGCCTAAAGGTATAACCCCATCTCTTTTAGCATGGTCAGTTCCTGAGATGAGAGGTCATCAAACCTATTCACACGAGGTAGACCTGAAGTTGGGAGAAAAGTTTCAGGCAAAATTTATTCTGGTGTTCAAGTAGGAAGACAATGAGTCGTTTAACCTAATGCTTTTGTATCAAGTTATTAGATAATTTGTACATTTTCTTTGGTTTCAGCATTTAGTCATTTCTGGTTTAAAACCATTTTTCTTTCAATACTGCCTTTATTTTCTGCCCATTTGCCATTATCTACATGCTATGTATTATTAACAGCAAATAACAGCTAACAGCTCTGGAAACACGGAGCCTGGATTGAACCTTATATTTCCTATTTTCAAATGATGGGATTTAGAGATAGCTAATTATTTGCTGATCCTCATATTCTGGATGATTTTAGAGATAAAAATGTTTCAAATAAAATGTAAGAGTAAACTTGTCACAGTCTTTGGCACATTAAAATGCTGAAAAAAAATATGTTCTGTTGTTAGAACTTTAGAAATTCAATGAAAATAAGTAGTGAGATCTCTGATGGGTCTAAGATAAAATAGGAATTCTCCTTTCCATAACAGGATGTTTAATAGAGAACATTTAGACTGTGTAAAAGGAGAAATTGCTGTTATGCTTCAAATTAGAAACCCATTCTTAATAATTTATTTGTTATGAAGACTCATGTTTCCAGATAGATAGGAAATATGCTTGAGACTTAATTATTGGTAAATGGAAATGGCTAGATTATGTAAAATGAATACGCTGCAAGATTTGTGTTTCTTCTACACTTAAAATTGGCACTTAAATTCACTGAAATGAAGGAAAACAGATATATATGAAATCAATCATTGCTTACGTGGAGGGAGGGCAAAACATGAGTTGGCAAGAAAAAACATAATCATTTTTCATTTTATATAATGATATAAAATATGGCTTAAAATTTTTCATGTAGTCATAGAGAAATGCTGAAGAGTATTTATTTATTTATTTTTTAAAAAAGGCCCAGTCTTTTTTTTTAATATTTATTTATTATGTATACAATATTCTGTCTGTGTATACGCCTTCAGGCCAGAAGAGGGCACCAGACTCCATTACAGATGGTTGTGAGCCACCATGTGGTTGCTGGGAATTGAACTCAGGACCTTTGGAAGAGCAGGCAACGCTCTTCACCTCTGAGCCATCTCTCCAGCCCTGAAGAGTATTTAATGGGAAGAAGAATCCATTTACTATCTGAAACTACATAAGGCCTCAGTAAAAGTGATGTTAACCTATGATGTATCACTAAAATTGGGGAAAGAAAACTATAGCCAACCAGAAGCATAATAGTGGTAAATGTAGGAACTGAAAATGAAAAGATCACAAGATGTCAACTCCTTTAAAAAACTGCTTTCATCACTTTTGGGAAACCTCAGTGGTAGAAATAAGATGAATTCATGATATTTCTGAATCACCATGCTATATATTTTCTACATTATATTTCATGGGGAAAATCTAAGACAACCAATAATTTACTTCAGTAAAGAAAAACTTGTAAAGATAAACCTATGGATATAATAATATCACGGGAATTCAGAGCAGTTCTTCGTTCTCATTAATAACTATGCCTGCCTTAAGAAAGAAGTTTCTCCTACCATCATGATTTCAGATCTTAACTTCAGAGGAATTTCTTTCTGTTGTTTGATCCATTCAGTTTGAGGACTTTGGAGAGAAGTCCAGGAAACTAATATGCATGTATATGTATATATATTCTCTATACACAGAATCAAAGCCAGAAGTAACTAGGACCTTGAGCTCATTAAACACACACACACACATTTGAGCTAGGCGGTGGTGGTGCATGCCTTTAATCCCAGCACTCAGGAGGCAGAGGCAGGGGGATCTCTGTGAGTTCAAGGCCAGCCTGGTCTACAAGAGCTAGTTCCAGGACAGGAACCAGTGTCTTGAAAATAAAAAAAAAAATTAAAAATCACATTAAAAATCACAGTGCTATTCATGAGATGTATGTAACACTCCATCTCTTCATTATCATCTCAACTCCATGGCCTCTGAGTAAACAGATAACAGTGAACATGGTCAACAATATGTTGGATTTGTCTACAATTATATTTTATAAAAACACAGAAAAAGTGTCTTAATTAATATATATCATATATTCAGGTAGAGCTAACTGAATTTCAGAGATCTGTAGAAATATCACGTGTCTTTGTCAATGTTCTATTGCTTTGAAGAGATACCATGACCATGTCAGCTATTATAGAGGAAATCATTTAAGTGGGGCTTGCTTACAATTCAGATCATTATCATAATGGTAGGAAGTGTGGTGATATGCAAGCAATCATGGTGTGATGTGCGATACCATCTGGATATTTGTTGCTTTTATTGGTTGATGAATAAAGATGTTTTGGCCAAAGGTTTAGCAGTGTAAAGCCAGGTGGGAAATCTGAACAGAGATAGAGAGAGTAGGTGAGTCAAGGAGATACCATGTAGCACAAAAGGAGAAAATGCCAAAATATTACTGATAAACTGCAGCCTCATGGCAATACATAGATTGCTAGAAATTGGTTAATTTAAGATGTAAGAACTAGCAAGGAATACACCCAAGCCGCTAGTCAAACAGTGCTGTAAGTAATATAGTTTTTGTGTGATTATTCAAGTCTGGGTAGCCAGGAAACGAAAGTGCAATCTCAGTTTATGCAATGGAGCCCAAATATTTGGTAAGAATTCCCACATAAAGCCTCCACATGAGCCTGAAAAATGATTCTAGACAGACAAAAACAGAGTCAAACATAGTTTGTTGGTAACCATCTTTCCCCCAGTAGGCTCTGTTTGCTGGTAACTAGTAGAGGTGTGGTTCCTGACTCAATGTTTGTGGGAAAAACTTTGCAGGTGTTTTAAGAGGCTTTGCCACCCAACACTTAATTGGTGTTTATGAGCATTTGGCATCAGGCTTCTTGGTATGGTGACGTAGAAACTCCACAGAGTTGTGGCTCACAAGGCTTGAAGTACCTTCCAAGATTGAAATTCCTCTGCCTGGAAGCTAACTCTCAAAAAAGCTAAGGAATAGGGTGGAATCAAAGCTGCAGCTTTAATCCTAGCCTTATCTCTTATCAGATTAAAGGCTCATATGGCTAGAAAAAGACAGAGATTTATAGAAAAAAATAGAGCTCGACAAAAAAAAAAATCCCTCTAAATGATTTACAGTGTGTTTAAAAATATATGTAGACTTGGGAAAAAAAAAAGAAAAAGGCTAGAAAGTTCTTTTAAAAAAAGAGAGTAATCAGGCATGGTGGCATATGTCTTTAATCCTTGCCTTTGAGGGACAGAGGCAGGCAGATCTCTGTGAGTCTAAGACCAGCATGGTCTACAGAGTGAGATCCCGGACAGCCAGAGATACACAGAAAAACCCTGTATCAAAAATAAATAAATAAATAAATAAAAATAAAAGAAATAGAGTAAAATATAAAAGCCATATAAAGATGTAAAATATACAGTGTATCTCGATGATACTGTATGCAATTGTGCTGTCTTTGAGTTATTTGACTGCTAAGGAATGAGCAACAGCTGCTAAAAGACATTTGATTATAAATGCTATTGGATTAATCCAACCTATATATTTTGAAAATGTCTTGACATCAAAATTTAAGTCAAAAGATACGTTACTTTGGAGAAGAGTTTTGTTTTTTGTTTCCATAGGAAATGAGAGGCTATGGCTTCATTCTTGGTTAAGGAAAATAAGGTTTGATCAAGGAATACCTCCTAAAAATTTACAATAAGAACTGATGACCCAGATGATTCAAGATTTCAGAGCACCTCTGCTGCAGTTTCTTCTGAGTTCTGCATCTAGAACAACTTTAAGGCAGCTGACAGAGTACTCTAATCAGGACTTTACCATAATCCTAATTTTCCTTGGGTCCGTAATAGATTATTAGGGCCCCAAATCAGCAGGAAGTAGCCTAGAAAACTATACCCACATCCCCAAAAAATGGACTTTGGATGTTTTTCTTTGTTTAGAGTGTTGGTACCAAGTTTTTATGATAATGGTCAGAAAAAAAGCTAAATAAATGAGATTAGATTCAGAGATTTTGTTTAGAAAATAAAAAAATGGGAAATGCTGTGGCATAATATTCTTTCTTTTCTTTTTTTTATTGAGAAAAGGAAAAAAAAGTTTCTGCCTCCTCCCAGCCTCCCATTTCCTTCCCCCTTCTCCCCCTCCGCCTATTCCTCTCCCCCTCCCTCTCTAGTCCAAAGAGCAGTCAGGGTTCCCTGCCCTGTGGAAAGCATAATATTCTTGTACTGTAAAGATTTTTACTTGTATTAGTTTAATAAAATGCTGATTTGTCAGTAGCCATGCAGGAAGTATAGCTAGGGTGACCAGACTAAGAAAATTTTGGGAAGAGGAAAGGCAGAAATGCAGTCATCAGTCAGATGCAGAGGAAGCAAGATGAAAGTGCCTCATTGATAAAAGGTACCAAGCCATGTGGCTAAACATAGATACAAATTATTGGTTAAGTTAAGATATTTTTAATAATCAGACTGAGCTAATAGACCAAACAGTTTGTGTTTAATATAAGCCTCTGTGTGTTTCTTTGCGACTGAATGGCTGCAGGACTGGGAAGAACAGAAACTTTTGTCTACGATGGTGTTGGAGAGGTAGCTGACAGTTCTACATTAAGATGGGCAGGCATCAGGAAGAGAGAGACACTGGAACAGGCTTTGAAAACCCAAAGCCCATCCCCAGTGATACACTGCCTCCAACAAGGCCATACCTACCCCAACCGTGCCAAACCTCCTAATCACTTTCAGTTAGCACTATTCCCTAATGACTAAGTATTCAAGTCTATGAATCTATAGGGGACACTTTTATTCAAACCACCACATGGAAAATTGATTTTCAAAAGAGGAAAGCCGAAGAATTTAATTAGTGAAAATAAGGATTAGGTCCATAATTCCATTTCCACATATTGGTACTTCTAATTTATGGTTATACAATAAATTAAGACAAGTGTATTGGTATTGTATTTAAGTGATATCATCTCATTAAAAACTAAAGTAGGAAACATTTTGGTTTTTGTTTTATTGAAATGTATGCTTTAAATTTCTTGAGATAAGGCCTCATTTTCTCATTCTTTGTCCCTAGACAGCTCTAAATTCATGATGTAGCTAATTCTGGCTTTGAGTTTAAGGTAATATTCCTTCAGTTTTGCTCATAGTAATATTAACTCCATGAGTCCTCATGCGTAACTGTAAGTATTCATTTTAATGTGAGTTGTGTTTTAGATTTTTAAAGCTAAAATAATTTATCACATAAGAAAAAAAATCTCTGAAGTAAAAGTGTATAAACTTCACTCAATTTTAAAAATACAGGCTGGGATGAAATCAAGGTGTCCATTAATGAATGAATGGATGAAGAAAATATAGAGCATCTAAATAATGGAATATATTTAGTCATAAGAGTAAAATCCCATCATTTACACCAAAATGGATGGAACTTAGTGATAGACGTGGAGTGAAATAAAACAGATACAAAGGACAAAGTGTGTGTTGTCCTTCGTATATGGAAGCCAAGTTTGTTTTAAAGTAGAAGAGAGCAGAAAAAGAAATGTATGCATAGAAAATATAACTTTCTGAATGAGGTGATTTGACTTCTTGTTGTATGACCCTGGGAGAAAAGCTGAAATTGTTCTACTTGCACAGCCCAAGCTACCCTCTTAATGGAACTACAATGTGGCGTGCACAAGGAGAAAAACTTTTAGGAACTTTCTTGCTAATTAAAATTTTTGAATACAAAAAAAGATGTTTCAAGAGATAATTTTTGAGTTCCCCCCTTTCAGGCATCATTCCGATAGGTTTAAGTATGATCATAGTTGTGAAGTCCTTCACTACAATCAAACAAAACAAAACAAAACAAAAGTGTCACAGAGAAATGCACTTGTAAGAAGGTCGGGATGGGGAGCTGACAGGAGTGGAAGGAAGTGAGAGGAACCAGAAACCATTATATACATATATGAAATTATCAAAGGACAAATTCAACAAAATAAAGCAGTTTGCAAAATGGAAAATAAACTCTATTAGCATTTTCATTCCCCAACAAATCCCTCTACTCTCCTGGGCTCTGCCAGTGACTGCTGATTTCTTTTTCTATAAGAACTTGGGCAACTCTTCCCAACCGCAATCAATAATCAAGTTGCAGAGGTCCTAAGCATGTTCTCAGACTCAGGGTTTCTGGATTTTACGTCTAAGATGGACTACTTCAAATCATTCTATGTATTGAAAGAAGTTGACTTCCTTCCCTTTTTGGATTGTTGGTGTAGAGAATGGCTTTTTGTTTGTATATATTTTAATTTTTTCATCTATTGCTAGATTCTTGACTAAGGGACTTAACAGCAAAAGAGCTTATCAAGGGAAAAAAACATACATTTTATTTTGTGTAATTGAATCATGGCATGTGACCTTCAGAAATGGAGAGCTTAAGAGCCAGGGTCACCTGTGCCCTTTTACATCAGACTTGATAGGGACAGGACGCCCATGCAGGAAGAGGGTGGGACAGAGTGAAGATGATCCAGAGTTCGTTCAGATCTTCTGTATCTCGTTGACATGCCATCCTTCTGGGTATAAGGCATATGTCTTCTAGCTTGCTTCATGTGAGAATAAGGGAAAGTGTTTAGGGCTGGTCTAATGGGGGAAAAGCAGGGAAAGCTCATATTTTTCATTTCTGCTTTTTAAAAGATACCCAGGGTGCATACCGTGATGCAGCAAGTTCTGTCATATATTATTAATGTATGATAGGGTAAACTTCCACATCCGAGACTCTTTAGTTGTATATACTTATTAATTGTAAGATATTTAGTTGTTATCTGCCTATTAACGATACTTTCATGTCCTACCACTTAGATTCTTAGTTGGAATATGCAATATTTCTAACAGCTCAGAATGAGATGTAAATATGATTTAATTCCTGAGATTTAATACAAAGCTACCAAATTCCTAAATCATTTTATCTTTCTATTGTCTTCATAGTTAGCAAAAGATTTTTTGCTTCTTATCAAGATGTTATTCATAAAGGTATTCCCTTACTTGTGTCTAATACCAAGTTGGTTTTTATTTTCTGAGAAGCAAAGGCATTTGTGAAACATCAGGAAAGTATTATTTCCTGATCTTTATACAAAACTGAGACTAGAAAATCTGAGGCATAAAACGTAGTCTGATTTTATAAGAATTTCTAAATTTAGATTAATACATAAAAAGCCCTTCATGTTTTGTACTTTAAAAATGTGCACAGTAAGAATGTTGACTGATGAAGCCTTTGTATTCCAGAAAAATCCATGGGTCTTTTCCCTAAAGGTTACTGTTCCAGGGGAAAATTTATCTTCAGCATTTTAACATTTAACCCTGCACTGTGGTCATTTCTCAATTAGACAAATTAGTCTATCACTGGATATTTACAGAAAATGGGTGCACTTATTCCCTGAGAGGCTTTAGTCTCTTCATTTTTCTTTTGCTGGTTACTGATTCCTTCCCATTTACTTTCTATACCTCTTTAACCTCTTACAGTTTTTAAATGCTCAGATGCGCATTGAATGGAGCGATGCTCTAGTTGGAAACCCACTCAGACCCATGCCCTTGGGAAAAGCTACTCTGCAAACATATTTGGAAAATGTAAATACAGGGTCAACTTGAAAGATATGAACCAGGGATTTGGTCCAGAGGAGACTAGTGCCATATGAGATCAAACGGGAGGTACATCCGAGGCTGCATCATCATGAGGGCCCATGGGGAGTTTGATAAAATAGGGCAGGGTCTACAACAAAACTTACTGACTGCTCTCTAAGTGTAACGCTTCTTACCTGTCCGCCATCATCATTAGCTCAGCATAAGCAGTTTTCTGTGCACTGACAAAGGGGTCACGCATTCAGTATGACTTCTCTTGACATTGCTGCCAACTTTCTGTCACTGTCTCCTGGGTTCCGAATTAGCATTCAGGGCTAGAAGCTGCTTAATTTCCCCAGGGTCACTGAACACAAAGACTTGGCCCCACCCAGAAGAAAGCATATGGTGGAGAGTGCTAATGTTTTCGTGTTATTCCTAAACACATCCACCCGGCTGATTAACTAGCTGGCCAGATGCTCACCTTGAATGTGAGTGTTTCACATAAAACTTAAAGCACGTTAAAAGCATAGTTTTTGACTGTGATTAACTTCATCCAGTCAAGAAGTTGACATAGAGTGAGGAAGTAGCTTAGCTTCCCATTGGCAATTGTAATTCTGTAATACAGAATTGTGTAACTCCACTTGGTGGAGAAATGAACCTGGCAAACCATCTTACAGTTACAGACATATATATGGCTTAAATTATATTCAGAAAAACTAGTAGTGTAAAAGTTCTGTGAAATATCACAACAAAGGATAGACCTGACTCCCTTGAATTTTGAAATAATTCTGTAAAAGTATGAGCTTAATACAAAATTTTGTCCCCAAATACATCATATAACATGGGGATATTTAGAATATATAATATCCTTCAGGCACCCATTATTAAGTAGAGAATGCAAAAGGATGACATATATTTATATATGTACGCATATATGCATGTACATAAATGTATACATATGTATGCACATATGAATATTTGCAGGAGGAAAAGAGGGAAACTTAAGTACAGGAGGGAAAAGAATTAAGACAATGACAGAGAGAGAGAGAGAGAGAGAGAGAGAGAGAGAGAGAGAGAGAGAGAGAGAGAATTCAGAAAATCACAAAAGAAGTACTATGTTGGTCTCACATGCTCTTCCTACAAGCCAGCTCTTTTAATTTTCCCCTTTCTGCGAGGTGTGGGGCTAGTATACCTCCAAGGCATTACTGAATGACATCCACAGTTCTGCTCTTAGCAAGTGGTTTTAGTCTGATTGAAACTTACTGGTTTAACTAGAAAGCAGTGTTTACCAAGTTTTGTTAATGCCTTTGTAGTTGGTCTTTCAACAAACTCTTGCTAAACAAGGAATCCCAAGTTTTCAGTGTTGTATTTTATTTTATATATAACTAGACATAGAGAAGCAGTCTTTGGGGGATACAAATTGGGATGAGAGCCAGCATTCATTCTCAGCAAATGGAAGCTTTTCTTTATAATGAGTTATTTGTCACAACTCTAAGATCCAGTATGTTTTAGAAATTATAAATATAAATTATCCCATATTTGTAGAATATAATGTGAAACTATATCAATAAGATAAAACGATGTTTAAAGCACAACTGTAATCACAGTACTAAGTATACTAGAAAGGGATTTAATGGATAACATTTTATATGTCCCTACAAAATAAACAATTTTTAATATATACATTTTCTTAGGCTCATTCATAACAGTTTGATGAAATAGAAATTACGAGCATTTGACAGGGCCATTTCCTTCAGATTAGATTTTTTACTAATTCTATAAACACTCACTGAAAATATTTTGCACTCAGTTCATGTTGATAATACTAGACTTACTTGGGCTTGTTCCAAGGTAATAGATCTTGGTATTAATATCTCTGTGTGTGATATGCTAGATTTGAGAGGCTTTTTACTTTTCATATGTGAAACGAAGAAGTAAATGGATAACAACCCAACTTATTAAAAACCTAAGAATTATTATTTTGAGTGGTATGTAGCTTCCCTAAGTTTTAAAATTTTTTCATTGGAAAAAAAATTCTCCAATTTTTAATTATATTAAGTAATATATACTTGGTGCGTACTTAGAGTTATTAAATTGAGTCAATAAGAATATGTAACCTCAATGTTTTTGTGATTTTTGTGTGCTTTATAACCTGTAGGCCAGTTTTACATTCTTCATACTTTCTTCTTTGGATTCTTTTGCCCCGACTTTATATATACATATTCAATTTGGATGAGACCAACCCTAATTTTGGTTCTTATGTTTTTCACAATTTTCTGTGCTGACCATATCATAAGTTACTAAATATAAACTTATACCTTATTGGAAAGTTACAGCTTTAAAGGTTCAGCTTTGACATATAGCGAACACATATGTATTCACATGAGATGATATAAAATGTGCATATGTTAGTTTATAATAGCTATTTCAATCACATCAACCATAATTTTAAATTTCCAGTGCTGCTACACATATTTGGAGATGCAAATGGGCAGACATATATAAGTAAAGTTGGGTTTATATCTTAGAAATCGCAGTCCCTCATTAGTAAAGTGGGTTTTCAATTAATTTTTAGGTTGCATGTAATTAGAGTCTGTCTAATTTTAGCTGCCAAAAGCTGATAGTCAAGACTAAAGTTAAACATCAGCTTAAGCATGACAGCAAATTTCTTATGTTCTGGTGTGAGAAGAAAGACATTTTTAGTGTAAAATTTACTACGCAGCACAAAATGGCCAGATGGTGCACGCAATCCATTTGCTTAAAGGCTTCTAGTTCTTTCTGTGTGTTGGAAGCAAACCAGGTGACAAGTTAAGCAACAGTTTTTTAACTAAGACATTTTCAAATTGCTTATACTCTGAGAATAAAGATGTGGAAAGTAACTTCCAACTAAAACAAACCGTCCATCATCAACAGCACAAGGGCCTCACTGCCCATTTTATAATCATGAGATATTTTGTCTTCTCAAACTTAAAAATCTATTCTCTTCTGATATTTTCTGTTATTTTTAGCAAGATATATACATAACTTTATATTTTATTTTCCTTGTTGAATGCAACTGGTAGCAAATGGAAAGCTAACTCATGATAGTTGATTTTTTTTATTAATAAATATGCTATTTGGTTAGAATAAAAGCAAGAATAGCCACTATTGAGTGCCTAGAAATGAACAACACTACAACCAAGATGAAAATAAAAACATCCCCAATTTTACTATCTTGGCTGTCTACCATAGTGAGCGTGGACTCATATATAAGTCTGTGAGAAAATAGGATCAACAAAATACTTGTGCTTCCTGTTTCGGCAGCCTGCATCTGTTCCCCTAAAAGGAGCAACTTCATCCTTCCCTAAGGAAGCCTGGGGAAGTGTGCTACCTGAACTCACTTAAACTTGGTATTTCATCTTGAAGTAAACTACTGAATCCGTTCACGAGCAATTCTTGAATAGAGTTTTCCATAGAAACCACAATACTATACTTTATATTGGTACCAGGATATTGATTCATAATAAAATTGTTTGGCATGTTTAGCATTAAATATATTTTTGAAGCATTTCTGCCTTCAGGTAAAAATTCTTCACAAAATAGATATATAAAACAGGTATATACATTTACTTCAAGATGGTACTGAACATAGACTGCATTCACATTAATACTGGCATTATCTCAGATTCCCAGGAAAACAGCATGCTGGACTATGCACACTCTGCATATTGTAGTACACATTTAGAGGGTAAATAATGGAAGTAAAGTGTTCAGGTGTTACTAAAGGCACTTTGAAACCAGAATGGTCTTTATTACAAATCTGAGACATTCAGGTTCCTGAGCATTGGCTGAACACGATGCATCTGCCCACCTTTCCTAAAACCCAGAATAATTTACAAGAAGAAAGGAGTAGGTGAAAACCGGCAGGGGAATGTTAAACAATGTTTGAACCCCGTGGAGGCATAGGAAGGCAGTTGTGAGGCGCATGTTATTAGAGCCCAGTTGAAATGCCATCAGTTAAATGAGGTTTCGGAACAAAAGAAAAGCAGCCTGTGTTTTGCATAAGCAACTGCTGCCCAGTATGTGATGTGTTGTTAAATGTGGATATGGAATTAAGGAAGGAAAACGCCTTTGTTCTGCCTTTCATCCTCCCTCTGGTCCTTAGCCAACTACAATAATTTGTTCATCTTTTGCTGGGGGACCCTGCGTGGCAACAGATGTTGCTCATTTTGACAAATGCCATTTTCTTAATAATCACGGTAGAAGCAAGGTGAACAGCAGTGCCGACCCCCAACCTGTGGCACTCACAGCATATTCTTTCGTAATAAAGCCATTTTGGTCTGTGAATTAAAGAATAGCTAGATCTTGGTGTACTCTTGAAACGCATTTTATATTCCAAGTGTCTGGATTTTGTTGGAAAGATATTGTGATCATAACACTTAAGGAAAATCTTTTCTGCAAGGAAATTGTAAGTTCAGAAACACTTGGAAAGGGGGAAAGAGACTTCACAATGGAGGGAAGTTTGAGATAATATTTCAGTCTCTGGGACCCCAGATTGTTAGGCCAGTGCCTGTTAAAGTTGCTGAGGGTGGACATGCTGCCCTTTGATGACTTGGATGCAATAGAAAGTTTAACATTTCTGTCATATGTATACACAGTCTATACTGTTTCAACAATATAATTTTAAATAAATTGATGAAGTTTATAAAAGGAAAGCAGATTAAAACCTTATAATATTATATAATATAAAGCTGAATATTTAAAATTCCACCTATGATTTATGTGACAATGATTGTTCCAATGAATGAAATATAAAGCCTTGAATATTTTTCACCTTCTCTGGCTTGTTGTTAATAGTTTATTATGTTTTGTCATATGGATATGGGTGTTTGGCTTATTTCTATGCCTGTTACCATAGGCCCGTAGGGCGCATAGAGGCTGATAGAAGGTGGCACATCCTCTAAGACCGAGGTTTCAGACAGCTATTGACTGCCATGTTAGTGCTGAAAATGGAATTTAGGTCCTCATAAGAGCTATGAATGCTCCCAAGTGCTGAGCCACCACTCAAGCCTCCCTCTTATTAAAAACAACAACAACAGAAACAGGGAACTAAATTGTCTAGGGGTATTTTTAATTGTGAATGAAATTAATTTTTTTCATTTTTTTAAAAAAAATGACTTTGCTCTCTAGCATTTATGGCATCTGGGTATCTATGATTTCTTGTAACCTCTTGCAACTTAATTTTGTCAGTATGTTAACATGAAGGGCAATCCAAGCATATATACTGCGAAATGTTAATAGGTAGCAAAATGGAGATGGATAGAGACAATCAGTCTAGTTTCTCCATGACATCTTTAAAGGAATACAGAGTACATAAACTGTGCATCAATTGCTAAAATGTGTTTAAGACCAAAGGCTTCAGAAAAACAAGATTGGGACCTGGAAAGACAGTTCCATAGGAAGGGAATTTTGGCATCCTTGTGAGGCAGCTCAGCACCACAATAACTCCAGCTCCAGGACATCTGCACCCTCTCCTGGCCTGTATGCGCACTACATGCATGTGCACAAAACCACAGGGATGTATGTACAAGCATACACATTGTTTAAATAAAAAAAAATATGATTTTTTTTTCAAAAAGAAGAAATGGCTGCCTTCCATCACAGTTTTTTTTTGAAAAACAAAAAATAATGTTGATTGATATATACTTAAATTATTAAGAATAGATTACATTTTATCTTTCATCTTCTTGTAGACTTTATAATTGTATTTTTCTAATTTTTGAAAAAATAATTTACACTTCTTTCTTTCCTTTTCTCCTTCAAAGTTTCCCATATGCCCCTTCCCATCTCTTCCAAACTCATGATTTTCTTTTATACGTATTGTTACTGCATCTGTATATATATGCATGTGTGCACATACTCCTAATACATCTGTTCACTTCATAGAATACTACTTGTATGCATATTTTCAGGGCTGACTTTTTATGTTTATTTTCCATTCACTGTTTTACTTTAGAAGTAAAGTAAGCATGTTTATTTCTAAAAGTATGTTATTCCACAAAAACACAAGAAAATTCAAATTATGTGTTAAAAAACTCTTTTAAGATACTAAAAAGAATGTATAAAATTAAATCTAATTGTTACGTCTTATAACAGTCTCACAAATATTTTTTTTTCTTTCCATTGGACGTTTAGACACAAAAATGTCCCACATATGTCTTCAAATATACAGATTTGCTGCCCTAGATTTTGCTTGCGTCTTTTCTTGCCCTCTCAGTTATGTATTTTTGTTTTGGTTATACAGAGCTTTCCACAAACCATTCTCTCTCTTTGCTCAACATTTCCTTGTGCATTTGAATCTTTAACTATTCATTTGAGGCTGTCCTCCATCTTGTCAAAATAACATAAACTAATGTTATTTGAGGGACACACATTTGTTCTTGATTATTTCCTTTACTTTTAGGTTCTATAAATATATATTTGGCCTTGATTATTTGTTTACTTATGCCTTACCTTGAAAGAAATCCATATATCAAGGATATAAGAATGTATTATAAAAATCAGTGTAAAAAATACATAAAACAAATAATAATACCTTATACTAAACTTCACTTTACATTCCCTGACTCCCCCTACATACAGCTTTTAATGTTATAAAAGCAAAGAGAAAAGATTTACCTTCCTAAATATTATGTATATAGTCATAGATAATTTAAAACGTGTCAACGTAAAATACAGTGTAATCTCCCACAATATCATTATCAGAACAACCATTTTTCTTTTATCAGAAACATAATTGCACCAGCTTACACAGCAAAAATTGGCAGAGAAGATTCTAGAATCCACTATTCTACTGTCAAAACCCATGTTCTTTTCAAAAAAAATTTTATTGATTTTTATTGAGCTCTACGTTTTTCTCACTCCCCTACCCTTCATCCCTCCCCCAAGGTCCCCATGCTCCCAGTTTACTCAGGAGATCTTGTCTTTTTCTACTTCCCATGTAGATTAGATCCATGTATGTCTCTCTTAGCGTACTTATTAATTGTTGTCTAGGTTCTCTGGGATTGTAGTTTGTAGGCTGGTTTTCTTTTATCTATGTTTAAAAACCACTTATGAGTGAGTACATATGATACTTGTCTTTCTTTCTCTGGGTTACTTCACTCAATATGATGTTTTCTAGCTCCATCCATTTTTTTTTCAAAATTCAGGATGTCATTATTTTTTTTCTGCTGTGTCGTACTCCATTGTGTAAATGTACCACATTTTCTTTGTTTATTATTTGGTTGAGGGGCATTTAGGTTGTTTCCAGGTTCTGATATGACAAACAATGCTGCTATGAGCACAGTTGAGCACATTTCCTTGTGGCACAATTGAGAATCCTTTGGATATATACCCAAAAGTGGTATTACTGGTTTTTGAGGAAGGTTGTTTCCTAATTGGGAAAAAAACTTCACTAACCACGCATCAGACAGAGGTCTGATCTCCAAAATATACAAAAACTCAAGAAATTGGTCATCAAAGGAACAAATAATCCAAAAAAAAAAAATTGGAGTACAGACCTAAACAGAAAACTCTCAACAGAGAAATTTAAAATGACTGACACTTAAGGAAATGTTCAACATTCTTAGTCATCAGAGAAATGCAAATCAAAACAACTCTGAGAGTCCATCTTACAATGATGACAAATTATACTGGAGAGGTTGTGGGGTAAAGGGAACACTCCTGCATTGCTGGTGGGAATGCAAGCTGGTACAACCACTTTGGATGTCAGTGTGGCGATTTCACAAAACCCATGTTCTTACATTACATATTCTGCTATGCATTCCATGGTTCAAAATAATCACTGGCAATTCATAGGTTTAACGTAAAATATCTACTTTTTAACATTTTCCGTTATAGTACACATTACATACATACAATGTGGAAAGCACTCATACATTCTAAAAAATTGTTTACATAAATAATACAAATAGTTGATGTTGCAAACTTTTGCTTGGATATTCAGTAAATTGTAAACTATTGTAATTGGAAGTGAATACATAAACTGCTTTTATAATATTATATAACCCACTTTAGTACATCTAAATTTAAAAGAAAGACTGCCATTTCTCCCTTCCTCATAAGAAAGAATAATGTTTAAAAAGATTTGTGGAAATTTTCCTTTATAATTTTAATGGAAGCAAATTAATCCATGTTTTGTTGCTTTTTTTTAGTTCTCAATTGAGTTTCTTTTATAGGATGACTTTTAAAAGTTCTTGTCACTGGTTTCAGAAATTTAATTGCAGTTCAAATTCTTAGTTTAGCATAAATCTGTAGTATCCTGCTAACTTGCAAAGATGAATACAATACGAAAATTTAGGTAATAACAAACATTCTCAAAACAAGCTGCAATTACAGAGTATTAGACCATAGTACCAAGAAAGCCAAAATTGTAGAAATAACAGTGTGGAAGATTTATCAGTCATAATGCTGATAGTGCATCTAATAATGTTTAAGGTTTCATGATTAAATAAAATGCAACCTTTAGCTCAGTTTCAAGAGATTGCTTAAGTCTTTCTATTGAGGAGATTCAAAGTGCCATGTCCTGATGTGACCACTTGATGGAACTCTTTCATTTTGCTTTCAGCAATCGCAGAGCAGGGAGGAACTTAAATTTCTGGCACATTAAGAATTACTTCTTTTAAAAAAAAACAATCTTAATGAAACCTCTTATGATATCTGACATAGTATGAAGTTAATGTTTCTTTTTGCAATATTACCAACACATTGTGTTAAAATGGAATAAGACCCTATTTCCTCTTAGATGAATTTTTTAATCTACTCTAAAAATCAATCTTGTAATAAATGTATCTTAATTTATCTTCACAACATGTTAATGTTATTAATCTTATAAACCAAATTTTTCACTTATAGCATTTCTTATACATTTATCACTAGGATATTTCATTAACTAGCCTTCAAGGGTCTGTGGGCTTAGATCATATTAAGGAGCTAATAGTTTCCTGAGGTAGTTCTTATCCTTTATCTTAGCATAAAAGATAATGTGTAAGCTAAGCACTGGGCTGAGATCCCAGAGTCCAGTCAAAGAGAGGGAGGAGGAATTAGATGAGCAAAGGGATTAAGATCATGATTGGGAAACCCACAGAGACAGTTGACCTGAGCTAGTGAGAGTTCAAAGATCTCTAGACTGACAACTGGAGAGCCTGCAAGGAAACAAACTAGACTGTTTGAATGTGGGGGACAGTTCTGTGGCTTGTGCAGTCTGTGGGACCACTGGCAGTGGGACCAGAATTTAACCCTAGTACATGAACTGGCTTTTTAGAGTCCATTCCCTAAGGAGGAATACCATGCTTAGCCTCGCTACAGGGGAGGGACTTGGTCCTGCCTCAACCTGTTATCCCAGACGTTGTTGATTCCCTATGGGAAGCCTTACCCTTTCTGAGTAGTGGATGGTAGCCTGGGTGGAAAAAAGGTGGTGGGGGTGTGGGAGGAGGGGTAACTGTGTGCTATGCAAAAAAAAAAAAAAAAAAAAAAAAAAAAAAAAAAAAAAAAAAAAAAAAAAAAAAAAAAAAAAAAAAAAAAAAAAAAAAAAAAAAAAAAAAAAANAAATAAAAATAATAATAAAAAGAAAGAAGAGAGTGTGAAAAATACCTAAAGATGAAGGAAAGATTTATAATAAAATCACAATGGTAAAAATCTAGAATAAAGGGGTAAAATCATATATGCATTGAAAACACTGACAGAGCTGATTGTGGAAATAGCTAAAGTTTGGGCATCAGTGACCTTCAAACTCTGAAGTTTTGTACAAGTAGAAATACCCCAACATCTCTGAGGGCTGAATGTACTGATATGTGCTATAGTGTATTTGTAAGGATAGAAAGGCCACAATTTCATGCCATGCTGTTTCAGAGTGAGGCTGTTGTATCATCACAGCCTCACTCTGTGTTGTATCATTACACTGTTCTATCTACAGTGTGTGGTAAAGCTTGCTCCTGTTTGTAAGAATCTGAAAAGTAATGGTTCTTCTATGTTTTCTGTTTCATCTAAGTATTCTCTGTTACTTCAGTGGCATATCCTTCATAGTAGTCAATGTTAAATCTACTTCTCAAACTCCATAGTCTTCCTCCATCTATCTCTCTTCTCCTCTCTCTCTCTCTCTCTCTCTCTCTCTCTCTCTCTCTCTCTCTCTCTCTCTACAGTTATGCACAACTATGTACTTATAGAGGCTAGAAGCAGACATTGGTATCCTTTCTATGTCACTTTGACCTTGACTTATACTTTTAAGCTAGAGGCTCTTACTATGGGATGCTAAAGGGATGCTAAAGATCCCTTTCTAGTGATCCTCCCATCACCACCCATCACACAGCCGGGCTTATTGGCATATGTATGACTCACAGTTAGGTTCCACACTTAGATCTCCACATTGGTAGAGGCAGCGCCTTCCCCTTTCATTTGTCTCCGCAGCCTCCATTTCTTCAGACTTGGGTCTGCATGAGCCCTACTTCACTGTTTTGTAAATTCTTAGAACTCTAATCTCTTTGTCTCCTTGTTCATCTTCAAGTCCTTGTTTATCTTGCAGAACTGTTATACTCATTGAGGATAACATTTTAAAAGCCATAACTATGATTAGTTTTGATTCCCCCCATGGCCTAACCAACATTGGGTAACCAGTTACCTATAAAAGGAATGGAGACTTCTGAAACCCAACGTGGAGATTAGACCGAATGTTGACAATGCCAAGCATGAACTCTTCGCCCTTGACTCTATTACATAGTAGTTTACATGGTACTTCTTCCGTTTCAATGATGGAATTGATCCCTTTGACCTATACAGGTATTAAAAATGCAAGGCAATTTATAATAAAATATAATGTTTTTATATTTCAGACAACTTAGAAGAAACTGATCTGTTTTGCTAATAAGAAAACATCCATTACCTCTCTTTTTATGATAAGTTTTAAAAATATTATTCAGGCTCTTCTGATATATGTCTGCTCTTGGGTTTGGATGTAGAGAGATTCAATTGAAAGAAATACCCTTTCACAGTTTAGCAATTTTTAAAAAGTCTATATAATTCTTATCTTTATGAAAGGTTAGAAGTCCAAATGCATCCACTGTGTGAGACTTAAGATTATTTCTATCTCCCTTCATTGATGGCTGTGCTAGGGAAAAGATACAGAAGGAAGCATCCCTGTCTCAACCCTTGTGAGAGACATTCTATGGGAAAAGTTCAGTCGTGTATATTTGCTTGTGATTTATATTATTTCAGGGTAATATAGATAACAAATGTTTCAAATGCAATCTTTCCTTCATGGTGGGTTGTCAGAGAAACCCTTCTTCAAAGGGTAGAGACAGAGGAAACCCCAATACTGAGAGAACCTCCTAGAAGACTCCAGACATAACTTTAATGTTCTGAGAGGCTGGTCAAAGAGACTCCAATGATCAGAGCATAGCAGTAGGGCCCCGAGAGTAAGGGTCTATAAGTTCTAGGAAACTATTCTAGAACACCAATGTGTCATTTGGTTAACTTCTTTCTTTCTTTTTTTCTTGTGCTATTTTTTCTTGGGTCATAATTAACTTTATGTTATTGTGCTCTCTATTTTGCATTGCCTAAGTACTTTTTAATGATGAAAACACAATTAATAAAAATGTGTTCTGTAGGTAGTTACTACAAATTGGAGGATTCTATCTTGGATAGAGGAAGGAGGATCATAAAACTCAAAAAGCTGAGGAATGGACATAAACCTGAATCATAACACATGTCCCTTATCAAGGCTACATAAAGGAAAGAAGGTTCCAAGAGAACTCATAAGTTGTATAGTGAACTACAGTGAGGGTTTTTTCCTGAGTCAACACCCATGCTAAGAGTAGGGGGGCTTTATGGTGATGAAGCTCTCTGGGATCCCATGTTCCTGTAATCAAACATAATAAAGTTATCCTTTCACCAAGGTCAATGTAGGTATCATGGTTTAAACTTCATTCTCTGGTATCCTTTTGGAAATGAATAAATATTTATTCACATGTCCTCAGAAAACATTTTAAAAAAGAATTTTGGCTCAATCAATAGAACTAAATTACCAAACATGAAAATAGCACTCCCAGGCCTGGAGAGATGGCTCACTCATTAAGAACACTGGCTGTCATAAAGTAGAAATGTAATGCTGGTAATTTTAATTAACTGCATAGGGTAAGGTTGCACTTATCATAATATAAATTATATGCCGTTGTTGATAAGCATGCAATTATTTCACCGCACTGTTTCTAATTATGGCCAAACACACAAAAAATAATGAAAAGAAACTCTTCTCTGTCAATAACTTTTGGCTTCTGAATGATAAACTGATGAAGCCAAGGTTTTGGGGGCTAAGGAGAGGTAAGGTGCCGCTCCATTCCCACAAGCTCATTTATAGTTGATGCTCACTTAAATTACAAATAATTTGAAATATACTTACTTGAAAAAATAGACTCAGTGTCTCAGTGTCTATGTGAAATTCAAATGTAGGTGGGAGCCCTGGACGCTTATTTACTACATTCAATAATTCTCATTTAGTCATGCTTTGTAAAGATTGGGGTGAGACTGCCTTTCGGGGACCCTCACATGGTCTCATTCTGTTAGAATATCAGCCACAGCCAAGCAATCAAGAAGACAGTTGTAAGAGGAACTAATACTTTAGGTGGTTAGGGAGAGAGTTTGTGTGAGAACTTTTAAATATAGAGGACAGGGAAATAGCGTTTAGACAGATGAAATGTTTTCCTCTTAGGTGTAGTTTAATTAAAATGTGCTTATGATAGAAAATTAATCATCTTACAGAAAGCAGAGTGTAAGTATAATAAGTCATGAGCATGATAAAACAGCTGCCGTAGAATTAAATTTTCTAACAGATGCTGAGAAATCAAATATTAGGGAGGGTAATGGCCTGGGGTGCTGAATTTGATCTTCTTTTCTGAAAAATGGTAGATTCAGGAATCTGTGAAAAACCTAAGAGATGGATAATGAGAGAAGGTGTACATAACGTGAGTCTCATGACTGCAGTAGCCAATATGCCAAAAAGCATTAAGCTTTTAAGCGAGGTAAAAGAACCAGAATTATTCCCAACTATGCAATAAAGACATTAAAAAGTCCTGCAATTGATGGGGCTCCAAAGCCATCAGGGACTTGTTAGCAGCATGTAAAGGAAGTTTCTAATGAATTAGAAAGCCATAAACAGACAGTGAAAATCTCCAAAGAACAAAGACTCGCACTGGGAGAAAATGCAATGCTGTTAAGAGTCAGGATAACATGTTCAGCTCTGGATGGTAAAAATTCCAGTGGTGTGAACTTCAGAGCAATCCTTGTCTTCAGAGACACAGCAGAGTTAAAAGGAAGAGAGTTAGGGTCACTTCTAGAAATCTCACCACTGTGTGAAAATCTTAAAATCTTTCAAGTTAGAAACTATCTAGACTAAGATTATGTCATACAAGTTAAATAAATGGTTACCAGCTGGTTTTTTTCTTAAATCTGAACTAATATTTGAGTTACAGAGGGTGAGGGCTACACTTATCACAATTGGATTGATGGCCCTGGGTTACTTGAATCTAGTCTTCATTTCAGGTTGGTTTTAGAATTAAAAGACATTACTATCATGCCAGCCCCACTGGGTCCACGATGTCTGAGGATGGGCTGTAAGCTGTCTTCAGATCTCATTTCAACTTATTCAGATTTCAGTGGTTAGAACTAGTCCTCCAGTTTGCCCTTTAGCACACAGCTAAATAAAAAAGAATATGAATTAGCATGTGTAGGGGTCACTTCTATAATCCTAGTACTAAATTCACAGAAGGCTGAAGCAGGAGAATGTGGATTTAAGGGAAGTGGTTTCTTTCCCAGAAAAGAACATTGCAGTGAAAGATTTACTTAGGTTATGTTAGTTAAAAATATTCATATTATTTTAAAATATGAAAAGAAATAAAAATGCAAGTATCATGGAAACTTAATAACATTTTATTTTCATTTGTTTTAGTGAGTTCAGTAATCACCAAGGGAAATATATGGCTTTGAAAATGTAGAAGTTAGCACCTTCATGAAATCTAATATCAAGCTTCTCAAATGCTATCACATTTTGTTTTAAATAATTACATATTGGGATACTCCAACAGATCATGGGTTTTGAAATATAATATTCATATAATGTACACAATAGCAAACTTTAGTGTGACATTACATGGTATGGTTTATTTAGAGAAAACTAGCCTTCCTATTAATGTTCTTATAGGTAATGGAAGATTTTTATGTAGCAGCTTCAAGGAGATAAAGAAAAGATACCCAAAACACCTACTGACTGGCTTTAAAATAAAAATATTAGCCAGTTGGTGGTGGCACATGCCTTTAATCCCAGCACTCAGGGGGCAGAGGCAGGTGGATCTCTGTGAGTTTGAGGCCAGCCTGGTCTGCAGAGTGAGATCCAGGACAGTCTCCAAAGCTACACAGAGAAATAAATAAAAGCAATAGAAACACTGTGATGTGGGAATGTCATATATCAATCTGTTGATTTCATTGGTTAATTAATAAAGAAACTGCTTGGCCTGATAGGTTAGAACATAGGTGGGTGGAGTAAACAGAACGGAATGCTGGGAAGATGGGAAGTTAGGTAGATGCTATGCCTCTCCTCTCCAGGCAGACACCATAGCTCTCCTCTCTGAGGCAGACACAATGAAGCTCCAGCCCAAGATGGACGTATGCTAGAATCTTTCTGGAGGATCACCACCTTGTGGTGCCACACACATTAATGGAGGTGGGTTGATAAGGATGTGAGAGTTGGCCAGTAGGAGGCTGGAGCTAATGGGCCAAGCAGTGTTTAAATGAATACAGTTTATGTGTTGTTATTTCGGGGCATAAGCTAGCTGGGCGGCCAGGAGACAGGTGGCAGGAATGCAGCCTGCAGCTCCTTCTACAACACTATTTTAAAAAAAATCACAAAATTTGATAGTAAGCAAAACTATTGGAAGAGATTTAATTATTTTTCCAGTTACATCAAATTATGATAAACAGAATTTGAAACAAGACCGGGCATGCTCAGCACCCATGTTCTTCTCTGATCTCTCTCTTTGAATTACTATTCAGTTTGGCTTGAGACAGTTGGGACATCTACATGTAACCTCTCAGATATGATTTATTAGTCCTTTGTGTGTGTTGAGAAAGCCATATTTTGTTTTTATTCTGTGCTGTTTATGGCCTGCTGCTGTGACTTCATCTTGGTGTCCAGCATATAATGACAGTTTTGTACTAATTAATTTCTCAGTTGTTTTCCACATGTCATGATGGTTAATACTTGGAATTTTTCAAAGAGCAGGTGAAGTATGCATGGTATTGCCCGTAGTATTTATAAGTTGCTGTTAAAAAACAAAACTATCCTCAAACTCAGTGGCTCAGGATCAAAACTTTTATTGGTCATGATTACATGGTACAGCAATTGAACAAAGTTAAACAGAGATGACTTGTATATGCTTAGTATAGTGACAGGGGAAGGTAGGGAGCCCATATCTCTTGTGCATTTTTTATTTGATTCCTTCCCTCCTGATGCTCTTCCCACCCTATCTAGAAGCATTTCATTATGTGTAGCTCTGTCCCCAAAAGAGAATAGGATAGGACCAAAGATATATGACCTCAGAACTTGCAGAACACAACTTCTGTCAGTTTCTTTCAGTTACAGCCAACCCCATGGACAGCTGTAATGCAAGAGTTGGGCCAATGGGTTCAACTTAATTGGAGAGCACACAGTTAAAAGCAGGTATGAGTGTGTATCTGGGATTCCTTTGTCTAACGTCAACATGGATCCCTGAGTGTTTGCTATGGTACTGGGGAAGGACTTCTGTAGGTAACAACAATTTGTTTTGACTAAGGCAGAGCTAACTTCTAGTCTTTCTCTAAGTGGTCTCTAATGAGGGAAAGTTACTTATTTGTGATTAAAATTTTAGATTTTTTTAAAGCCTGTGATTTCAAAGTAAGCTACTAAAACAGCTGAGCTGGGCAATGTATGGGGAACTGAATGTCTTTAGTCTTTCTGCTGGCCTTTGAGATAACTATATTCCAAACACTGATTTGAATGATAAGATATATAGCTTGGGTTACAGACTTCCACAGGTAGACATATTCAGAAGCAAAAACTCCAAAGTTTAAATTTCCATTTTTCAGAGTAAACCTTCAGGAGTCCTCTTTGTTGGAATTCTCTAGGATGAAAATGTATAATCCTTTCATTTTGATGAGATCAACCTAAGCCTAAATTATTTGATAGTATAATTGCAAGATTTTTAATTTTTTTGTTTTCATTTTGCACTGCCAAATTTTGCACTTGCATTCATACATTTTGTTGTATGTCATTGTCTCTCATGAAAACACTTTCAGGCTTTCACTGTGATATGTAAGAAAAAAATTGTGACAATTCCTTCCTGTGACATTTATAGACCTGACCTGGTTTTAGCTCCTATTCACCCTATCTCAAAAGCTCTGTCTCAGCCAATCCTGCTGCCTGTGATATTCTCAAATTATAGTCTGTGTCAAGATTATAAGACATTGCAATTTCACCTCTCTGTGTTGAAGCATTGTGCTTTGGTGCCCTGATGTTTTTATGTTTCCCTCCACCCCCTCTCAAAAAAAAAAAAAAAAACATTACCTATGAACAACTTCTAGTCCTAGCTGTGGTATTCACTTTTGGATCAAGATGGGGTTGAATTATGCTGAAGTAATCGTTTCATCTGCTCACTGCCAGTTTCTAGAATTCTATATCATTTTACATTTGAAACTATTAGTAAGTGTACTAATGGATTAAATTATTCATCCATCTCCCTCAACTGTACTAGTGATAATATACTTTCATGAATCTTTACAACATAGAACAATTTTGGACATATGTTTTATATTAAAATATAATGTCTGTTGAGTTAATGCATATATGCTAAAATTCTTTTCATTAGTTTTCTCAGTAGCAGATATTCTAGATATGTCTCAAGGCGGATTTTTGTTATCAGAGTATGGATTACCCCAGCAAAGACTTCTACCAGGTTAGTCATGTATGATTGCTTTTCTTAATTTGAGGCTTAGAACATGATTAGAAGCTGAGCGTGTTCAGTCTAAAGAGAGCAGGACTAGATTTTTCTCTCCTATTCTACCCACTAAGCCACTGCTTAAGAACAACCACGGTCTCTTCTTTTCCTTTCAGAAGTCTGTTAGGACTATGTCGCCATGCTGGTGTTACAAAGCATATACCTATTGAGGGTAGTTATAGACAGGAATATTGATGGCACAATCATAATTTATCCTTTGTTGCGGGAGGTCCTTCCACTCCTCCAGCCAATAGCCGCTGAGATACCAGCCCATTGGGGTGTGGTCTCACTCCCTTTAAATAAGCGGCTACTTCCCTTCTCGCTCTCTTCACTTCCTGCTCTGTTTCTGGCGACTAGACTCCTTTCTGATTGTGCAGAGGGCTGTTTTCTGGGATGGTTATCTATAAGTTTTTTTCCCCTTTAAATAAATACCACCCTATTAATCATAGTTCCAAACTGGTGTGGCATTGTTTGTGACTTACGCCTTCAATCCTGTACTCAGGAAGCTTTACCTTGGTATGCCATGTGAGTCCCATCTCCAGCTGGAGGCCTCAGTTCATTTTCAGCTGGACCTGACCATCTTTGTCGAAATTTTCATTTGATCTTTGTTTGATATTATGCTATTCTGAAGGCCTACTGTGTTGGCACATTTTAATGGCTCCTTCATGCTCTAATACAGACTTATGTTCCTTCTTCTCAATGCACTCCATTAATTCTAATGTCCTAACAATTTTCCAAGGGAATTCCTTTTTTCACATTATTTTCTCCTCTATCTTTTTACACCTAAATTTCTGAAGCTAAATCCTGGATACTTAATTGTGGTCTATAAGAGGAAATTGTTTCATAATCACTTATAAAATACATTCATTTGGGGTTAGGTGCATATAGACAAATGTACATTTTTAGAGCAAAGAAACATTTACTTTTGTGTTTTATTTTAAAGTTAATATTCTATAGAATTTCTTACATAGTACATTTACATAATTACTACTGCTGTGATGAAACTCAATAACCAAAACAACTTGGGAAGACAGGTGTTTATTTGGTATACATTTCATATCAGCATCAAAGGAATTCAGGGAAGAAACTCAAACAAGGCAGCAACCTGGAGGCAGCAGCTGACACAGAGGCATGGAAAAGTGATGTTTATTGGCTTGCTCCTCGTGGCTTCTTCATCTGCTTCCCTATAGAACACGTAAGGTTGGTACTCTCCAGAATGGGCTATACTGTCCCCCATCAAATCACTGATTAAGAAAATACCCAACAGTTGGATCTTATAGAGGCATTTTTTTCCAATTGAGTTTCTCTCCTTTCAGATAACTCTAGCTTGGGTCAAGTTGAAGTAAAACTAGCCAGCATACCCCTTTTCCATCCCAGCACTTCCCAGCTCCCACTCTGTCTCCAGTTCATGATCTCCTCTTCTATAATCATTGTTGTTTTACACACACACACACACCCTACTTCGCCTCTTTAGTGTTGCTATTATATATTTGTTGTTTAAGACTGAACACTTAAGGTTAGATAACTTGTTAGAGGAATCACCACTGGAGAGGATGGATTCTCCCTCCCTCAGCAGCCATGAATTGCCTATAGCATTTTATCTAGTAGGTGAAAATGACATTTGAAGTGTCCCCTATTAAATTAGAATGTCAATTTGTACTACCCTTGGACAGGTCTTGCTTAGGCAACCACGTTGTTGAATTTTCATGTGTTAAGCATCCCTTTTATGTCTAGAAGACACTATGTAGCAGCTGATGTCCTGGTCATTCTTCTGCTCTTCGGTGTTGTTTTCTGAGACATCACACTTGCTTATTCTCTTTATTTGGCTAGATGTAGACCTTTGCAATAGCCTCTGTCTGCAGAAAGGAAAAGAAGATTATTTGATGAGAGGTAAGGGCTACATATATATGTGGATTCAAGAAGAAGTAGTTGACACTGTAGTTAGAATTATGTTTATTTAAGAAGATGGTGGTTGTAAGTTCTCTTCTAGAGTCTATGACCATATCAACCATGGGTAGATGACTAGGTTTAAAGACTCAGGCATGGATTATCTATTGGTCACACCATAATTTCAAATAGACACCTCTTGGTTATCCCTATGGTATAAGTATCATTTTTGCACCACTGAGAATACCTGCTAGCCAGGTCATTGATGTGGTCCACAGACTTTGTAGCTGGGCAGAACTATTTGTTGATTTTCTTCTTTGACAACTTACATAGCAAACAATGATATTTTGAAAGCTGGTCCCCAGGGAGTAAATTTTCAGATTGGTTTCAGCTTTATTCATCCAAATCCTGTCTTAGAAGTATATGGTGTCTTCATCAATACTCTCATATAGTCAAGCTCTGGGAGGAAACTA
The DNA here is from genome assembly GCF_014885135.2 of Alexandromys fortis. Lineage (NCBI taxonomy): Eukaryota > Metazoa > Chordata > Mammalia > Rodentia > Cricetidae > Alexandromys > Alexandromys fortis. The sequence continues at coordinate 7,014,727 of NW_026067944.1, forward strand.
TGGGCAAAGTCAATAGTCTTTTGGACTATAGTGTTTTGGGAGTCTCTTAGATGCCCCTGAACAACAATTTAAAATGAAATTCCACATGTGGGGAAATACAAATTTTGTTAGTCTTTGCTCATTGGGGGAACATTACTCTCCCATGTGTCAAAATTTATTTAAATTACATATACAGAAATACAAACTCACATATTGCATATGTATTTAAGTCAGCATATAAAATATTGATTTTTCTATGGCACTTCCAAACTTCCTTAGTTTTCTTTGTCTCTTCTTCCTCCTCCATGTGTATTAGCATCCATTCCTAATCTCCAGTTCAAACACAACCATTTTCCCATTTCATACAGTGGGTGCTGCTATCTCACTCTCTAGGCTCCTTCTCTCTGCCTTCTATTTCTTAGTAATTGTGAAGAAAATGGTAATGAATTTGGCTGAGCAAGTGTCTTCGTAGTCTAGTTTAATAAGTCCTGTTAGTATATTTCAAGAAGTCATATAGCTGGATAATATGTTGATATCTTTTTTTTTGCTTTTGCAAATTCTCCACACTGATTTTCATTATATGCTGCATTCATTTGTAATCCAGTCAACAGTGAATGAAGACTCTTCTTCCCTACATCCTTGTAAGCATTTTGTTAGTTATTTTCTTCATCTTAGTCTTTCTGACTACGACCAGATAAAACCTCAAACTAATTCCAATTTGCAGTTCCTCTTCTGCTCAAAAATTTGAACATGTTAAATTTTTTTTCCTAGCCACTAATATTTTGGATCTCGGTTTTAAATTACTTGTGAAAATGAAATTATTTTGCAAAGTTTTGAATTGTCTTATTTTTCACTCAATTAGATTTTCAGCTTCTTGGAAATGTAACCTAATCCATCTCTGGCCTCCTAGTAGTCTTTTAAGATAATTTTAATAATGACTCCTGCAGTGTGAGTAATTTAGCCCCGTACTCATCTACCTCTTTCTGAACTGTCTGACTGTCTTAGTTAACATTATTCCATAGAACAATGGGCTAAATTAACAAAAAAAGCATATACATTTTAGGTTGCTGTATGCATAGTCTTTATCCTAGATGCTTTTTTTTACACATCTAGCTTTTTCTAAATAAAATTCTTAATCTAGCCATTGGCTGATAAACAATAGATTATGTTCTTGACTTCTTGGCATTTATGATACTAAAATAAATAAATAAATAAATAAATAAATAATTGTGGTTAAGTAAATATAGAGGCAAAGGAGTTTCTAGGACCATATTTATGAACTACCCTGTGAAATAAAGTTTATCTCATAAAATAATTAGGGAGGAAAAAAATGAAGCTTGGTAAAGGAAAACCAAATTGGACATACATTTATTAAGAAATGACAGATGTAAATAAGCATAGCTTGGGAAAACCAGTTTAAGGCTATTTTGCCATACTTAGAGCTGGGAAGCTAACGTTGAATTGCTGGAAAAAGGTAATGTGATCTCATGCATATGTTGAATGATATCATTTTAGTTTCTCTGGAGAAAGAAGAAAAAGAGGTTGCTGGAAAAAAGTGGTGTGAAGTCAGCTCATACAGACAACTGCCAAAGCTGGCTTTTTAGACACAAGTGCTGAAGTACAAGATGTGCCTAGTGAAGATGCATGCTGCCTTAGGTTGTAGTTATTAAATTAGCTGACGGAATCAATGAGGATGCCCCGGGAATATAAGGAGTGGGGGTGATCACAGAATCATGAAGAGCACCAATGTTGAAAAATATGGGTAGAAAAAGAAAGGGGGATGACTCAGTTTGGAAGGTTTTGTCAGCAAGAATGAAGAACAGAGATTAATCTGCAGAACTCATGTCAAAAGAAGGTGGATATAGTGACCTGCTGGTAATCTGAACACTTAGACAGGAGTGCTGGGTGATTCCTGAGGGAAGCTGACTAGAGTTCTCGGTTCATCTAGGGACCATGTCTCAAAATGTAGGGGAAATATTAAGGGAGACATCTACTATCAACCTTGGGACTTCACATACATGTATAAACATGCATATGAACTCATACACAGACATATGTGTCACTCATGAAACAGAGAGAGAGAGAGAGAGAGAGAGAGAGAGAGAGAGAGAGAGAGAGAATAGCACATGTATAACAAAATAAATATAAAAGTAAAGTGAGCAGAAGGTAGCTCAGATGAACAATCCAGAAGCAAGGTGCAGGGGTATATGAAGAATAACGTGTGAGTGCTGTGTGGTGCTTGCTATATTAAGAGCTCTCTTCAAACATAGCCTCAGTTGAACACATTTGCCTCACCTTCTAGAGTGACCTGCAACTAAGGGTGGATTAAGTTGGCAATTCAGTCTCCTCACTTCAATTTGTGTTGTTCCTAATACCGTTCTGGAGTAACATTCTAGCTCTGTACTTCCACAGACTAGGTGTGAACAACTTGCTCTACTCATAAATTGTGCTTCTCAGCTCATTCCATGTGGCTTGATGTCAAGAGAATTTAATCCTAGTTATTATATTAGTGTGTACTCATCTGGCATTCACCTTTGAGGAAACCCAGCCTGTATCACGTAAAAGACATACATCCTAACCAAAAAAGTGTGCTAGATTATGTGGTAATCTTATGTGGAGGAGAAAGAATGTAAGAAATAGAATACTATGGTGACTAGCATGTTGGCTTCCATAATTAATACAGCTATTTGAGTATGTCAAGAAAGTAGCAATATCATTGGACCATTGCTGAATGCTGAAATAGAGAATTAAGGTATTTACGTGTGGTAATGCAGAAAGCCTGAGTCAGGAGAACAGGCATATGGATAGAGAAAGAAACTATGCAACTGATTTTATGTTACTCCTAATCAGCACAGTGATGGACACAGTATGAGCTGTGTTCAAGTTTCAGAGTTGAATGTAGTACACGCGTGTGGCCATGGCTTCTAAATTTCTAAGGGAATAAATAAAAGTGTAAGGAGAATGCAGGCTAACTCATAGATCTAAAAACGACCATCTTGAAAAGTTCTGAACTGAAAAGAGAAAGCCCTGGGAGTCTGGTTGAGGTCAACAGTAATGGATGTCAACAACTGGCACACATTTGAATGAGCAAAGATTTGACTTACTTTTCTCATCTTGTTTAAACCACCATGCATTTTCAGTTCCTTGGTAAATGGTGCTTGCAATGAAAACACCTGTTTTGTCTGCCCCATTAAGGCAAAGTGATACGGAAAACTTCCAATTCCCTTCCACTAAAGAAGACACTTGTCTAAGCTCACACCATGAGCTGTCAGTTAGGAAATGTCTCCTAATGCCTCTCACCTCTACACAGAAAGAACGCTCTTCGACTAATAAGTGAAAATAATTTTGTGAACTCATAATGAGCATTTCTTCTTGTCAGTGTCAATATCCTCCTTTCAGCCCCTGTCATTAAAACAGAACTCACGAGGAGAGGAAGTAGTTGCGTGTGAAATGCAGAGTGCTTTTGAGAGTTTAATTCTACAGAAATCTAGATGCCTGGAAACCCACAGTAACCAATATCATCTGCAGAGCTCAACAAAACCTACCTGGGAACACTAAGTACTTACAGTTAAATTTTATTAAATTCTATAAACTGTCTTTTTTTTGTTTGTTTGTTTTCGAGACAGGGTTTCTCTGTGGCTTTGGAGCCTGTCCTGGAACTAGCTCTGTATACCAGGCTGGTCTCGAACTCACAGAGATCTGCCTGCCTCTGCCTCCCAAGTGCTGGGATTAAAGGCGTGCGCCACCATCGCCTGGCTTATAAAGTGTCTTAAAGGTGATATAGTTTCCCACTCTTTAAAAATATTGAAATCAGCCCACTATACAAGGTGGAACCCATACCTGGCATAGTTATCGTGGCTAGACAGGTGATAGGACCTGGTCGGTGGCTATTATATTAACTTTGTTAATAGGATGTATTACTCATTCAAATAAGCATAAGCTTCTTATTTAGAATCATTATTTTGTACAGAGTGATCTTCTGAAGGTATTAATATCATATGGATTGAAATTTGTGTTCTTCTTATATATTTGAATTAGACTTAAGTATTATAAGGTCATCTTATTGACATATTTTTAATTACTGTTTCTGACATTTTTATGGGTCGATACCAACATCATTGGCATTTAGAAACAGAGACTGCCCCAATTGTGCTTGGGGAGGAGACAAATGTATTATCATCATTCATGAGTTTATAAATACACTTCAAACGTATGTGTCAGTAATGTAAATCCATCAGAACAATGTGCTGTCAGCATGAGGATCATATCGGTGATAGATACATAAGTGCATCAGAGGTAACTGACAACAGAAAACAAAGGAAAACAGCGTCTCACTTGAGATTCAGGAATACTGAGAAAATCAGAAAATATCTTTCTGAGAAGCATTGATAAAAGCCATCTAAAGCAGCGGTTAATCTTGGCACCTCATAGATATACATAAACACCCAGAACATGCAAAAGGGCCAGAGGCAAGTTAAATATTAGTTAATTTCATCCAAACTTTGAATAAAGTCACTTTTTTGCTTTTGAAAAACAAAAACTTGACAGAGCATTCTCAAAAGAGTAGATTGGAGGAGGGGTGGAGCACCTGTTTAGGATGTGACAGGATTCAGAAAAAGAATGAAACAAGCCAGAAATTTGATTTCTAATGCATGATATACAGGTGTGAATGAGAACTATAATAAAAGCTGTCACTGTGAAGAGCTGCAGGTGTGTGCAGGTGTACATAGGTGTGGATGGATTATCAGAGCCTGAAATAGAACCTATACTGGAATGAATCCATTTAAAGACTCTGCTCCATTGATGAAGCATTTTTATGTATATATATATGTGTGTGTGTGTGTATGTGTCACACATACACACACACACATAGTTATTCACTTCCGTTTATGTGTTGTTTTTCTTTCCTGTGACTCCTGCATTTAGATTTGTTACAATCTTATTTTTACCCCGAATAAGGAACTTCTGAATCCTGTAAAAAAAAATTGGATAAATTGCCATATACCTAAACGGGGTCATTGAACTTAACTAACTTCAGCTCTAAGGTATTTAAAAATGCAGGTAAGAGTTTTCTATTGTGTGCGTTTAGCTCCACGGGGGTCAGGACTGTTGATCTCTGTCCAACAGTGATCAACCCTGACATTTGAGACAGGGATGCTGTGTTTTGAACTGCCTCCTTCCCTGCTCAGCCATTCCTGGAATACTTCTTTGAGTTCCTCTTGGCCGTGCATTATCTTGGGCATGGAGCTCTCGCCAGATCTCCCTGAGCACTTTGTTCTTCCCCATTCCTTGCCGGGTGCAATAGAATATTGGGAAAGGAGAAAAGGCACAGCCCCTGTGCTACTCGTATAAAAGAAAAATGATCATTTTATTGTTGCAAAATTTCACTTATATCTTCTGCGGTATGATCCTTGAATTGCCAAAGCCATAGGTGGGAAAGTTCTTAAATTTACTGCAGTATTTCTGGATGCTACAGACTTTGAAGATGTTCAGATTTTACATCCTAACCAGCTGTTCTGTTGAAAAAAAAAAGATCAGCTTTTTAAAATCCACCACTTTGTTTTTACGCTTCAGGAAGCACTTGTTTTCTTAATCAGTGATCTAGATGACAGTATCCTGCTATGCGTGGAGAGAATGGCACTGTGTGGTTGATCTCTGGCCTCTGGTAATGCCCCTTATTCTGGCACTGTGCAAACACTGCCTTGAGATTGGTTGTACTATTGTGGACTTCCCCCATCCCTTCAATTTTCCACTCCCTTTCTTCCCCTGCCTACCTACTTAGACCTCCTCCGTGTTATGTAGATAAAGCTGCTTTTGAACTCAGAGTATTCAATACTCATGTCTCTGTTTCCTAAATTCCAAACTCCAGGATTTAATTATCAAAGTTGTCCTGTTATGTCTCCCCTATCCAGTTTCTGCTGCTCCTATATTATAAGATTGGGGGTGGCTGTCAGACGGGGTATGGAGCATGGTCACCCCCTTAATGGTCACTCCTTCTCCAGTCAGCTGCTCAGCTAGTCCCCATCTTGAATTCTCCTTCTTCCTGTGTTCTTCCTAAATACCCAAAGACCTCATCCAAGGATGGAGTTTTTTTTTTTTTTTTTAATTAAAGAGAATTAACCTAAATCAAACCTGCCAGACTACTCCCTTCATTTAAATTACAAGGGAGTTCTTGGACCACAAAGCAGGGAAATGTTGACTGTTTTCCTAGTTGCTCTGGTAAGGGATTATCTGAGAAGTGCCAGGCTTGCTTGAATTTGCTGGGGAAAAAAAAAAAAGAATCCATGGTCATCAAGATTTATTCATTCAGCAGATAGTTCCATACTTTCATTATGGTCGGCTGTACTAAACTTCACGGATTAAAAATGAGGCAGCGAGATAGTTTTAAATTCATGAAGCTTAGAGGAGTCTTAGATGGAATGGAAAAAAATAAAAATAGGAAGGCACACGAAATATTTGTAAATGAGGAAAAGCCGTGACTTAAATACATTGGCTGCTGACATGTGAAGTTGCAAGATGTGGGAGAGTAACCTGCTTTAAAGTCAACTGGCTTTGAAAGCAACCTAAAGAAATTCCAGTTTAACAGGGAGCATAACGATTACAGCGAGGTGAGGGAGTGTCCCAGGCAGAGATAAGCAGAAGGCTCAAAAGCCTTTGGATTGGGAAATTCCTCGCTAGGCTGTTTGAAAACTGATAGGGGCCGGGTTGGAGGTGGAATGGACTTGAGAGCAGAAGTCAAACAATCTTCCATGTTATTACAGACAGCATACGGGGTCTAGAAATGTTGCAGAATTTGGCAACATTTATTGACTGTGGCAAGACAGGATTTTGTTTTAATCAAATCTAGTTTGCAGAAATTTATTTTTTCTTTTCAAACATGAATGCTGGCCTTATACTGCCCTCGCGTGGTACACTGCTGCACTACATGTGTCCTGAGAAGCAAATATTTTAACACAGTATTTGAATCATTTTATATGCATGGAGCCAGGCTCAAAAATAGAGGCAATTCTTTCTCGGTTTGTATTTTATTGCTTTATTATATAGTAAACAACAAAGATCCCCGGATGCAGAAACTGCAGGAGTCACCTGGATGCTGACTAAGGCAGTAAGTCAGACTAGACCCTGAATGTGTGTAGTGGGGAGGCACAAACCACAGCCAAGTTCATTGCTTCTGTATAATTACTGCAAGGGTCCAGCCTTCTACAGTGTGGAGAGACTGGGAGTGAGATGCAGAGTGTGCAAGAAAAACACACAGACTTCGTTTCTGAGGAACAAAATCTTCTATTTTATTATTCTCTCTGTTGCTTTGTCTACTCTAATTTGTTTTGTTCTGTTCTACCGTGGTGTTTCCCTTCTTCCTCTGTACTACTTACTGATTTCTTTCAGACAATTTACTCTCTGATGTCTTCTTCAGACATCTTACTGGTGTTTTCCTTCTAACGTTTATATTTTTTTCCCTTATAGCTTATACCCCAGTAGAATCTTTCAAGGAATATAAACATTACAATGCGGTTGCATTTTACTTTTTAAGTGTATGATTATAATGAATACAAGTAAAGACCAGCATGTTTTCTATTTTCCTCACATGATTAAACATTTTTTACAGGTAAAAAACAAATTATCTCCTGTAACCCACATACAGTTAAACATTTACCTGTGAGACTCCTGATAGACCAGGAGTCTTTCAGTCATAATTGCTTACACGGGCAGTAGTTTTTTATAACTGTCATAGAAACAGGTTACTAATTGCACATTTCATATTTTAGATTCCGGTCCAATGACCTTAACTGACCATTCAGCTCTTTGTCCTCTAGTTACATGAAGTCAGCTATTTAATGCTTTGTTTTAGCTATGATGAACACTGAAACTTACAAACACATTTCCCAATATCAAAAAGAACTTGTGCTAACTCCTGGGATTCAATCGTTCTTCTTAATCATTAATCTAAATGATATTCTCCATGGTTCCTCAAGAGAAACTCATAAGTTCTAACTGTTTGCCATGTCTTTATTCTCATTTTCTACCCTCTGCAGTCCTTGCTTTATCAGGGGCAGGGGTAGCCCTTTAAACAGCATACTTCAAGAGGAAATCATCTTCATAATATTCCACAGGTAAAAGTGTCCAGTAGAATGGGAAATTTTCATGAGCTGATCACACTACATTAAAGAGAGTGGGGATCCCCCCACACCCATTCACACCACGACAAACATCAGAGAAAAATGGCAATATCAGCTATGTAAAGGCACAGCAGTAGGAAGAGACATTCGGAAGCAGAAGTCCTTGAGACTTTGCCTATCTGTGATTCTCCCATCAGCACCTTGCATTCTGGTGAGCAGAACTCTTGGGGTCAATTGCCACTTGCTGCTCTTCTGACAAGGCCATGTAAATAGAGGATGTGAGAGTAACTAGTTGTGGCCTATGACCTATTTCTACTTTCTTCCTCTCTGCCTCTGAGTTTCTGTTTAGCACTGTATGCAATGCAGTAATTTTCCCACGAAAACAAGTGCTTTCTGACCTCCAGTTTTGAGGAGCTTTAGCACTATCTCATGCACCAAGATATCCAGGCTCACTGGTGTGCTCAGCATGTTGCCTTAGTTTTAGAAGGAGTTCCAGAAAGTTCTAGAGCTTGCTTCTCCATTCTTGATCTTTTCATATCTCCTCCCAGTTTTTATTCCTTAAGGCTAAGGCTACCATTCTCCTTTCTATAGTGTTTTGTTTGTTTGTTTGTTTGTTTGTTTTGACAAATCCCTGACATGGCTTTTGAAAGTACAGATTTTTTTTAATGTAAAAAAAGTACATTATTTTTATCTACATTAAAATAGAGTCTAAATTGCTTTTTTTGGCTCTCAGGTTATACTTTCTCTACGATATTTACCAGAAATAAAATATTTAGTGAAGGCCTTGCTATATCTGGTTCCTTCTTTTCTTAAGAAAACATTCTGGTGCACACAATGTAGTTGAATTTTATATGGTTAAGCTCTGCTTGTAAATGGAAACCCAGAGTTATAGATGTCAGGATATTTTTCAGAGCACACAACCTCAAATTCACCATGCCTCAATACTTTGCAGATGCTTGGCTATCAGAATATTTATGGAAGGGCACCAGAGAAAATGCAGTTGTCTCTTTCCATTGAGTCTAAGACAATGGTTGTCAACCTGCAGATTGCCATCCCTTCATGGACCCCCGTGATCCTTTCACAGGGGTCACCTAACACCATTGATAAACACAGATATTTACACTATAATTCACAACTGTAGAAAATTTACAGTTATAAAATAGGAATATAAAATCATTTAGGTTGGGGTCATTACAACACGAGTAACTGTATTAAAAGGGTCACAGTGTTAGGAAGGTTGTGAACTACTCGTCTAAGTTCTCCAAGACTGATGGAGACCCTTGTGAAAGATACAACTGGACTGCTTCAAACTGGGCTAGCAGAAGTGCTTCCAGAGGTTGTCTGTAGCTGTCAGGAAGGATTAGCAGCAACATTCTCTCAGGGAAAGTTTTGTCTTTTATTTATGAATGCCCGAAAGCAATGGATTAAGCTCTGTGTAGTGTCCTCATACCTGCCAGTTCGGAAGGTAAAAAGTAAACTATTATCTCTCTTGACCAAGTCCTTTCATGCATGTGCTCCTTAGCCACTTTCTTATCACGAGCTTACTTTCCTATTCTATTTTTAAAAGGTTCTCTCCAATGAGTTATAAGTAATTTATCTCGCTGAGTTCCATCCATCTGTAACCAACTTTAGTGTCTTTGCTACCTGTGTTATACATAAATAAGAGGATTTCTACTGAGCCTTTACTTAGTTATCAAGCTCCACTTGTGACTGTTATCCAAACAAGAAAACGAAATAGTTTAAAAATTGCCCAAGAGATTAAGCATGTTCCGAAGACCACCAGTTTCAGAAACTGTTGTATTTCACAGCACACTAAAATGAACTGGCAGGTTGTGCGGTCTTATGTGCCTCATGAAAAATATCTCTGTGTCTGGAAGGGACTGTGGTGAGATCTTGTTTGTTCAAATAAAGCTTGCCTGAAGGCAGAGCTAGCTACTTGCTAACCATAGAGGTCTGGAGGTCAATACAGACAGACAGGAAGTAATACGGCTGGGTGGAAAGAGGAAGTATAAGGCAGGAGGAGACAAGAACTCAATTTTTTTTTTCTGGCTGGGAAGTTGAGTAGGTAAGATGACTGTGGTTTTGCTCTGTTGTCTCTCTGATAGCTCAGCATTTTCCCCTATATCTGACGCTGGGCTTTTATTATTAAGACCTATTAGAACTCACGCGACAGTGGGGACAGTCATGGAAAACATAGAAAAGAACCAACAACAGCTTTGACGTATGACCTAGGCTTTTGGTGATGATTGCCAGCATTGAGAGAGTATCAATAAGAATAGCTCTTTGCCAAGTGATCGTGGTACACACCTTTAATTCCTAGCACGCGGGAGGCAGAGGCAGATGATCTCTAAGAGTTTAAAGCTATCTTAGTCTACAGGACTTAGTTCCAGGACAGGCTCCAGAAACAAGACAGAAAAACTCTGTCTCAAAAAGGCAAACAAACAAATGAACAAACAAACAAAAACCTGGATGTTCAAAGATACCTAGCAATGAGTCAAAGTCAGTATACCTAGATTATATGATTAACCACACAATGCACATTCTTATACCCTAGCTAAACCAATAGAAACCTTAGACTATGAAAGTGAGGCTGTCAAATATTCTGACTGACTCAAAATAGGGATTGTAAAATAAATTTAAAAATGTTCTATGTTTATCACTGAGAATGTTCACCTATGGACAGGCACTGGGAAAGGCTGAACATCCAAGAAGATGTCCCTAAAAGAATATTCATAGTTCTTCATTATCAACCTGTTACTTTATATATGTATAAATCATGTGATATAAATTGCTATATTAGAACATTTTTTTCTTATATAATGTAAGATGCATTAGAGATCTAAGTGAAATATAATGTTTTGCATTTGGCATTGGGCTTAATGTACATTTAGATGGATGGGTTCATTAATATCGCCCACTCAGGTTTTCTATTTTTGAGGCTGGCAGTCACCTGAGCCAAGTTGAAATCCTGGCTCCCTGATGCTGAGTCTTCCTGCAGGTTCTCCTGTTGATGAAGAATGAATGGGATCGTTGGCACAGCAACCTGCTAAAATGTGTTCCATAGCTTCTTTTATTTTGTGACCTATTTTCCCCAAATATATTGCCAATTTTGTAAATATAAAGTGGCTAAACTTTTCATATATCCGATCTGTAATAATTCCTCACTATAAAAGTAAATGTAGGATAATTCTTCTGAAATAATTTGAAACATGGAATCTTTAAAAAAGAATTTCCTCTGGCATAGTAGGAACCATATTAGCACCAGATTCTAAGAAAAGCTTGATCAAGAACTTTTTACTAGAAGGTTCAATTCTGGTGGCTCATTTTTCCTTGTGGGGATTAAAAATACAAACTTAGGAGTGTTGAGGTTGTTAAGTAGAGCACTTGCTATGTAATCATGAAGATTTGACCTTGGGTCTCCTAATTTAGGTCAAGCCACAAATATTTTTGTGTGCCGGCACTATGAGCACTCTTATGGTAGGATGCTAAGGGAGACGGGGGATCCCCAGAAGTTCATCAGACAGCCTGGCAACTTCAGGGGAATAAAACAGAGATCTTTCTTGTCTCAGACAGTAATTCTTGTCTCTGACAATAATGTCTCATACAATAATGTTTTCTGACCTCCACATGCATTCCATAGAAATCGTGTCTGCACCTTCTCTCTCTCTCTCTCTCTCTCTCTCTCTCTCTCTCTCTCTCTCTCTCTCTCTCTCTCACACACACACACACACACACACACACACACACACNTCTCTAACAGACAACAGTGTCATGTTGTTTTAAGAGGTGATCAGCTCTTGCATATGACTGGACTAATGCCATTGTCACAGGAGTGAGTTAGTCATCCCAGGAGTGGATCTGAAAACTCAGAGTTCAGTTCTCTCTCTCTCTCTCTCTCTCTCTCTCTCTCTCTCTCTCTCTCTCTCTCTCTCACACACACACACACACACACACACACACACACACACACCACATCATCATCATCATCTATACCTAAGTATAGAAAGAATAATAAAAACTCAGAGACAGATATTGGTCTCTCAGAGAAGCTAAAGATTAGAAAAGCAGCCAGCCACTGACTCTTACCTCTACCTGGGACTATAAGGCATGTGATCCCAAAGGCTCTTATTAAGATTCTACCTTGCAGTAGTCAGGGTGGCCTTGAACTCACAGAGACACACCCAACTCTCCCTCCCAAATCCTGGGATTAAAGATGTGTGCCACCACTCCCTGGCCTCTGTGGCTGATTTGTATGGCTGCTTTGCTCTCTGATCTTCAGGCAAGCTTTATTAATTAAAACAGATATAATATGCCATTATACTCAAAGGCACACACACACACACATATAGATATACACACATATATGTATGTATATAATATATATGTGTGTATATCTATATGTGTATATATTATATACATACATATATTAAATTTAAAATATTAAAACTCTTAAGAATTATGGTGTGTATTTGTGTGCTAGTACTTATTTAAGCTGTGTTATTAACTCAAATATCTGGCTCCTTTTCTGTCTTTTCCCGAACTCTCTAAGGTTCAAGAATAACCAAGACAGAATTTCTAAACTATTGCATTATAAGATCTGGAGTCCTTTCTACGGTGTGTAAGGTTTTCAGTTATTACCATCTCGGCTTCTCTAATCTTTGCTGAGGAAGATGAATGCATGTTTACTAAGCTGTATACCTCCTGCAGTGATCAGTGATTAGAACATGGTGGGGGGCCCCTAAAACCCACAGACACCCATCTTTTGGGTTATATTGCAAGCTTATTGATTAGTAATCCAGGCTGTATGAACCCGGGTTCCTTAGTGAGGAGAAAGCTCTGTCAGTGTAACCTCTATAGCACTGAGACAATTTGGAATTTGGAAGTGCTTTTAGGTACAGGGATATTGTGTGCAGATGTGTAAATTTTCCTTCTATCAACTTTATAAGCGGATTTCCGAGTTGTAGTAGCAGCCAGTGTGGTGTCATCCCCTAATGCTCCAAGGCACTCTTCTGCGTTTGGAATGATCTTCAAGCCAGTACACTTCCAGGGTGACATTTAGCTGGGACTCTTAGAAATATATCCGTTTTAAATATCCTGCAGGATAGGGCAGATTTATAGAGCTGGGAGTTTGATATGCAGAGCTGTAGATCACTGTGGGTGGCCAATGAGACTAGCTTTATTTTATTTCAAGTAATCACCAAAATGTCCCCTGTCTTGTCTGTCCTTACAGAGGTAACAATTCAATTGAATGTAGTTTTTCTTCTCCTGAAAAGTCAAATTGCTCTTTTTTTCCACATTAGAGTTCTTGATTGTCCTTCCCAATTCCAAGCCATAATCAAATCCTTTGGTGCAGTTGTGTTTATTAGGTATGATAGTCCTGATGGCAAAACATAAATGTAAATGTCTAGTTAAAACTGAAGTATCACAAGTTATGTATTTACTATATGGTTTTGAAGGGCTATGCTTAAAAATAGAATATGATTGAGATTGAATATAAATCAAATAATGCTATCATGAGAGGTGCATTATTATCAGGTGTGAGACTAATTATGTGGGAAAACTTTTAAACGAAAAACAGATCTTGTAGTCTGTATATTTAAAGCTTATAATATTATATGTGATAAATACATAAATCACAGTTTATAATTATAAAACTTTCTAGAGCTAACTGATAAATATATAGAAAAGACAATATCAATTTATTACAAAAAATGCAGAGAAAAAGTCTTGCTGTACCAAAGTCCTTTAATATATCTTCCAACAGAATGATCTCAAAAAAGGCATTTTGTACTTGACTACTTGAGTGATTTGAATAATTTAATTTCTCTATTCACCACAGCTATAAACCATTTACATTTTGATATAGCATAGATCTGCCTGCAGCATCATTAGTAGAAACTACGTTCATGGTGAATGTTAATTCCTGTGTGAATGGGAACATCTTTCCTCTCCACCTTTTTAATAAAAAGCTTTATATATATTGGAAGGAGAACAAGGTAAAATTGGGTAGATTACATGTTAATGTTTATATGTGTATCATCATCACAGTCTCAACACAAATCTTAAATTAGTATATGCTGTTTCAGCCCTTTAGAGTCTAAATACTTAACATTAGGCATCTGTTGTGATCATTCATGGACATCAGGTTTGACTTCTTTTGTCTTCTGGAGAAAACTGGCTTCTCCTGAAAGTGGTCATTGTGGATGCAGGCAGGAGTTTCTGCCTGGCTCCTGCCATGGCTGATTTCAAACCCAGCAAGGAGAAGTGCAAATATAACCTGACTGCTATTGGCTAATTTAGGTCCCCTAGCAACAAGAAATAACAACTCCTAGATTTGGGGTTCAGATGTCAGCCTGATGTTACAACTATGTCCAACCTTTTGAAGACAGGAATATGTTGTTTTTTTCCTGTTGTCTTGTAAAAGATATTTAACACATCTTTATGGGACTTCTGCCATGGGAATTGCTTTATTTATTAAACAAAGAAATAGCAGAGAGTATATAATCCCATACCCTTCCTTTCCCTGCTGTGGAATATGGTTCAGTGCACTCCTTTCTTGGACACCGGTCAATGTTTCAATATTAGAAATTCTACAAGGGTGTTCTCGCCAGAGTTTCACCTGAAGGACAAAATTATTTCAAAACTCTACTGTAGTTGTTTTTTACCCCTGCTAGTATTGTTGGAAGTTACCCAGAAGAGACTATGATAATATATGTTATTCTTTTAAAATGAGTAAATGCAGGTGAGGTTTATGTTTACTCATAAAGTCCTCATTTTGGATATAATGGTCGGAGGCAAAAGAGTAATGAGGAAATACATTACATGACTAGGATTAGAGATGTGCACCAATTCTGCCCAGCTCATGGAATCATTTAAGAGCAGTAGTGTGTGGTGCTATAATTTGTAAAGATGCATGTTTTGTTCATGTCCAGTTTGCTCTTTGTGAATCCTGTTGCACCTGGAATATTTCACTTGGCAAAAGTAAGGCATCAATATTATGTTAGTTTTAATAGCTGCTATAACAGACTACCAAATGGCTTGTGGCTTAGAACCCCCAAAGCTGTCCCTTAAGAATCCAGGGGGTTAGAAGTTTAGCATGCAGCATGGACCTAATTGACTAAAGTGAGGTAGCTGTGGGACCGCCCACCCTGGGGAGCACTAGGGAAACCAATTTGTTAGCTATCAGCAGCCACCCAAATTCACTACTTTCTCAGTCAACTTTCACTTCAAACACAGAAATTTTGCACTTGTCTGTGCCTGTCATCTGTATTCATTGTTTCCTTTTCATCTTCCTGTTTCTGATTTTTAGAGATTATTATGATCTGATCTCCATAGGACCAATAGAACTTTCCAAGATAATCTACTTATCTGATATAAATTTCTTAGCCCCAGAAGTCCATCAGCAAACATTTTAGACTTGTTTGAGCATCTTTGTTGTCTTTGTGATTCCAGTTGTCTTACTGGAATCTTACTGAATATGGAGTTATCAGTTATCCCTANCAAATCGTTATGTACCAGTATATGTTGCTAGAACTTTCTACCTGATTGCAACAGGGGAAGTGTCTGCTACTGCTATTGCCTGCCTCAAGGCAAGGGCTGGGGTGCCAAAAGCTGATTCTGACCACAGGGTTCAGGGCCCTCTCTTACCACAGCTTCTAAAAGCTGTTTATGTCTGCCAAGCTCTCATAAACCACATCAACACAGAGCCAGGAACTTCTTCAGGATCCCCACTAAATTGAAATCTAAAGCAAGTGTTGGAGAAATTGGGTGAGTGCTTTTATCTCAGATTAAAAAAAAAAAATCTTTAAGTGAAATTTTTCTTGACGGACAATTTTTAGAGAGTTCAGTCAAAACCAATGAGCAGCATTTAGCTATAAAACTGCCTGTTGTTCCTTGTTTCCTCAGAGTAGATTTCTTCACACAATTGTGATTTCTAGATTAATATAACTTAAAATATTGAGAACTCAGGTGAAAAAGAAAAACACCAGAGAGACATACAATTCCAAACATTGTGACATGTCAGTTCAGTTAAGAGGTCATTAAGGAGTGAAATACTTGAGTTGGGCTGTCTAAGGCTCTGTCTGTGTGATATAAACTCGTGTGTATATAAACCCATGTGTGAATCTACTACACATTTTATTTACCTGTGTTCTCAACCTATGTGTTAACCTGCTCTCCCATTTGTATCATAACCTGAATTTAGAGCTATTTTTCCTCTCTTTGTATTCTAAGAAGCCTCATTTTAAATCCTTCTAAGACTGTAATAACCTGTATAGAATGTACAATTTATCAAACCTAGCTTTTATACAAATGTGACATGATCTCATTATATTTCTGCCATTGGGTTTTATCGCTTTAATAATCCACTGCAATATTTATAGAATGCCTTGATGAATCATATAGTATTTGTCATAGCATAGAACAAATAGCATAACATTAATAAATCACTCTACCCAATGACAGTTGAAATTATCCTTTGTAAATTTGCATAAAAATGATGAATCAGCATCTAGTATATATTTATCAATTACATGAACTCTCACACCTACTAGCTTTAAATATTTAGTGTATGTAAAAACTCTATTTCACTTCATTATTTTAAATAAAGTTATAAATAAACTGTTTTCTTATGAAAATGACTACTGATATGAGCTAATTTACTCTTCCAATTAGCAAGAGTAAATTGAAACAAAAGTTTTGCTTTTAGGATATCAAGATCCACAGAAAAGGCTTTAGTACACAAGAATGTTTAGTCTGTAGTTTTGTAGACTCAGTATCAAGGAATCCCATCATTTTTGGTTGAAATAATCTTAAAAGTTGGGGTTCAGATATTTTTTCCATATACAATAAACTAGTTCTTTCTCTATTTGCAATTTTGCTTTACTTTATTGGTTATTCAATTTTAAGAAATTAAAGTAGTATTTTTAATTTTTTATTAGAATGTATTAATTATACATACTGAGTTTTATTATAATATTCTCATACATGTATATAATATATATCAAACTTATTAACCTCATGTTATCTGATCTTATTCCCCTTCCATCACTACTGATTCCCTTTCTCTTCATACTTAACTGCTTCTGCTTTGGTGTGTGTGTGTGTGTGTGTGTGTGTGTGTGTGTGTGTATGTGTGTATGTCTCAACCCTAATAAGGCATTTCAGGGTTATTTGCAGAAGCAAAATGAGAGTTTGATTATTGAGAGTATGAAATGTATCTTTTTAAAGTTTCACAAATAAAATGCTGTACTAACTTTAGTCCATTTGTTCTTCTCTTCCAACATTTTGAAGATTAATTTAAAATACCCTTGATAAGGCATTTGATTCAGCATTGCTTAAGAACTAATAATGCTTTTGTGTTCATAATTCCAAATGAATGGGCAAAGAAATGTGAGAAAGAGGACGGGCTCATGAGACCTTTCTGTTCCCCCATATGCAGTCATTGACTTCCAGGGGAAAGGAGAGTCATTTTTTTTTAAAGCGGTATAGCCATTGGTAAGTTATCCATGCTACACTAAATAAAAAAAAAATCTCTAGCCATGTTCATTCAAGCAACTATCTTTAATGTCAGTAGGCAGAAAATCAGATGTGGAAATAGGAGGGGAACACATTGACAAGAATTGGTAAGAGTTGGGAGCAATAAGAGAGTTTCGTGATGTCTGAGTATGATATAAACATAAATTATTGTATTTAGGCAGGAAATTGTGAAAATGACCTAAAAAACAAAGCAATGAGTAAATCCAGACAGCCTATCATCTATTGAGTAAGAGAAACAGAGCCTTGTAAAAGGTGGGAAGATACAAATTATAACTGAAAATCTGGCCAACCTAATATGAAGCAAGTAAGACCTGAGACAAGAGAAGGCAAGCATGCAGTATAGCCTTCTGATTAGTAACAAAGACTAAGGCAGAGAAACACATAAGTATGTGCTATGTTCAAAAAAAGGAAAGGCGTTGAATGGGACTGACCTGTAGTGAGAGTCCAGTTAGCACGGGTTGTGTGACAATGGAGCCACACCCTTTAGCTCCTTCTGGGGTTTGAAAAGCTCTCAAGATTTTCCCAGGAGGGAGAAGGGAAGTGAAGACTGTTCATGAAGATATATTGAGATTCACAATGTTGTGATGATAGAACGTTGTCAAGCAGCAGTGTGCCGTGGACTGAAGGGTGGCCACTGCTGCTCGGCAAAGCTCCAGCATTTCCACATTGCAGATTACACTATGCACCAGAATGCACCTTAAGGCTTGAAGCACCACTTCCTACTATGAAGAAGTTGTTAGAAACTGGGACATTAGCTTTGGAAATACTAAGTCTTCTACTGTGGACAGGGCTCCATCACTTGTGACCTAACTAATAAACAATATTCACCAACTTTTCTATGCCTCATATATATTAGTTGTCATCTCTCTAAAACAACATATATTTAAAAGTGATAATTTATATATTTTTATATATTTATTTTTCTTCATATATTTAAAAGGAATAATTATTCCAACCTTAAAACAAAATGAAAATAGTTTTACACATCAAATAGTCTTCTTAAATACTACTTTCTCCTTTTTCTGATCCTTTGATGAAAACGCTACTGACTCTTAATCTCTACTCATTACAAAATATTTGTTCTCACATTTAGAAGACACCTTTTCCTTTACAAAGCTGTAGCTTCTATAATTGTCATGGCCTGTGGATCTCCCTCTCATATTCTCCAATTCTGTTTTTCACAGTGTTTGCTCTGGTAAGTATTTACCTATTCTGGCAATATTTTCTTCACTTGGGTTTTTGAATGTCTTTGCTACTCATGGGGCTTACCTTATTAGCTGCAGCTTGTTAGAAATGCTTTTGAGAAACCCTACACCTTCTTGGTTGATCTTTAAATTGTAGCCAAATGGGGTTAAATTGTGGCATTACTTACTTATATCAAAACAAATTCTGTCTTGTTACCAGATGACCTCAAGCTTTGATGCCTGGTGTTTTGATGAAGTCCAGAACTGTTTATGTGGTGGACTAACTGATACTTCCGTTTGAAACCTAGTAACAGCATCACTCATTGAAACATCCTATTTTCCTTCCTAAACAGGACCTGTTAGATTCTGCTTCACCTCAATAAATACTGATTTCATTCTTTAAGTATTTAAAACCGAACTTACTAATCAACATTATTTTTTGATCTTACAGTCATTCCCATAATGAATTCATATAAATCTACCTTTATATTAAATATAACATAAAAATAGTATTAAAATTTCATCATTAATTTAAATATTGAAAAAGAAAATTTATGGAACTTTATAAATTCTTAATATCAGTTGATAATAATTACTCACAGTTTTCTTTATCCATTCATTTCTTTATGCATCCATTAGACTACATTATGGAGCACAATTCAATGCCAAAAATGCCTGCCAATAATTGTCTCTCTAGTGTATTTCCTCAAATCCATGCTATACTACATCTCTTTATATTTTATAAACCAGTGGTTTAAGACATTAAAAAATTGATGTTTCTCAAATCTTCTGTGATTTGTTCACACATACTGTGTTTCAACATTCTCAGGAGATTTTGATGGGTTTAAAGATTTAGCTTTGTAACCCTACAATCAAAGAAAGTTTTTTTTTTTTTTTTTTTTTTTTTTTTTTTTTTGCGGGGGCAGGAAGAGGGGAGGGAGATGAGGGCTCTTAGATCTAATCTCTAAGGCTCTAGATAATCGTTTCTTTTCAAAGAATCTTTCTTATGTTTTCATTGAAACATATCAAACTTTCAGTCTCTTTAGTATACAATAACAGGGTTCAAAAACAGTGGAAAGAAACTTTTTCATCTTTCTTTCTTCCTATTTTGTACAGTAATGCTTCCAAGTGAATGTAAAAAAAGACTTTTGGTAGTCATTTGAATATCTTTGTGAAGAGGGACCTAGGAAAATAGTATGGCTTTACACAAAACTGGAAGAGATTCCAACACATGGGCTAACCTAGGAGCTTAGTAGCTTGGGCACAGCTAGACTACTGAGTTTGTAGATGAAAGACCATATTTTCTCATTCCGCTGTCAGGCCTCTAACGTGATGCAGCACAACTCTGCCGGTATTCAAGTAGGATTTTCCATGCTTTCTCTCTTCCTGGATAATTAATTTAGGGTATATAAATCCATTACCTACCCCATATTATTTAAATTTCAAATTGCCATCCCCAGATAACTACCTTGAAAGAAACAAAGACTACTCTAGTCCTGGCCCACAAGTCACCACATTTTCTGTTCCAATCTCCCTAAAAGACCATATCGGTTGCAGCTGTCTACAACTAGGATTTTGACATGACTTAGAAGTGGAGGCCATAAGGATCACTACAGATATTTATTTATTTTTAATTAGTAATTTTTATGGTGGGTAGAAGTGCTTCATTTATGAGTTCCAAGGAACAAAATTTAGGTAGTAATTAACAGTTTTTAACCCACATAAAATTTTTATGCAATCCATAAAATTAATTTTATTACAGAAATTGCATTACAGTTAAGAGGTCCTGACCCTACCGCTCCACAGTATTGCATTCTTCATTGACGTGAAACACTGTGTTTCAGATGTAGGAGCAGAGCATCAGGCCTCACTGGAGGAATGACTAAGTGTTTTATTGACAGTTGCTGCCTTTCAAAGGAGCAGGTAACCAGGCTTTCTCTAGTTTATGACTGCCTCAAGACAAGCAGATTTAAACTCTAATTAAAGAGATACCACACACTGTCTTTTTAAAACTCCGGTGACTTTAACTGTTGTACTGTCACGACAGTCTGGGTAAATTACAACTGTTGTTGTAGACTTTTATGTAAGCTCTAACATAAATGCTAAATTTATCACAAAATGGAAGTATTGACTCTGTTTAAACTAGCCAGGAGTTCTTTGTTCAGATCTGGCTTCTGTTGTGCTTGCCATGTTTATCTTGGTGATAAAATGAAACGAAGTTTGTTTTTATGTTAGATTTACTAATCATCACCAAGCATCATTTTCTGCAGAACATTATAAATGCTGTTAGTAGCATCTTAATTAGCCCCATGAATGGAGTAAGTAAATTTGAACTTATTTCCTGACTTGTATAAAAGAAGCAAAATACACTTAATAAAAACTAAGATCACTGGGATAATATAAACGTATTAATCTTTAAAATGCTAATGAATTTTTAAGAATATGATCTGTCTTGAAATATTAAAGTAAATAATTTTATAAAACTTTGGGCATTTTTTCCTTTGATCAAGAGAATTTTAACATACTTTTTCCTCTTTTTTTAATTAGACCTTGTTGCATGTAAAGATACATATATAAATCTAGCCTGTTGAGTCTATTTAGTGTTGCTCCTATGGATGTGTTCAAAGGGTTGATGGTTAGGTATTGGATAGGCTATCAGGAAACTCATCACAGGTGAACACTGATTCTTCATCTCTCAGCAGTTCTTAACTATAGAGAGTTCTTCAACTATGGGTGGAGCCTCCTGAGATTTCTCCCATCCACAATGGCATGCCGACTGGTGTTGTCATTGTTCAAATCTTATTTTAACTACCATGTTGTTGAGATTCTTTGGGCTCATCTTCCCTGTCTTATATAAGAGATAAAATACCACCAGGGATAATCTGTTCTGGCACTTATCATATACCCATCCTCGATTCTTCGATGTTTCCTAAGGTCTAGGTGTAGGGGTACTACAGAGATGTCAGCTGGGGAAAGGCAATCCATAGTCAGGTGTGATAGTTTAGCCAGTTGTGATGTTCTGTAGTGCTCTTGGTCTGAGGCAGAAAAAGAAGCTTCTTTGGCACTGAGTGAGAACTACATTTATCTGTGAGGGTAAGGATGACTATTTAGAATACAGTTTAGGATTATATTGGTTTAAAAAAGTGAGAGTAATAGGTTTCTTCTTAAATCACACAGCCTCATCAACCATGGCTTGGCTTATATAATACCAGGCATGACTTCCCTGTTAATAAGAAGAACTTAAGTCTACTTGGAGAGTTGTGGGTCGCCGCCAAAGTATAATTATCAGTGTTATACCTTTGGGGACATGATGATGATCATTTTTGTAGTTCATAAGTCTCATAACAAGGTAGGGCTATTAAATGATTTCCTTCCTTCTCAACTTGCATAGCATAATATGATGCCATGAGTACTAGTTCACATGAAGGAGTCTTTCAGGTCAGTTCCAGTCCACGTAAGGAGAGCATGTGAATTGTAAGATGCCTTCAGCAATAAGGAATTACTTTTTCAAATTCTACGGAAAAAAGAGCAAAGACAATAGCCTAGAAGTACTGTATGAGTTGCCAAAAATACAAGTTAGGATGAAAGAGTTAACAGATTTAAGGGCACAAAAGGAGTTGTAAATATTAAAATGATAGCGATTTTGAGATATCATTTAAAGTGTAGGATATAATAAAAAAATAACCAGAGTAGAGGAATGATAAGTAAAATAGTAGATTTACAAACATTCGATTTTAAATAAAAGACAGGCACTAACTGGTAACCTCCACTGTTAACCAAACAGCCCCCATAAAAATCTGACTGAGGATCATAATTTCTGTTACCCAGAATGAGTGAACAGTGGAGAGTTACAGATCATGACCCGTATGCAGCATTCATTTTCATTTCTTGGAGCATTCTTTCCATTTCAGAACTCTTATGATGGAAAATATGTTCTTCTTTTAGTGGCAATTAGAGAAAAGTAAAAAATCAATGCAGCAGTAAGATGATAAGTATTGCCCGTTTCGGTGTCCCAGCATCCCATATTTTCACCATTGTGTGTGAGGCCATACGCTATTTCAGTGTGTCTGTAGTCATGTTTTATTGTTGCCCTAATGCATAAAAATACAATTTCATGTAAAAAATTTAAATATATTTGAATATTTGAGACAATTATACTCCCTCAAATCTTGAGTTTGACTGTCAGAGGTAAGATTAGAATGTAAACTGTTAGGTATTAAACATCTCAATTCAATGTTAGAGAGTTAGGAAAACAAAGCTTAGGATACAAAATGAGAGAAGATAATACATTATGAAACAATAGGCTATGTTTTAGGAATAAGTATTCAAGTCAATGCAATATTAATATCAATTCACTTTACTTAAACTGTTTCCCATTAAAATCATTTTTTATTAAAGCTCTGAGATTAAATTTTTATTTTTGGAAATCATATTCAATAAAATGAGCCTACAGGCTTATAATAAAAAATCAGTTGATCTTAGCTCAGTTTTCAAAAAAGTTCTCACAAAAATGGCTCAAACTACAATGAATAAATTATCCACAATTGGAAAAAGAGAAGAAGAAATTATGAGCAAGCATATTCATCCTGTTGTTCCTAATTGTTCTATTTCAGTAATGCATGTGAATAAAGGGACAAGAAACCTCTAATCTATCAGGACTCTGCTTGCTTTGGAAGTCTCTACTATAATACCCTCTGTAGTCATCTTACTATGCTTATTGTATATATGGTCCATTAGAGAGGAAGACTTACTTTGGGTAGCAACATTACTATTATTGTTCTCATATCCTAATATAGCAAGTCCTCAAGGTAGTTCTGGGATAAGATTGTAACGTGCTTGTTCCCTGTGCACCACAAAAACTTGGATAAGACTTCAGAATAAAGTGGCAGGCTGAGTCAATTCTATTGGAAGACTGGTACCTTGCTTGGAGTATACCACATTCTATTTCTTCCACTTATATAAAAATGCTAATTTCTGATATTCTTGTGTTTTTGTTTTATTGTTTCTTTTTAAATCAAATTACCATTGAAATTGCTCGAAATAGTGTTTGCAGAGTTATGGAATATCTGCATCGATTTGCTGCCCACTGAAATGTCACATTTATAAGTGAAGCTATTTTAAAATGACATGCCAGTCATTATTTTCATCATTTTCACCAATTTGAAGGCCAAATTATTTGCTGAATTGCAGATTTGACTACTTAAAATAGATCTAAATGTACCAATAATAGCAGGTAAAGTATAATATCCTCTATGCAAACACAGGAGAGAAAATAGCTCACTTTTTCTTTAGAGTATTATAATTATCATGCTTAAATCATTGCAAGTGAATGTTTCAAGATTCTTGACTTTGTCAATACCACATCCAATTATAGATTCCCCTCACAATATCCGTTTAAACCTACACTCTAGTGCTTTAGAGAATTCTTTGTTTTCAGAAAAGCTCAAATCTTAGGATTCTGGAACTTAAGACTCAATTTGAGTTTCCTTACCTCTCTTGAACTTCATACTATGCCTTTCTTTTAAATTCTGGTGGTGATCCATCTCTTATGGCCCTAAAGTTTTTATAATTCTTCTATGTTCTTAATTCAGATTAGCAAAGAACAACAACAATACACACACACACAGGCAAATGCACACACACTTGCATAGACACACACACACCATATGGGGACAAAATGGAGCACAAAAACATTAACGTAGAGAAAGATATGTGCAGATAAAATTTATTTTATCTTTCTAATGAAATTTACCTCAAACATCAGAATACCACTTTACCTGCAATATCAACAGACTGGACAAAGAGATAGGCAGATCATGATTTCAAGTCTGCCTTAGGTTACATAGAAAGTTATCATTCCCGTTGGGCTAAAGAGTCTCAAAAAGCCAACTGTAAAGTGCATGACCAACCACTAGTATTTTTTCCTTACACCAAATGTAAACCATTTCTTGCCCAAAAGATAGGCTGCTGTATATGATACGGAACTGTGAGGCATTGTGTTTCATGGAAGACCAGAGGATGCATAAAGGTCAGGGTGGCTACTGTTAGCACCAGGATTTAGAAAACTCTGACCAGAGAAGCTATGATTTGAAATGGTTCCCTAAATGGGAATGAATTTGTAACAAAGAGTGATATTTCCTTGACAGTCACAAGTGGTGGTTATTAAAAGATATTGAAAGCTACAGTGTGTTCAAGTTACATAAAGCTGAGACAGCAAGGGATGGGATCTGAAGAGGGGAGTAAGCAGATGTAAGAGCTGAAAACGGGACAGTTTATAAGCATAAAGGCAACACAACTGGGTTTTATCTTGCCATCACTCACGTGTCCCATGGAAGAGACAGCTTATGAGGAGTGGCAGGTCAGCAGAGAAATTAGAGGAGGAGAGATGAAGCCTTTGTCCTTTTCATGCTCAAATTGCTGCTCAAATATGGCTCTTTATATAGCTTAGCTCTAATTATTTATTGATGGAGGAAGGTCATTGAGCAATAAAGAAACTGCTTGGCTGGCCCTGATAGGTTAAAGCATAGGTGGGAGGAGTAAACAGAATAGAATGCTGGGCGGAAGAGGAAGTGAGGTCAGACTCTGCTCTGCTCCAGGAGAGACCCAACAGCTCTGCTCTCTGGAGAAGAGACACCATGCTCAGCTCTGCCTGATAGACAAGATCTGCGCTCTGAGGCAGATGCATGAAGCTCAGACCCAGGATGGACGTAGGTTAGAATCTTCCCGGTAAGCGCACCTTGGGGTGCTTACACACATTATTAGAAATGGGTTAGAACAATATGTAAGAGCTAGCCAATAAGAAGCTGGAACTAGCCGGGCCAAGCAGTGTTTAACAGAATACAATTTGTGTGTTGTTATTTCGGGGCATAAGCTAGCCAGGCAGCTGGGGTGCTGGGGACGCAGCCCTGCCGCCCCTATTTCAACAATTTATAAAAAGATCTATCATTATTTCATACCTTAAAAAATCACATGAAAATTTGAATTATTTTCTCCAAAACATTTCATCTTTATGTATTTTAAATTTTCTTACATTTGTTTATTTTATACATATGGAAATCTCTCTTGCATATGCACCGTGTGAATGCTTAGTGACTACAAATGTCTAAAGAGGGCATTGGATTCCCTGAAATTGGAATTTTGGAGAGTTTTGAGCCTTCATGTGGGTGGTAGGCATGGAATGTAGCTAGGTCTTCCACATGAACAACAACAACCGCTCTTAAACACTGTGCCATCTCTCAGCCAGTCACCATTGTTATGTATTTTAATACCATATCATGATGACCAGAATATTGTTTGGTAAATGGTAGTGTCTATGGTGAAAACTAATTCTAAATAAATAATTTTTTCCACTTGATTTATATCAGAACTGAAGTAAGGTAATCTCTCTGGAAAAGAGTGTAAAAATAGCCCCAAGAAGTTTTGCTAAATCAAAACTAATTAATGCAGAGTTGGCAATTGGGTAGATAAAATAGGAAATGAAGACTAAAAAAGGAGATGAATGGATTATGATTATCCTAACTTAAATGGAAAGAATAGTGAATAATTCAATATAAAACATGTTACCATATACCATTTGTCAGCCATTTGGTAATTAAATTATTTGCCAAGGAACTGAGTGAAAGAATGAAGATTAGAATTCAGAAATCATTAGACATTGGAATCAGAACGAGGCATAGTATAAACCGACCTAAAGATGATAGGAACACTGGAAAGAACTGATGCTTAAAGCAGTTGGGGAAAGGAATAAGACTGGGAAAGAAACTGATTGGTGTCAAGGATAATAAAAACTTGATGACTGCTGAAGTTTTTGAACATTCGAACTTGGCAAAAGTATTGAGTCTCTACATTTGACCGTTGCTCATCATCAGTGACGTCAAACACTGCCACCACCCCACACCATGCAAAGCATGGGAAAGGAAACATTATGTGGGGTCACATGTGAGAATAGCTGGTCACAGGACCCACAACCATGGTGGTACCTGTACTTTATGTTCTTCGCTGGTTCCTCCTCAGGGACACCTCTGAGCAAGGTCCTGCTGTCACTGGAATTTTCAAGTCCAGGACTTTGATTTCAAGTACTTACGTCCTGCTTCAGTCTCCTGCCCTTGGCTCTCTGTCTGCTTCCAAACACCAATAAATGAAATTATAACCTTTCATTAAACCATGTTGGCACATCCTTTGCCTTGGCTTTGGAGTGATTCACAGAAATACTCTAAATGTGTTATCGACAGTGAGAACTGTATGGTAGCTAACACTTTTCACTGCTTTTGACGGGAGTATTCTGTAACCACCCATGCACTGGCCCATTTATTCTACCTTCCGCTTGGGAAGCAGTCTCAATTCATTGTTATTAATGACTTGAAATTTGTAGATACAATTATGGATACCATGTCTGAAGCAGAAAAGGTCTGAAGCAATGATATGAAAAATGCTAGGAATCTCTAAGAACAAAACAGGTATTTGTATTTTTCTTAATGAGACAAGGTCAGCAGGGAAGGCTTCCATTTTATAAGCAAGAAACTAAAAACCTATTTGAGTATGAAGCCATGTAGAAATATATGAATTTGAGATACATCAATGTAACACTTTTTAAATAAATTCTACATAAACCTACATTGACTTCTCAGTCTAGAAATCTAAAATAAAACGTTGTAAAGTGGGCTCATTTGTCTTCCCTTTACTGTGAGAGTTCTAATCAGAACCCTTACCTAAGCCATTAATTATGCTAAAATCTTTATTACCATCTTCCTTACATCTTCCTACAACACCGTGAGACAACTCTCTAACCATTTCACACATATGCAATGTAATTCATATTTAAAGTCAGTGCTATGATAGGTTCATACAAGTGTTTTGTTCACATTAACCTCCTTCTCATCTCTTCAGAGTCCACCCCCATTCCATGCGAACCTGATTTTCTACTCTTCTTCTTTTTTTTTTTTTCAAAGAGCCTATCCAGTCCAGTTTGTGCTGGCTATAAATTTGCAATGTGTGGCCACCTCCTGGAATGTGTTCTACTTACTAATGGTGAAACTCTTAATACAATTAATCAAATGAATCCTCCCTTTGCAAGCTGCTCTCAGTCACCCACCAATAGCACCTCAGCTAAACGTGTGGCAAGAAAGCTGAGGGACAGCAGCTACATTCTTATTCTTTAGACAATGTTTATAAACTTGTTCTATAAAAGAAAGCTCATGTGAAACTGTGTGCTTGAAAATACTGCTCATACAGAGACCCACATAGGAGCACCGACAGAAATCTCAGGTCCAATTCAGGAGCAGAAGGAGAGAGAGCACAAGCAAGGAACTCAGGACCACGAGGGGTGCACCCACACACTGAGACAATGGGGATGTTCTATCGGGAACTCACCAAGGCCAGCTGGCCTGGGTCTGAAAAAGCCTGGGTTAAAACCGGTATCGCTGAACATAGCGGATAATGAGGACAAGAACAATGGCAATGGGTTTTTGATCCTACTGCACCTATTGGTTTTGTGGGAGCCTAGGCAGTTTGGATGCTCACCTTACTAGGCCTGGATGGAGGTGGGTGGTCCTTGGACTTCCCACAGGGCAGGGAACCCTGATTGCTCTTTGGGCTGACGAGGGAGGGGGACTTAATTGGGGGAGGGGGAGGGAAATGGGAGGCGGCGGTGGGGAAGAGACAGAAATCTTTAATAAATAAATAAAAAAAGAAAATACTGCTTATATTGTTCAAACTAAATCATTATTGGTGCCAGGTGTCTGAGGAACAAAACCTCAGTCGACAAACATTAATGTATACATATAATGTAATATATTTATTAAACATTTTTATATGCATACCCACATACACAAGTCTAGCACACATGTTGCAAATCTTACAATGTATAGTTTACGCTAGTACTTACTTAACTTATTAAAGTTAATGAACTTAAAAATTACCACTCCAAATATCAACCTCTAAACCATCTGAGCAAAACGCATATGAGCTCACAGTGATTGAAGCAGCAGGCACAGGGCTGACAAGGGTCTGCTCCAGGTCTTCTGAGTATGTAAGCTCACAGCTTAGTATTTCTATGGGTTCCAGAGTGTGTGAATGAGTGGGGGTCTGATTCTTGTGTCTTCTCTTGGGCTCTTTTTCTTCTGTTGACTTGCATTTTCCAAGAACGATGTGATAGTTTTGTTTTATCTTATTATATTTTGTTGTGTTATATTTTGTTATCTCTTATAATCCTGTTATTTCTTTTCTAATGAGAGATAGAAAGGGAGTAGATTCAGATAGTAGAGGAGGTAAGGAGGATCTGGGAGCAATAGAGGGAGGAGAAACTGTAATTAAGATATATTGTATGAAAAAAGAATCTATTTCCGATAAAAGGTAGAAACAAAAAATAAACAAATAAAAACTTACCACTTCTTAAACAAAGTAAAAAACATAATAAAATGAAAAATCAGCAGATAGATTTGATTTCATCAAAAATAATTTCATAAGGGAAAGTGCTAATTTTTGAAACTAGAGAGACACAGGGGCACATAGAGAGGATCAAATCTTCCTGAGGAGAAACCTCTGTGATGATGAATACTCAGAAAGCAACACCTGAATTGTAATTGAAAGTTAGCTTGTGGTTAATGAGGGAAAATACTGACAGACAGAATTCTGGGAGACTTAGGCTTATTCAGCACACTTTTGGGAATTGGACCTTTGCAAAGCTTACCAGGTGCTACAGTAACTATTTAGTTGTAAAAAGAAAAAAAGAAAAGAAAGGAAAACTAGACCTCAGAAAGAGGCAGAAGAAGATTATTGTGTTGAAAGTTATGGGAACATCCTATTCCAACAGTAGGTTTAAAGGCAAGTATTCAATTGGAAATTAAGCACAGATTCCAAGAAAGCCTAAAGGATGTGGCCGAAGAGACAAACTAACCTCCAGGTACCTCAAAGTTTATATTCAAGAAATGAGGATACTGAGAAACCCTTGCTATGCTCCTTGTGTTGGGATTGCCAGACAAGAAACTTGAATAAAAAACAAGAAAAAGAAAACACTGTTGAGAGATCTGTGGGCTGAACGGAAGAGATAGATGACATATATAAACAAGAACGATGCAAGCTGAGGCAGACATTTCAAAGAAAGAATCTGAAAGAAAAGCTAGAGACAAAATCATGTAGAAAATTATAGACATCAAAGTGCTTATGGGAAAACTGGGCTTAGTACATAACAATGAATGCTTCCAAGATTGAAAAGTAAAGGAGAAAAGGGCCAATTAAAACAAGCCAGATGATACAGTATTTACCTGTAAACAGAATGACATGCTATTCTCAAGCAAGACTCACAGATAGGCAAATATAAAGAAGAGAAGGAAAGGTAACCAGATAGGTGGTGGGATAATAAAAGGAGGGAGAAAGTAGGGAGCCCTCAAACTCCAAGAGATTGGATTAGTATACACAATAAGCAGAAGACAATTTGAACTGTTATACCAGCTGTACAATGGGAATATAAGGAGGAGGAGAAAGAAAATAATAGAGCTATCATTAAAACAATAATGCCTACACATTTTCTCCAAAGTACAGGCTAGCATAAAATTAGAGATCCAGAAATGTCCAAGAATATTAACATATGCCTCAACCGGCCCTCACCTTTTAAAGTAATTGAGTCAGGAATTAATAGCCTATCAATCAATGTAGAAACTTCAGAGGTCACCTGTGATCACTGGTGAAACTTACCCAGCATTTATAAAAGAGATTATAAGAATAATTTATAGTTCATCCCCAGATTCATCCATAGTATTTTAAAGCCCTTGAATATGGTCATGACTTTCTACAAGCAATACCAAAGAAGAGATCTACAAAATAACAATAAATCTGCTAGCATTCATTAAAATTAATCCCTGGAAGTCTATATTGTGAAATCATAAAAGGTATTATTATAGGAACAGCGAAGACAAGCCACAGACTAGTGAGAATATTTGCTAAAGATGTATTTTATAAAATACCATAAATAATATTTAATATGAATTATTTTTATATAAGACAATAAAATAGGTGATTTTAAAAATGGCCAAAAAGCTAGGTATTGTTCTGTTCATGAGGATGGCATTAGATCCACGTCATCTGGGCTATATAGTGAGTTTTATGCTAGTTTACACTACAAAGTAAGACCCTGTCTCAGAAAACAAAATACAACAAAACAACAACATCAAACAACAAAGAACAATAAAATAAATATGTGTCCAAATAGTTCATAAAATGTTGTCCTTCAGTAGATGAGGGCAGAAATATTCAATATACAGAAAACCAGCATTGAAAGAAAATGGGTTCTCCAACCATTAAAATGAAAGGAAGAATTTTAAATTCTTAATAATAATGAGCCAATCTGACGAAGTTACATATATGATTTCATCTATATGACATTATAAAAAGAAAACAATATTTCTAAAAGACAGCTAAAAAATGAACAATAAAACAAACAAACAAACATTGCTTATTGGGAATTTCTGAGTGTGAAGAAGTGATTTAGTAAACCAGAGACTGTAAGAGAAGTGAAATTACTCTCTAGTCATTATTTTTAAATATTATTCTATGCTCAAAAATAAATTTATATACTGCTGTATTTCTCAAAATCTAGAATTTATGAGAATGAAAATGAACTCTAATATAGACTATGTTTTAAATAAAAAGGAAATTAGAACAAAAGAAAAAAGACGTGTCAATGTAAATTATATAATGATAACAAATGTACCATTGTAATACAAGATGTTCAGAGTAAAGAAAATGATAAGTTTGTAGGAACAGAAGCTTTATTTGATCCCCAAATTTCAAACTCCAATTTGATGTGAACCTAAAACTGGCCTATAAATATAGTTTAATGATAAAGCATACATATCAAACATACTTTGAAATTGCTGGACACTTGTTTTTCAACCTGACATTTCATTTCACAGTTAAATTTATCTTAAAAGTGTTCATATTTTAAAAAGCTCTATTATTACATCACATTCCTTTTACTTATTATAAATCTGACCATCTATCTCAACATTAAGTATTTACTACTATGTATCAATGTTAGAGGCTAGAGACATAATTCTGAAATTAAACTATGAAGGACTCTATGATTTGTTGTCTTGATCTATTTATCTTGTGTTCGGAATATTCTGTTTGTTTTCATCTGGGCACCTATGAAAATGAATGGGTTGTAGTCTGACTATTTCATCAGGATTGTTGGTTTGCAATAATGATATGGAGACTTATTATTAATGATGAAATCTCAGCTGATAGCTTAGGGTTGTTTCTAACTAGCTCTTATAGCTTAAATTAACCCATATCCTTTAATCTATGTTTTTTTTAATGTGGTTCTGTTACCTTTGCTATATATTGCCCATGATGCTTTCTCTGCATGGGTGGCAACT
The DNA here is from genome assembly GCF_014885135.2 of Alexandromys fortis. Taxonomy (NCBI): domain Eukaryota; kingdom Metazoa; phylum Chordata; class Mammalia; order Rodentia; family Cricetidae; genus Alexandromys; species Alexandromys fortis. The sequence continues at coordinate 7,046,917 of NW_026067944.1, forward strand.
TTAAATTCTTCTTCTTCCCAGCCCAGAAATCCTGCCTAGTTATTGGCCACTCAGCTTCTTATTAAACCAATCAGAGTGACACATCTTCACAGTGTAGCAAAAGATTGTGCCACAACAATGGGTACAATGACTGGATTTAAACAATTTTAATTTATATGACAGAAAATCATTTCCTTGAATTTAGACACAGTATCACTGTGTACCTACCTACTTTAGAAAATGTCAGCCTAAAAATCCAACCATTTAAAAATGGGTGATATTTAATCTGGATAGATATATTCTAAGGAACTCATGATTTGCATATTTTCAGAATTAATAGAGAAATGCAAGCAATTTCAGTGGCTTAGTCATCCTTGACAAATGAGCAATTGAAAGCATTCTTTTTTTACAAATCATTGAAGACTTCAATTCTCACATTCATAAAAGAACGTCCATTAAATCACTTTTTATTTAATGTGCTGCTTAGGAAGGTATTTTGTGCCACATCTCAAATGTAGAAAACTCATTTCTCTTTTTTGTTGAGCAAACATAGTTGATTGTCTCTGTTTTGGGATGCTTTTGGAATGTAAATTTTGGGTGGAACAAAGAAAGTTGATTTGACTATTTTAATCTTTTGTTTTCTGATGTAATCATCATTGTGTTTTAATTGCTTTCATGTAAATGAGATTCTGCCAGTCACAAAATTTAATGCTGAAGTCCAATATGATATGTCACTTAACCACAGAATTGTATTCTGAGAAATGAATCTTTACCTGATTTTCATTGTGTAAACAGTATAGGACATATTTACACAAACATTATATTTAAAGTGGCTATGGTTTTACTAGACAAGTAGGCTACCCATGATATACGTAGCGATAGGCCATCCAACCTCAAATAATTCCTGTGTAGCATATAACTGTGCTTTATAATAATACGATTTCAGCACCATCCATTTATTTCTGCATATTTCCTATACGCTTGTATCATCTCATTGTTTGTGTCCTGATCGAGCTACAACAGATGGGCTGTAAAATGGGAGTCTAACATAAATCATATTTCTTACATGAAGATTTTAGCATTCGTCATATTCATACTCCATAGTATTATTTTATGGGATTTCCTTCCTTTGATTAGCAGCAGGTAGTTCCACTGGTGAAAGTGACTGTTATACAATCTGAAGGCCTGAGATGAAGCCCTAGGACCCATGGAGGAGAGAGACAATGGTCCTGAACACTGTTCTCAGACTTTCTCATGTTCGCTATATAAGCCTATACCTGCACCCAAGCTCAGATGCCCCTCAGAGTACTATTCTAAATGATTTTCTTTCTCTTCAATATCCATATGGTAAATATTAATTAGCTCAGTACTCACATAGACTGGCCAGAAAATCAAATTTGTTTATATTAGACTCAGTTTTTATGCTACCGTGCATTTATGCGCGTGCTATATGGATAACATGACATAGAATATAATGTGGATTACTCATGTTATAAAATTATATAGATTAATATAAACTGTATGGGATGATTTAAGTTAATTTTTAAAATATTAAAGGTACCAAGTTCCCTTCTAAGTATCTACGCACATACTTGCCTACATTAACTGCTTCTATCTGCCATCTGCCAATTTCTACTCCCTGCTAGGCATTTCTGCCTCATTTGCTCCACACTACTTTCCTATCACATGTCTTTTACAACAGTCTTCACTAATCTTTCTAAAGTCACGTTTTTCTCCTCCGTATTGGCACTTTCTAGGTTCTCAGCCTCTGTCTACTCACATGTAAATACAGACATGCAGTGCTGGGAAATAGGATCTGCGTATCTGAGAGAAAATATATTGTTTGCCTTTCTGAACCTGGATTGTCTCACTTCATTTAGCAGTTCTAACTATTTTGTGCAAATTTCAACTTTCTTTATGTCTAAATAAAATTTCTCTGTGAATGTGTACTCTATTTTCATTTTTTTATTGTAATTATCTGGATTGATTCCATTTTTTTTACTATTGTCTCCACAGATAGTCTGAGATATCTTAAGAAAATCATACACTGCCTGGTGTTTCACTGTTTCTGGCCTCAAACTATATTACAAAGGTCTAGCGAAAAATACAACATGGTGATGCACAGAAACAGAAACATTGATCTACAGAGGACAATGGAGAAGCCAGAAATAAGGTCACACAGCTGTGCACATAGAAGATTTGACAAGTGTACAATATGAACTCTGGAAAAAGAAAACCTATTTGATGAACAATGCTGGCAAAACTAAAATAATTTTTAGAGATTAAAAACTTTTCAACATTATTTATTTCAAAAATTCAAGTTCGAAGCTTTCTATCCAAAACTTGTGTCCTATAATGTCTATTTGGACTTCACGGCATGGGAAGAGCCATAAATATATATTATCACATTCACAGTATTTCTATTAGATAAGTTACCAAATAGAACATATAGTAAAAATAAAAGTGGTAATTTAAAACATGACATTTAATGTTATTTTTGTTCCATTATATTCTGTCTCTACACATACACAAACACAGAGGGAAGGAGAGGGAAGGAGAGAGAGAAAGACAGAGAGAGAGAAGAGGGAGGGAGAGAAAGAAAGGGGGTAGTGCAGGTTCCCAAATGAGCAAGAGGAGGCATCAGATGCCCTAGACCTGGTGGTTCTGAGTCACGCAAAGTGGATCCCAACAAATGTAACTGAAGTCACATACATTAGACGAGTTCCCACAACACTTATCCACAGAGACATCCCTCCCATCCCATCGGTTTCTCAATCTTTTAAGGTGAAGCCCTTCATCAACAGTTAACTTAGATTAAATTCACAGAGGAATTTGTTATGTGGAAATTAGGAACAGTGAGCAATAGACAGTTGTTTAAAATATGACACATATAAAGTACGTGAATTCACTCTTCATGTTTGTGCAAAATGTAAATTAGTCCACTATATGTCAGAGCCTGGGAAGAATTTGTGGTAACTGTAAGCAAGTGAAAACACTTAAAAGAGTGACAGCAATAAAATTCAGAATGTATAGTGTTCAATAACACAGTCAGAGACACATGACTGTGTGCGTGCACACACACAAACGCACACACATACACACATCTAAAGAAACAGCAGCCTCAAAAGCTCCAAAGGAGGAGTCGTCAAGGATGTTTACTTCATGTACTTAACTCCTCACGGACTTGCTACTTTCAATAACTAAGTGGATGATTCAAACCATATCACCTTTCAGGGGTAGAAAGGACTTGCAAGGAGGCTGCTTGTTGGCTCCTACCCCCCCCCCAGCCTCCCCACTAGCTTAGACCCGAAATGATCACACAGAAACTGTATTATTTAAATCATTGCTTGGCCCATTAGCTCTAGCTTCTTATTGGATAACTCTTGCATATTAATTTAACCCATCTCCATAAATCTGTATATCACCACGAGGTCATGGCGTACCAGCAATGTTTCAGCACATCTATCTCTGGCGATGGCTCCATGGCATCTCTTTGATTCCGTCCTTCTTTCTCCCAGCATTCAGCTTTCCCTGTTACTTAAGTTCTGCCTTGCAATCGGTCCAGAGCAGTTTCTTTATTTATCAATAGTAATTACAGCACGCACAGGGGACTCCCACATAAGAAAGGGACTTCCTTGGGCAAGCAGGCTTCCTTGGTACATTTTTCATAAGAACCTCAGAGAAAGCAAACCACCATTAAGATGTGAATAAGGAAATACCTCCACTGGCACCCGTTTAGTTAACTTTGTGGTTAGATGGAGGATTTTGGCAGAAATTTGGAGCACGAGGGCTGCATCTTCAGGATAAATGTGTTAATCCATTGATAGATTCATAATAGGATGGAGTAAGCTGGTTGTGATGGAAACTTAGAAAATACAGCAAGGTTGAAAAAGTATATAGCTTGTGTCCTGTCCCTTTCTTCCTCAAGCTATTCTATGCTTCATGTGATAAAACTAGTCACCTCACCTGCATGCACCTATGACTAGTATGTTCATCCTCTCCACAATTCTAGAAAGAGAAAAGCCGTTGTTTGGCTCTAGACCAAACCTCTGGAACTATGCGAGAAGAAAATATCCATTATTTAAGCTGTTTTTCTCCCCACCCCATATTTGTGGCAAAGAAAACGGAGATTGGTACTTATAGAGAGTTTAGTTCTTATTCAGACTTGTAAAATCAGGAGTGGCACAGAATTGGGTATGAGTGCACTATAAGAGGGCAAACATGGTGGCACAGGCCTATACCCCAGCATTTGAGAGGACCAGGATGGAGAAGATGCCATGAGCCTCCATTTAGCAAGAGGGGGATGAAGTCTTTGAATTACTCAGAGAGACACATTCTTTATGTTTCTCCAACTTGGGTTTTCACCATGAAATGAACCTGTGAATGTCCAGAAAAGGGTCCCCTTTCACTTTCCTAGTATCGGTGCAGTTCAGGGAAGCATTGCTTATTTTAAAACCCTGTTGCTGAAGTCAGCACTGCACAATGAATAAGTGTAAGAAAATATAGAACTTAAACCTTGATCAACAAGTTTAACATTTTAAAATTCTGCAATCAAATTTTCTGAAAAAAAAAAAGCATTATAGATCTTTGGCTATCAAAAAAAACTTAAGCATTTGCTGTTTGTGAACATAATAGATAAATTTGAAAATTGACATGAAAAGTTGTCTATTTTTGAATAAATGTCTGCATCAAAAGCAAAGTTAAAATATAAGGACGTGTGCTGTGACTGACATTCTTAGAAAACTCTCTTCTAAGCCTGAACTGTGTGTACCAACACAAGAGATGGAAGTTTAAAAGCCACGTAGGAGAACTTAATAACATAGACTAACTAGGAAAATTACAGTACAGAGCTTGCCACTTAACAGATGTGCCTGTCATGTCTGCTACTAAGGAGGCTGAGATAGGTGGACCATGAGTACAGGAAATAGGAAGAGAAACCAAACTGAACAATATAAAAAGGCATCACAAGAAAAACAAGGGCTCATTGTGAAATAAGAAAAAAAATGAAAATATCCTCTTTAAGAATTTCATACAGCTATATGATAAAATATCCACTTCTGTTACTTCCATCTTCCTAAAGTTCCCCAAAATCCCTCCACAAGGAAAAGAGTGAAAATCCTAACAAGCAATACTAGCAAGCAATTGATTGCTCGTGAGGGATAGAGAGCCATTCTTCTTTAAGCATAAGAAAAGAAAAAAATAATGAGGTAATTAAAGCTCTAGAGAATAATTTTTATATCAAACAGTAAACAAGTTGTCATGGCTGAATAAAAATGAGATGGAATTCCAAAAGAAAAGACGCTACAAGCAGTTTTTACAACACTAAATAAGTCCATGTTTACCTGCAGATTAACATTTGATATAAAGGATAGCTTGCATGTTAAGCGTCACACCTAAGAGATTATTTACACACAAAGAAAACACTAACATTATGTAAGGTTAACTAAACATCAAATATATGAGATGAAATACAAGCTCCCCCTAAAGTGTAGAGTATGTTGTCCAAGTAATTTTTCATTTTCCATATATGAGTTTTGTGCCTACACGTATGTCCACACCATGCCTGTTGTAGTCAGAAGAAAGTGCTGGACTTCCCAGAACTGGAGTTACAGACTTCTGTAAGCCTACAATGTGGTTGCTAAGAATCAAATCCAATCTACTCTAAAAACAAAAACAACAAAAAAGCATATATTCTAATTATTAAGCCACCTCTCCATCCCATCTAGTGTTTTTTAAAAAAAAGACATTTTCCTCCCCTCCCTCCTCCTTTTTCCTTCTTTCTTTCCTTCATCCCTTTCTCCCTCCTTCCTTTTCTCTGTCTTTCTGAAAAATCTCTTTTGGAAAAGCATATACAACTGAGCAAAAACTGGGAGGGTGAAATGTAGAGATCCTATTTTTAAATAAAAATCTTTACTTACATAGTAAGCTAAAATGTGATATTGGAGTCAGATTTCATGTTCATTCTATAATATATTTTTAGTACTTTGTTATTTTTTTAACCTACATCTTCAGCCTGGATGTCTCAAATTAAGATTATAAAGTAAATATAGCACCCAATATAATAATTTAGACAAAATCATCCAAAAGAACACCTTTTAGATATAGAAGAAACTAATATAAAATTTAAAAGTGTTTCCCAACAGTCTATCCATTTTTATTATAGAAAGAACAGTTTCGCCCCTCTGTGCTGGGGTGATTAATGCATAAGAAAATGTTCAACTTGACTCAACTCTGGAACTTAACTGCCTTGGATCAGTAATATATTGATGTGGTTGTCTGTTTTAATTGACACCTGTTAAAGTCAATAATAACAATTAAACAATGGCATGATTAAGTATTGATAATATGCCAGACCATCTGTAAAATATTTTATTGGTAATGTATCTTTGAATCATTGCAACCTGGCTGAAGAGGTATTGCTGTCACTTTCCTTTACAGAAAAGGAAGATATATTCATTTAAATGACAATTATTTCTCAGCATTGTTATGGCGATGGCTTAATGAGTGTGAACATAAAACGGGCTCACACACGCATGCACGAACATTTGTGTCTCACACAGTATGGTACAAAATCGGCAATGGAAAAAAGTAGTGATGGATGACAATTCATATGACTCTTCTTCTTTGCTACAGCCAAAGGTAACATTGATGAACTAATTTTTGTCCTTTAGAAATCAAAACAGCAGATTTCTATATTATTCTATTATTTATGTGATTAAATTTACGTCAAGTTACACAATTGTATCTAGAGTGAAAGAAAATACAAAGGTACTGTTTGGTTTCCTGTTTTTTCTCCATAGTCTTTATGATATTAATGAGCCCAAATTTAAAAATACATTAACATTTTCCAAAGTAGTTAGGCTAAAGAGATGTTTAACTGGGTTTAGAATCTAGATGCTCCGATTTACCCATTCATTACTTCTCCTGGGAAACATAGAGGTGTTTTTGAACCATGAGTATGTTTCATATCTTCATGCACATGCATATCTTTTAGTAAACTTACTTTGCACCTATGATTAATATTCTGATGTTTGGTTTGTGACACAGGTTCAGGATTAAAAAAATCACAGTCTCCAGTGTGCATCCATTCTTTTTCAAGATGAGGTTAAATTTCAATCACCATGTTTTTAGTTCTTAAAAGATAAAACTAGAAAGCCATCTAAAATTTCCAAAAGCAAATTTACAATGCTACAAAATAGCTCCAGACTTACACTTTAGATTTTGTATTATTAATGTGGCATATGCTACAAGAAATTCCAAACTATTTCCTTATAAATAAGCATATATAATAGATCCAACTACAAATAGTCTATAAAAAAATCAATGTAAGGCAGCATTTGAATATTCATATATGTTTAGAAATATGTTCAGGGAGCAACATGGATGCTCTGTGAATTTGCTGGGGTTATTAGTTTCTTTAGGAAAATAAATTGAATAAAACAGAAAACATTCTCATGATGATTAAATGATAGCTTCTATCCTATAAAAACTGTAGTTATCTGTAATGAATTACCATACAAGATATATATATATCCTCCATAAAAGACATAGTTTTAATTGAAGAACTATGTGCTTTTTGCAGTGTAAACCTCGGGACCTAAGAAGTAATGAGCACAAATGGATGCTTCAAATGCTACAGCTTTCAGTTCATTATTTTGTGTGCATTAAATAATGATTTTAATAAAAGTCTCCAGTTCATGTTCTGAAAGCCATTACCTTTTTGCTATTGCATATGCCTCCTTGTCTAGAGGGCAAAGTGAACAGCATCTCATATTTTTCTCAGGCGTGATATGAAAGCATTAATTTCCTTCTGCAGCTTGGACGGCACATAGTTCTTCAGGGCAAGTCGATGCATGATGATCATACTTTCACTCACAATCAATACAGCTAGGTGACAGTGGGCATCTAATTTTTTCCTGCAGCCAGTATGGTAAAACGTTCTGTGGATTTTCTTCAGAAGCAATGCTCTTAGGAAACATGGAAGTTACCTATTGCTCTGATCTGTTAGCAACGGAGACTGCTGTGAGTTTAGGCTTGCCGCTCCTCCCCTTTCATCTCTCTCAGTGGGGTTATTAGAAAACCTGTAACTTTGTGTAGAGAGTTGGTTATGAATCATAAGTGACAAAATTAGTTGTTAAGGATGATATATTTAGTCCCTGTAGTGTCTCTGTGGACTCCTTGACTTCTAAACACCCATTATATTTTAAGTAGAGAGCATAGATCTGCATTTTGCGTTGGAAAAATGGCAACTGTCAAATAACCGCAGGTCTATTTTTCATAAGGTGTTTTCTCCCATGAGATTTTTCTACAAGGGGAATGAAGTAGCTTATTGAAAATGTTTCAGATCTCAGTTAGCTGGTTTTGACTGAAAAGCTGTAGCTATTTGATGTTGGAGTGGAAATGTTAGACTGCTGTAGAAAATGACTTCTAATAAAACATGAACTGTAACTTATATAAAGTGCATTATCAGATCCTGGGAATTTTATATGCAGACAAAAGGGCACATTGTATTTTTCGAATTACACAATTCTTCTGGATGTCTTTATATGAATGCATTTTGAATTTATTTAAAGGGGTTGAAATGTGGCTTGGTAAAAATTGAAGGAGAAAAAGGAAAAGGAAGGAGAAGTGGAGAAGCATGTACAGAGGGAGGGAGGAGGGTCCTTAGGACAGTTGATAGCAGGTGTAGAAATGTGTCTCTCTAGACAAGGTCTGTGCTCATTTGCTTAACAATGATGGCCTTTATTGCTCTCAGATCAGCCTTTTCAGACGTCTACCTCAACAGAAACAACCCTGTGTGGTGCATATCAATTTATTGCTGGAGGCCTCTAATACAGTAGGAACTACCCAGTATCATGCCTTGCAGTATACTTCTAGGAGCATCATAAGAAAGGGAAGGTACCAGAGGTGGAAATCCTAAGTCATTGATACACTAGTGTGAAAAATACTTTGTGATGTTCAGTAACAAACAATTCTCTGGATCTACTATTTCCACTTTTATTTCTGTTTAAAATGTATAACATCACAGTGTTTCCTCAATGACACTGACAAAGGAAACACCACTGAGCTATCTTCGTATGTGTGCAAAATACAGTTTGTATATATTTCAAGTGTTTATCTATATCTACCCCTATTTCTATTAACATCTGTCAATGTATGTTTATAACAGCAGGATACTAGTTCAGTATGTTTAAAAGTTGCATGTGTGTCATGTGTTACTTATTACTTCTGTTAGATATTACTGATACAGTCATAAAACAGCTATTATTGAAGCTTAAGAGCTTAAGCTCAAGCTGGGTGGTATTTGCCCATACCTTTAATTTAAGCACTCAGGAGGCAGAAGCAGGTGAATCTCTGGGAGCTAGAAATCTGTAGTAAAAAGGGCCACGTTTGGTTCTCGGCTGCTCAGCTAAAAATAATCACAAAGAAACTACATTATTTAAATCACTGGTTGACTCATTAGCTGTAGCTTCTTATTGGCTAACTCTTACATACTAATTTAACCCATTTCTATTAGTCTTTGTATCACCACATTGCTGTGGCTCACCTGCTAAAATTCTGGTGTCTGCCTTTGGTGGGGATCTATGGCTTCTCTCTCACTCTGCCCTTCTTTCTCCCAGAATTCAGCTTAGTTTTCCTCCACATCACTATGTTCCTCTATAGCTCTGCTATAGACGCAAAGCAGTTACTTTATTAACCTATCATATTTACAGCATACAGAGGGGAATCCCACATCAGAGGTCAGCCTGGTCCATGTAGAGAGAGGTCTTGCGCAGCCTAAGCTACACAGAAAAACACTGTCTTGAAACACAAAAATCAAAACAAAATAAAATAAAAAAAAACAGAAAAAATAAAAAAAGATTAAATTTAAAAGCTCATTATATGGCATTATCTATGCTGAACCTAGTAAGAGACTGCTCACCATAGCGAGAAATACCAGACTCACATGCAGGACTGTGTCTTAAGGGAAGTTGTTTTATGTTAATGTGTGCATGAAAGTCAAGAAAGACACACTGAAATGTGACTACTGGGTACGTCACTAATTGAAAAATGAACATTAGATTTTATGGATAAGGACTGTTTTATGCAGTGACATTTATTTTGTAGAGGCAGGGGAAGAGTACCAATCAAATTTCTGGATGTTGATGGATGAACAGAACATGAGATTTTGACACTGTATTGCTACTTAAACGTTAGACTGTTTTTACCTAAGGAGGTAATGAGGCGAAAGATTTGCTTTGTAGTGTGAAGAAAGCAGAAAATACTTTTTAAAAGCGAAAAAAAAAACCCATCTAAAATGGAAAAAGGACGTTTGAAGATATGGGTGGAAAATAGAGGTAGGGTAATGGGCAGTGCATTGTAGAGACACCACCAACCAGATCGCTTATGTTTTAATTGGCTGTCTACTCAAGGAAGACTAGACTCTTGAGCAAACAGACAGTTCCTTAATGTGGAGTTCTTTCTAAAGAGAAGGCAGTTTCTAAACTTTATAATGCAGAATGGCTGAAAATAGAGGAATAGTAAGCATCATGTTTATCTGTGGATTATGTTTTCAAACAGTGAACAAATTGCAGAGCATAGACATTGTGCGTGGGAAGAATTTCTGGACTCTGGGAAGCTTAGGACAATGAAAAGGAAGCATCCATACGTATCCACGTTACAAAGGGCTAGTTCATAATCATTATGGTAAGGAGTGATGCTGGAGCAGTTTCTGAGAGCATACATCTAACCAGCAAGATAAAGGAAGAGAGACTCGGTGTCTTAGGGTTTCATTGCTGCAGCAAAACAACATGAACAAAGCAAGTACTGGAGGAAAGGGCCTTTTTGGCTTACACTTCAACAACACTGTTTGTAATTGAAGGGAATCAAGACAGGAACTCAAACAGGATAGGAACCTGGAGGCAGGAACTGGTGCAGAGGCGACAAAGGAATCATACTTACTCACTTTTTGTGGCTTGCTCAATATCCTTTCTTACAGAACCCAGGACCACCATGCCAGGATGACGCTACCAACAGTGGGCTGTACCCTCACCCTTCAATCGCTAATTTAAAAAAATGCTTGGCAGGCTTGCCTGTAGCCCAATCTTATGGAGACATTTTCTTGAGGTTTTCTCCTCTCACACGACTTTAGCTTATGTTAAGTTGACATAAAACTATTAAGTATACTGGACCTCTCAATAGCTTTTGAAACTACAACACTCACCTACAGTGACACACTACTTCCAACAGGACCGCACCTCCTAATCCTTCCTAAACAGTCCATCCTCTGGAAAACGAATATTCAAATATATGAGCCTATAAAGTTCATTTTTAGGTTAATCACAGCCCCATTTTGTTCAATCTGTATACTGTTAGTTGTATGCATGTTTTCAGGGCTAACCTTTTGGTATAGGATAGCCAATTAGTGTCCTCTTCTCTAGGAAGGCTATTTCTCCTTAGTTCCCAGTCCTTAGTTGCTTAGAGTTCTCTATATAGATTATGGTCACATGGGCATTTAGGTAGTTTCCAGGTTCTTGCTATGACAAACGATGCTGCTATGAACCAAATTAAGCAAATATTCTTGGGGTATGGGTGCCCATTCATGGGTATATGCCCAAGAACGGTATTTTGGGGGTCTTGAGGTAGATTGATTAAAAATTTTCTGGGAATCCACAGTTAAGACCCTACGCAATAATGGAGAGGGTGTCTGAATTGGCCTACACTTATAATCAGATTGATGTCTACCTTAATTGTCATAGACACTTCATCTAGCAACTGATGGAAGCAGATGCAGAGATCCACGGCTAGAACTCGGCTGAGCTCCCAGAGTCCAGTTGAAGAGAGGGAAAAAGTGATAATATTAGTAAAATGGTCAAGACCATGATGGGGATACCCACAGAAACAGTTGACCTGAGCTACTGGGAGCTCACTGACTCCTGATTGACAGTGGGGGAACCTGCATAGGTCCAAACTAGGCTCTCTGAATGAAGGTGATACTTGTGTGACTGGGGAGGTCTGTGGGGATACTGGCAGTGGGACCAAGATTTATCCCTAGTCTTTGAACTGGCTTTTTGGATCACATTCTCTTTGGAAAGATATGTTGCTTATGCTAGATATAAAGGTGAAGGCCTTGATCCTGCCTCAAAGTGATGTGCCAGATTTTGTTGATGCCCCATGAGAAACATTACCCTCTCTGAGGAGTGGATGGAAGGGTAGGGTAAGCAGAAGGTGGGGGAGCAGGAGGATTGGACGGAGAGGTAACTTGGATTGGTGTGTAAAAATGAGAAAAGATTGCTTTAAAAATAAAGAAAAATAATATAAATATCTTAAACATAAAACAGCGAAGTTTCTGATGATTTCTAACCAATAGATCTTATGTTAAACATAGTCGACTTGGCAAACAAGTTACTACACAGCAAATGATTGAAGTCTAAATGGAGAATGACCATATAGCACATCCTCAGGGAAATATTTATGAGAGAAATCCCCTCAATTTTCCTTGTAAAATATTTCTAGCAAGTATGATGGATGGCTGATTAGATGTTAATTGTTCGTGTCTACTGATTAGGAAACTTAGGAAGGATTTTAGAGCCTTGATTTAATAAGGAGTGACAGAGGAATTGCACTCATAATTACCTTATTACATTTGGCTGAAGTCTGAATCTGTGCTATGGGAATGATTTCAAGAGATTAATCTTTTTCAAGGACCAAGTCAATGCTGATGCATTACCCAGAACACCTTTCCAAACTAAATGAGATAAGGCTGACCCTTATTCTCCCTGAAGTACTGATATATTTTCTGTATTCAAAGGAAAAGCTAGAGAAGTAATCTTTTGGTAGGTCATAAACTCTGATTATCAAATTGCTGCACAGTTAAAACCACTGCACTCACCAAATTTAATGACACAAGCTTCATGATACCAAATATCAAAAGCCATTATTTTGACCTAAAACTTCAGAGAAGAAATGATTCTACTATTTACCAAATACTTGTTGAATTCAAATTTTTTTCTTACTCAAGAGATTGAGAGAACTCTGCCAACAGTGATGAAATAATAAACTGGTTGATGTTTATAATCAGTACAGAAAACAGAGATGTAATTCCCAGAATAATTTAATAAATTATTGCATCCTTAATATTCGCTAGAGGAACTGGAACATCATGAGCACAATGCAGGTTAATTCTTTGCCTGGACCTCACACATGTTATCCTCAGGCCTATCTCTAGCTGTGTCCTATGTGTATCAGTATCAATAAAATTTTGTATTTGTATTGTTGTGAAAGTGTTTTAATGTTTACTTAGTTTATGAAGCATCCACCCATGGAGACAGATTAAGAAACCATGATGGCAGGACAATTTCGGCTGTTAGCATGAGGTATTGGTTTGAAGTAGCCATGAATTCCTGAGTTCAGAACTGAATTAGAGCAACTTCCACACTCAGCATATACAAGACTTGCAGACCATCTCATGTGGAGGACAATGGTATTGTCCACAGGAACAGAGAAGAATGCACGGGTGTCAGTGCAGCCAATACCTAAGGAAGGGAAGAAGGAAATAGAACAAAGCATCTCTAAAGCAAAGATAAGAATGCTGGTATTACCCAGAGCTCCTTTCTACATATCTACAAAATAGGGATCCCCTTCTTCCAGAAAAAAATGGGAATCATAACCTTGATTTATATAGCTTGTCTTTCAAAGTAATTATATGCCTCTTAGTGTTCTGAAAATATTCACTATTGATACCTCTCTTGATAGATGTTCGGTCTTTATTTTGTGACCCCTTGAACTCTGAACACCCCCCCCGATTTAATACATTTGGAGACGTCAGTTTATAATTGGTTAGTGAATGGAGTGGGCTCTTTGGGAAAGACAAGGTTCTTTTAAATTAATTAATTGTGGATGGTACATCTGGAGTATCGCTTAGAAAAACCAACCTTGCATGGCCTATAGTTGCCCAGTGGTACAGCCTATTAAAGTCAGATGACTGTGTGAAGTTTATTCCTTGGAAAAAGCCAATTACTGATATGACACTCCCACATCACTTTGCTTAAATATAAAAAGTAAAAATTAATACTATTGGGAATTATGTTTTTGACATTAATTCAAAATAAAATACTACACATGTGCATATAGACCAAATACATTTCAATGGGACTATGTATTACATCAAGTTGAAATTACATATAATATGTAACATATATAACATATGCATATAGTATACAATTTACATGTAATGTAAATATTATAAATTATATATACATATATACATATCTTCCTCACTTGCCATTGCACCCATATCTTTTGAATATTTGCTGAGAGTTGAATAAAAAGTTTTCTCTTTCCCACTATTTCTGTCTCACTTCTGCCTTAATTGGCCTGCTGAAGGATTCTGAGTCACAGATTATTGACCTTCATATCAGCCACACAAATTTGCTGTCTTTATAACGTTATAAAATTTCTAAATGTGAAATCATAATTTGAATTAGAAAAGGCAAGATGAGTCATGCCAATCCGTGAGCACTTAATGAAAGCAAAATAGCACCCCTGATTTTAAGAAGGAATATAGTGACAACAATAGTGGTAATGGTTTTTATTATGCTTTTCAATTGCAGGTGGAACAAAAGTAATAGGTGCCGAGGAAATTTGACCACTTAGTCAACGCCCTCCATGATTTTTTTTTTCTTCATTGATCCCACAGGCAGGGTTGGGGGAGGTGTTGATGCAAACTGAAAGCCACGTGGGATGTGACACATCTCATCTTCCTCTGTGTATAAATGGTACTGAATGTGTGTTCATCATTATCCAACAAAGCAGATTACATCACTGAAGGAAGATCAAAATGAATGACCTATGATGGAAAGACTACTGCCTCAAACCAGATTGGCTTTCAAACATATTCTTTCAGGGGAAGGGCCCAACACAACGAGTAGGTGCCATTTTCATCTGGGAGGAAGAAACTGGCAAGGGTTCGTTCGATTTGCAGAAGTAAAAGTTACTACTTTTGTCCTGTAGATAAACACACACACGCGCACGCACACACACACACACACACACACACACGCACAGACACCTACACTTGAGGGAATGTGAGTGACCAGAGGTCACAGAGCTGTAAATCAGTGATAAACACACACACACACACACACACACACACACACACACACACACAGGCTGTATGTACAATGACAGCAGCACGGCATTATGGGAGCAGTAGCGAGGCAAACCTCATCTGGATCAGAATGCTTCTACCGGGTCATTCAGACATGGTTAGCAAACAACTTGAAAAGCATCAGCTGCAGCGAATTTTCCCTTCGCCTCTATTGTCATTCCACTGAAGCATTCCATTCCTCCAGAACAGTTCATTTTAAAACTTCCTGTCGATGGCTTCCATGTTGTGAAAAGTAGCATACTATATTTACTCAGAATTTTAATGCTACTTTTTCACAGCTGTCTTATTTCGTACAGACAAGACTTGGGCTATTGTTGATAGGCTTTTGGGAAGACCAGTATTGAATGTAAGTAACTAAATTAAAGGCCCACTGATTGTTTTGCAGTTACATGGTTGAACTGCAGAAACCACATCTAAGATTCTCCTCCAACACCTGATCATGCATACTCTGTGAGAAATGTCCTTAAGGTTGGGGAGCTCCTTCAACTGTTAAGAATACTCATTGTGCAATCATGCTGACATGAGTTCAAATCTTCAGCACTTATATAAAAATTCTGGTGTAGCTGGGTACCCTAGAGTTATCTAAGGAAACTAGAGACATCTAAGGATGGTAGAGCAAGGGGACCACTGGGACTTGTTGACTGTCAGCTTGGTTTCCGCTTCCATGAGAGACCCTATCTCAAGGGCATAAAGAGAAAATCGGCATGATACCCAGCACCCTTCTTTACTTCTGCAGGCATGCATGGGCACGCACACACACACACACACACACACACACACACACACACACACACACACACAGAGAATCTTTATTGAGATTAGGAATAACTGCCATTCTGCATTTGAAAAGTGATATATTTGAATATTTGCTGTGTTCAAAATTGGATGAATTTTCCCTCAAAACCAGAATAAAAGAAGCCACATGAAGTTTGTAGCATCTTCATTAGATTACACAGAAGAGAATACTTTATTCATTGGATCCTCTAACTGCAGGTCTAATAGCTGGCAGTTTAATTTATTTCCTTCTTGTTACTTTTTAACTGTATGCTGCCATCTGCTGGCTTCTTTAATAACTGCGTTATTCAGTAAGTAATTGATTTTGTACGTTTGAAATCTAATGTTGAGACTTGGAATTTTAACATACAAACTCACAAATAATTAATGAAAGACAATTTTCGTGTCTTATTTATCACATTGTGTAATTTCAAGCCACAGAAATTTTGAATGTCAAATATCACTAATGGGATACAATCACTATGATTCTTATACTGCTCTCATTGTTATTGTTTTGAGGGCTTATTTTGACTTTGTAATTAATCACATAACATTGTGGACAAATTTTTGTTTGTTCAAACTTTATTATATAAACCATGGTCCTTTCGTTATAAAATCAGGTGGGAACACCTCAAATAAGATAAATACCCAACAATTCTTCATGGCTAATCAAGCAATAATAATATATCTTTTAAATAGAAGTAATTATAGTTTTCACACATAATATCAATTTTAATATTATTTTAAATTTAAAAAAGTATTTTAACCATATGTGGGTGTGGATGTTTTTAAGTAGGTATGTGCATGAGCATGCCTTTGCTGGCAGAAGTCAGAGGAGTCAGATCCCCTAGAGTTGGATCTTCAGGAGTTCAGGAGCTATCTGAGCCACATGCGTGCTAAGAATCCAACCAGTGCTTGAAAGATAGGCAGGGTCAGACATGATTAACAGTTGGATGGGAGAGTTGGTTTTTGTAAGTAGGAAGCCCTCTCTAGAGTTCAAATACATAGTACTCTTGAAATTTTAGTCTCTTTAATTTTCCTTATAAGTACCCACCTCCAGATATTTAATTATACAAATGAATGATAACATCAATAACAAAATAGCCTCATACAAATGATATCATTGGATGGAGGTGGATGGTCCTTGGACTTCCCACAGGGCAGGGAACCCTGATTGCTCTTTGGGCTGACAAGGGAGGGGGACTTGATTGGGGGAGGGGGAAGGAAAGGGGAGGTGGCGGTGGGGAAGAGACAGAAATATTTAATAAATAAATAAAAATTAAAAAAATATAAAGAGAAAAGGCAGAGGGCAGATGACCATTAAAGTGAGAAGAACACAGTGTGAGACAACCCTATGATAAAAGGAGTTTAGGAGGAACAATGCAAGACAGGGGACATCAAACATCATGACTGCCACAGGGAATTAACTAGGAAAGTCATGGATGGATTCTGCAGACTCTTATCATAGCCATGTTTTGTCAATACCCTGATGTTGGATTTCTAGACTCTGAAACCAGGTAGAATAAATTTCCATTACTTTATCACAGAAGCCATGGGAAATTCGTGAATGCACATCATCTACTCATGAAGATTCTTACCCATATTCTACCCTGTCTTAGAATTTTCATCTATTTCTGTTCATTATAGTTATATTCTGTTGACCAGAATAATCATATGCAGAACAGGAAAAGCCTCATTTGGAAGCATCCAGCACTTTTCAATGTATAAATCATTTGAGTCATCCTTTCTCACTATGACTCAAAAGACATCTGTCCTGAAAAGACTTCGTTTGTCTCCACATTGTTATTATCTTTCCTTTTTCCTCTCCTAGACACAAGGAAATGTATCTATTCCCACCAGAATTTCAACTAGATTGTAAGTTGCATAGCTACAGAAGAGTAGTCTCTCTTTCTCTCTCTTGCTTCCTCCCCCTCTTTCTCTAACCCCTTTCCACATCTTTCTCTCTGCAATTGAGTAAATTAATACAGCAATGATTTGTCATTTAAGGAAGGGCCTTACTAAATATCAAATTCTCTAATCTGTCTGAGTACTGTATACTACACAGAACTAGCAAACATAGTGATCTTATTTCCCACAACAAATGCATCTAGTCCCTTGAGAATTAATACCCACCCCACACTTAAAACTGTTGTAGGGAGTTGCGGATTCATAATGCACCTCCCAGGAGATCTAGCCATAGCTGTACATTGTTGCTTTCTCTCACACTCTTCCTTTCTTTATCATAGTTCGAAGGACATGGTTTAATTTCCTCTTACTTTCAGGACCTTAGAGTCTTGCTGTTCTCTCTTCTAAAGACAGGTTGGAAATAAAAAAAGAAAAGGCATCCTGAAATATTCTCTGTCCTGATATACCAAGTGATTAATGTCAGTTCTTCTAGAACTTCAGTGAAATATGTTATCATAGGCATAAAATTCCAGCGTGTGGAATTTTAGAATTTATATGATTCTCATATTGAAATGTAAATATTCAAGACCATTGTTTTCTTTCCTTATCAAATCTGGTTGAATTTTTAATATTCTAAATATTATCAATATCCCTAAGTTTCAGGCATATCTATCTATTATTTTCTCCAGGAAATATTTATCTATCCTGAAATCTTATGTTTGTAGATATCATGCTGTTGAAATACAGTAAAAGAATTAATATGAAGGTTTAGTGTAAAATGCTTGGTAATAATTTTTCTTTCTGAGGAAATGTTTGCTGTAGGAAATATTTTGGATTTGCAAAGTCTGCTTTTCCTTGAGAAATTCAAATTAGATTATTTTTAGTCCAAAAGCAAACATAATCTTTTTCAGATAATTAAATAATGTAATAAATATTTATGTGATTGAGACTTTACAATTCACTGTTACATTTTTCTAAACTTGTAATGAAATGTCTGTATTTACATAAAATACTATTTTTATAGATGTACTCTATATTTAGCAGGCAAAATTGTTACATGTCATTGATGACTCCAAAATATAAAAGGATGGCTTTCTTAAATGGTAGTGTACTTTGAAGTAATAAAATAATTTTTCAGAACACTCTAAATGATTGGCTTAGGCGGTTCTTGTTGAATAAATGAGTGTTCAGATGTTAATTCTTAGTAGAATAAGGTCTACAAAGCCTTAGGTGCCATATGATTGCGAGATTGTCATAGTCATAACTTAAAAATAAAGGAAAGATGAAAGGATAAGAAAGAATAAATTTATTTATTTTGATGTATAAACAGTCTTTATTAACATTTATGAAATTATTTTTTCAGTACTAGCAAGATGAGGATTAGAAAAATATTATAATATTTAAGAAATATCTCAGCAATCTAAATTATAAAATTGGACTCACTAACATCCTTATGGCAATAGTTGTTAGTAAGCCTTTTTTATAAAAAAATATGCATTAGGATTTAGGAAATAAATCAAGAAGAAGTATTAAGATTATTATATGAGATTTCCGGAAAACAAACTTTGACCTGAGTCCTATACTACTTTCATATAAGGTCATTGCAGAGAGAACATTGAGCTGGAAGGATGGACTCACATAAGCTCCATAACTACCCTTTATAGTCATCAAAACTTCATTTGTGGCAGACAATGGGAAATTGAAGAACTCAAATGTTAAAAATGACTCTTCTAAGAAATACAATCTGCAAAAATTAAAGTCATATTCACTTCCATAGCAACTTGTACTTATATAACAAGAGACAAAGTGTTGTAGGGAGCTGCAGGTTGCATTCCGCCACCCAGCTCCCGCCACCGGCTAGCTTTACCTGAAATAACAACAAACAAATTGTATTCATTTAAACACTGCCTGACCCATTAGCTCTAGCCCTTACTGGCTAATTCTGATATCCTGATCAACCCATCTCTAATAAACTGTGTAGCACCAGTCTTACTGGGAAAGATTCAGCATGTCTGACCTGGCAGCTTGCTTCATTGCATGCATCTGCCCAGGAGAGGGGAGCATGGCCTCTGAGAGCAGAGCTATCGAGTCTGAGCTCACTTCCTCTTCCTCCCAGCATTCTGTTCTGTTTACTCCACCCACCTATGTTCTAACCAATAAAATGGGCCAAGGCAGTTTCTTTATTAGCCAATGACCTTCCTCCATCAACAAACATAAAATAAAACTATGAAATAACTGTAGATATCAACTGAAGATTGCTAATATTTCTCTTTTGTACATTGTTTTATGCCCCCTTTTCCTAGACAATCCTATTCATTTTCAGTAACATCTTGAAATTTTTCTTCAAATTCTTTTCATGCAATGTATTATGATTATATGTAATTTTAAATATCATTGATGGCTTTATATTATGTTAGGCTATATCATTTCAACAGTGAAAATGAGCAAATGTTTTAGCACTTGCTGAAACTTTGGGTTACACCGTAGAATCATTGATGCTTTGCACCATTGTTATCCCAAGGAGTAGATAGCACACATTCCATCCTCTTATTTTTTTTCTCATACTAAGTATCAGTTTCTTAGTTTATTATTATTAAGGGACATGATTACTCATTAAACCTTAGAAAAAGAAGTGTCTCCATGCCATCCCATCCTTCTTTACAAAACATTGAGATGATCATGGATGTGTACTGTGGTAGATACTGAAATATTAGATGCAAATTGTCTTGGGCACTTATATTATGAAATGTCTCCTTAAGTGGGTTGTACTATTACATGACGAAACCTTACTTTATGACCAGTTAGGCTATGCTTTATGATAGTTTTTGGATTTCATTCAAATGTATTTTAAATGACTTTTTCTCTTAATGCAACACATTTGTGTGAGGCACTATATCTTAGTGTATATATATTAGTGTATATATATTAGTGTATATATATACACTAATATCTTGTCACTTGGAAAAGAATCAATGTGACTTTTGAGACTACTGTTCTTGTAGTGAATAGCAAGTTTGTATTACCTTTTGCACTAACCACCTGTAGACCATGTTCTGCCTACTATTATGAACATCATTTATTTTTAGAAGCTGATCATTGGATTTCTCCAGTATATAATGATGGGCACATAATAGCCATATTGAATACTTGATGCTCCAATACCACCTATCAGTTTAGCCAGTACTTCTTAAGAGTAAATTTATAATCCATATCTGTTTTCAGGAATCTCATTTTGAAATATTTCCATATACAGCAGTGAAATTATCTTTAATGGAAGCTTTTATAGTTAAAAACCTCAATTTTCACAAATCCCTCTCATATTTGAAGAATAAGAATGCTATCTCTTAGTCAACATACTCAGAATGGCATAGATATAGTAGTAATGGTTTATTTTACCCTAAAAAACCAGTATTGCCATTTTTATTTCTTATAAAGCACCCTTTCTTACATGGTTATAAACAGCTAGAAGAAGAAATTATAACTACTTTATTAAACAAATGATTATTTATGCTTAATATTTTTCTACTTAATATTTTTAATAGTTTTCTACTTCTAATTTCTGTTTCAATCTTCCCATCTCTGAAGGTGCCTCAAATACACTGTAGATAATGATTTAGACACAAGAGAGACCCTACTATTCCCTAGCTGTGTGAGTTGGAAAACCCTACTTTCCACTCCATCTGAGCTTCAAAATATGTAACACCTCATATAATAGATAGTTTCAATATAATCATACATGTATTTATCAAAATGAATGTGATTATTTATATCACTAATGCACCATTACATGTACAATATGTAAGATCATAAATGCACCATTCCTTTCATTTTCTTAAATTAATAACCAAATATTAATTGTTTCTGCTTTCTGTGGGGAATGAGATGTAAAATGGTAATAACTAAATTCAATATGTCTATTTTTGTGTTTTTGAATTAAACCTAGCATCGTTCTCTTGAAACTATTTCCATAGCTGCGGAACAAGACAAGAACTCTCTGAGATGTGCCCAGAGGGCTTTCCATGGGATTTCATGGATGTTGTGTTACCTAAATCCTTCTAGATTTCCTGTAAATCTCAATCAGGTATTTTAAGTGTCACAGATAACTATCCCTTTTAAAGAGAACAGTGTCAAATGACTTTTAACAAAACGATAGCTTATCTTTATTATCAGAGTGATATCTAGATTTCAGGGAGGGCGGTTAGAAAAGCTCCCAAACTGAGAATATAGATCTGCCTTTCACTTAGTATTTGAACATGGACCAGCTACTAAACTTTTATATGCTTTTGTGTGTGTGTGTGTGTGTGATGCCTCAAAAGAATGTCCATATGATTTTATCAGTAGATTTTATATAAACATACAGTGCCCAAATTTCGGGTATGCCAAAGCTCAGTGTTATTTCTGACCTTTAATTAATTAACATTTTTATAACTCTCTTTACAGATGAACTTAATGAAATCTTTAAACAGTCTGATAGAATAAATTAGTATGCAAAATATTCTGCTTGCTGTGCTATGCCCTTTTATATATTATTCTATTAAATGTCAGTAAGGTTATTAATGTCCATATTTTACTGATAAAGAATTTAAGTATTAAAGAACCAAGAGGCAAAACTAGATCTT
Organism: Alexandromys fortis; assembly: GCF_014885135.2. Classification (NCBI taxonomy): domain Eukaryota; kingdom Metazoa; phylum Chordata; class Mammalia; order Rodentia; family Cricetidae; genus Alexandromys; species Alexandromys fortis. The sequence continues at coordinate 7,069,342 of NW_026067944.1, forward strand.
TCCAATTTTTAAGTTTATTCTGCTTTCAGCACAGAGTCTAAACCTCAGTATGAAGAAGACTCTTACACAGCTCTGCTTTTACAGACTTCTCAGGTTTAACTCTGAATTCCACTGCAAGAATCAAGCACACACAAAGAGTGTGTGAGCATTCATTTAGTTTCAATTCTTTTGATGCCATATACATTTGAATAACATCGATGAAATCTTTAAAATAGTCTTGCAGATGTTATTCTGATACCAGCCAGAAATTTCCACTAAGTTCTATGAATGTGTGAGCACACGTGAGCATAGACACTTTCGCACCTATGATTTGGCTGACTCTTCTTTTCCCTTGCCTTGAATAACATATATGCATAGAGATCTTTAAAAGGAGAATCAGAGGATTTAGCTTTATTTTATATTTTATATTGAAGAGATTAACCTAGCTAGTAGATTTAAAAAAGCTCTGCAACTCTTGTTACTTCTTACCTCTCAAAGAGAGAGAGAGAGAGAGAGAGAGAGAGAGAGAGAGAGAGAACAGAAGCAGTGCATGAAATGTTAAGAACTAATGTACCGTTTCAAAATATCACATACAGACATGAAATTATCCTTAAGTTAATAACATTTGACTATAAACCAAAGCTTGTTCTCCTTCTCCCTTCCTCTCTCTCTCTCTCTCTCTCTCTCTCTCTCTCTCTCTCTCTCTCTCTCTCCTCTGTGTTTCTTACAGTCAGCGGTGGAGGTCCACAGACAACTGTAACTTCCATCCCATTTATTCAACTATTTGAGACAAGTCTTTTTTATTCATAGCATATACCAGTCTAGCTGGCCACACAGAGCTTTTAGTGATTCTTCATTCTCAGCATCCAGTCACCTTGGAGACCAGGGTTCACAGACATGTTAAATCACCGAGTCTGGCTTTATATGGATTCCATACATTCTAATGTCCACATGCTTGCAAGAAAATTGACTATCCATTGAGCCATCTTACAGATGAAATAATTATTAAAATGCCTCTCAAGAAACATAAACTATGGTTTATGGCATTGACATGAAATCTTAAGATGTATAGAGAATAGGTAGGATCTGTCACCAAAGCATCATTCCCCTAGATCAAATCTATTTCTGATCATCCCTGTTTATTCACAACCTTGTTTACCTGAGAATAATGCCATAAAAGTTTTTGTCCAATGTGATTTCTCCAACTAATGTGTACTTGATAGACCTAATTTAGTGTGTTTTCTTGTTTTAAGACTGACTTTTTCTAAGTATATACAACATCTGTTTTAACAGTATTCTGGTAAAAACTAAACTATAATTATGAGTGGTTATAATCAATGCTTTCAGAAATTATAGACTATGAAGCTCAACAAAGATCTCTGTATGCCATAACAAACAAATTGTAATAATAAATATTTTGCTTTTAGGTAAACTTGTTTAAGAGTGATGAAGTGTCTTCAAATATAAATTTATTTTACATGAAAAATATTGTATTCTCTAATTGTTTTCTGGTTATTCCATATAGTACTACTTGTATATAATTTTCTTCTGACATATTCAGTAGCTGTACTAGGTTTTGTAACTTGAAGTAAGAAAACTCTGTGTAATGGCATTTCAATTGTATTTTAATAAATAAAGACTGCCTGAAGATCTGAGAGCAAAACAGTCCCTCTGGTCAGCCTTACAAACCAGGTTATGGTAATACACACATTTAATCCCAGTATCCACAATGACACACAATAGAGATCAGTAACCACTCTAGTTGTCATGGAAATAGGGCGGTGGCTGCTTCTAATCCCAGTGGTCCACACCTTTAATCTGAGCCTTAGAGAGGACTATAAAACAGGGAAGACAGCTCTCAGACACAATCTCATTCTGAGATTCCAGGAGGCAGAATGGCCATTTCAGACTGAGGTCGAGGTAAGAGCCAGTGGCTGGATGTTTTGCTTTTCAGATCTTCAGGTTGAACCCCAGTTTCTGAGCCTGACTTTTATTAATTGTGCTATAACTCTGTAGAGAATATATTTGTTAAAGCAATGACTCAAATGCTGAATGCAACGTTTAATAAGAATTTTACAAATGTCTTGAATATTCTTGTAAACATCACAGAAAGAAAAGGGAGTCATTTAGTCTCCATATATAGACAAAGATATCCTAAATATTGAGTCAAGAACAGCAAGAAAGAACACTTTTTTCTCTCCTTGGGAATGTATTCGTATGAAAAATGACATCAGTTTTCATTTTCTACAGAATACTCATGGACAAACAGGAGGAAGTAAGGAAGGAAAGGATGGGTGGGGGAGCAGGGGCGAAGGGGAGAAGCAGGAAAAGAAAAAGAGAGCAGAGTGCTGCCTCTGTGTGCCTCATTAGTGTTAGCAATTGTCCCCATTGCTGAGTCTGTACACCCATGCAAATAATGAAGCTCTCCCAGTAAAGAATGATTCTCAGTTTTCAGATTTAAAAAAAAAATGTGTCAAAACCATAATTTGTGGAAAACGTATGAATAATTTTAGAGCTGAAAAAAAAAAACCTTTTTGGATGTTTACTCTGGGGGTGTCATTCACTTATGTGTAAAAGAGAGATTGAGTTTCCTGGGTCATTTCTCCTCAACATTTGGACTTAAGAAGTTTGAAAATTAAGAAACACAAACTATTTGGATGGTGGTTCTCATAGAACTGATCTCCTTTGGCCAGACATGGAACTGCTGCACAGAGTATTGTATTAAACAGGAGATAGAGATGAATAACTTACACACTTGAACTTGCCCTGCCGGTTTCAGTTAACTTTTCTCACATACAAACTACATGCGTTTGACAAACATGCAATCTTATCTAAAATTAAAGCAAATAATTTAAAACTTATTTGAAAATATCAAGTACACTTATTATTACCATTAGTTTTTCTATTATCAGTAGCAATAGTATCAAAAGTAGAACTTTAACTGAACGTCTGTGCCAGTAGGTTCTTTAGCTTTTCAAAACACAAAGCCCACGCTGTCACTGTGAGCAACATTTTATTTGTAGAGAAAACAGTCTTAACCACAGGTGAGCTGGAGAAGCAAACTTAACATTTGCTTTTTAAGCAAGTGATTTTGGAATGAATGCAGTTGGAGGAAGTAGCAACCAAAGAGAAAACGATTACAATAAATTGTTACTTACCATGCACACTGGAACAAAACGAGCTATGTTCAATAGCTCACTTAGGGAAGTAGGTCTCTAAAATAAAAGGTAAGTTCTGTGTTGGCACATGCACCGCATCGAGCTCATATGGGTCAAATTAAGTTGATACTGTACTCCTCTAATTACTCTTTACTATCAACTCAAGTGGAGTTGATTGTTTTTAATGTACATAGTTTTCAGACTTTCTCCCATAAGTTAAGAGCAAACAGTCTTGGCTTTATAGCCAAAGGACCAATAAGTTTACAAATATTTCTAACCTGGGTACTTAGGTCAACCAAATGAGATAGGTCAACCAAATGAGATGGGCAGAGAATGAAGTAGTCAGTAAGATCCTTAGGTGGCTGACTTACAACAGATGTATCATGTCAAGTCACACAGTGGTATATGAGCCAAACTCTTAATAAAATTCAGTGAATCTATGTTAGAGAGCAGAATCCCATAGATGGAAGTTCCTCTTTCATTTTTTGGCTGCCCAGACCTCAAAAATCACACAGAAACTATATTAATTACAACACTGCTTGGCCATCTCAGGTGTGTTTCTAGCTAGCTCTTATATCTTATATTAACCCATTTCTATTATTCTGTATTTTACCACGAGGCTCATGGTTTGTTACCTCTTGCTTCATGGGCAGCTCGCTACATGGCTTCTATCTCCTTCAGCTGTTCCACGGAATCATCTTGACTCTGCCTACTCTCTCTCTATATCTCTCTTCAGATTTTCCACCTTGCTATATTCTGCTCTGCCATAGGCCCAAATCAGCTTTTTTTATTAACCAATGGTATGCACAATATACAGATGGGAATCTCACATCAGATTCCCTGATAGTAGAAAAGGAAAAAAAATAAGAAAGAGTGCAAGATGAAATGAAATGGAATGAAGAAAATGAATTACTCACACATCTCTCTCGGGCGCAAACATTGAGTGAAGAGGAACATGATGTGATTCCCTGCTTAATATTTGAAATCCAAAATGGTGCACAAAATAGCAACAACAAGTACTTATAGCAGTCAAGTCATCCTGGTGTAGGAGGTCCTTCTGTCTATGTGTTGCTTTTATTGGCTGGTGAATAAAGAAACTGTCTTGGCCTATAGTTGGGAGGAGGAAGGAAGAGTTAAACAGAAGCCATGGAGCTGCTGCCAGATACAGACATTGGGAACTTTACTCAGTAATTCACAGTCATGTGGCGATACACAGATTAATTGAGATGGGTTAAATTAATCTGTAAGAGTTAGCCAATAACACTCTAGAGCTAATGGGCTAAGCAGTGATTTAATTAATATAGTATCTGTCTGATTATTTCGGGGCAAGGGGCCAGGAACTAACTAGCAGCCTCCTTCCTACGTCATCCTACCTCCAGAAAAATGTCTGAACACTGAGCCACAGCAACAGCATTATTCATATCACAAACCTGACTCTGTCACCAATTCTTCAAACTTGCAAGGCAGAGCTTTCTGTAGAAACTCTAAATTTTAGGGAACAAGGCTTTGTTAGGGAGTTATGTAATAGGTCAGTACTGCTGAAATCTACCCATGGCTATCCTAGAGAACCTAAACATGGGTTAGGAGTCATAGGAACACCACTCAAAGCAATATAGCGTGAACCTAAGTGTGGTCCTCAGATGATGTAACTTCACTTATGCCTGTGAGATTGACATACGGCCTAGTTTAGAAGAATCTTTGGCATCCAGAGAGATAATGAATACCAATCCAACTTCACACAGTAGAACGTTGTCACTATCGGTAGAGCATGACAGAAATTACATGACTGCTATGGCAAGTCTATTACTTAATGTTCATCTGTGTAAACTGCGAAGAGACTCACAGCACCACATGTAGTCCTCTTTGCTCATTTCTCCTCTGTAATAGACACATTTCAGAAAGCATGTGTGTCTACTCTTCATGCTCAGGACTGTAGGAGTCTTGTACGATGAATTCATTGCAGCAAGAGGCAGTCAATAGCAGTATGGGCTTTCCACACTGTTTTACTAGTCTTGACTGGTTACTGGCTTAATATGTAACAGAGTTTTGTGGTATTAGAAGCAAAGGCATGACACAGGAGCCTAGAGTTGATCCATCAGTACTTTTTCTGGACAGAATTCTGATATTCAGTCACAGGTTATGATTGTGGTTGAAACATCTGGTGTACACTGACTGGCTCAAAGTAAAGGTTACATGGATGGATCAGATTTTCTGTTATTTCATCTCATTGTTAATTATATACCAACAGTAGATTTGGGACCAACTTGAGCTTTGTCCGTTCTCTCATCCTAAGTTAATATCAGGTCAGCAGCAGCAGCCTCACGGAAAACTGAAGCATATAAGGTTTCCATTGTAGAAAGACTAGCCACCAGCTCAAAACACAGAGAGCCAGATGCCGGGAAAACAAGCACACCAAAATCCAATGACCAGGTCATGTCACATGTCACCAAGAATAGCAAGCTTTCAAGAAAACATGGTTTTATTTGATGGTTTTGATGTATTTTATGTGCTGATTCCAAAATGCACTTTAAAGTAGTAGAAATAGAAACATCGAGGTACTGCTGTAAATACATGGATCAGTGGGGAGAATAATGAGCCTAGATTTAGTCTCATTCATCTACAACCAATTTTAACAATAGTCCTAAGATCATATATTAACAAATTGACAATCTTGTTTATTTCAATAAATTCTGCTGGATATATTGTGCATCTGAACACAAAAACACTGATCAGGAGGTTCAGACATGGCTTTACAGTTAAGAGTAATGTGTGCCCTTACCGTTGAACTTGTTGATATCCAGCACCCATATGGAGGTTTCCAATCTCCAGCTCCAGTTCTAAGGACTCTTACACCTTCTTCTGGCACTAAACAGGCATTTCTACCCCTGAGCAAGATACTCATACATTGATTACATTTTGAGGCCATTGTCCTTATTTGCTGTACAGTTGCTTAAAGGCTGTCTAGTAGTCTAATAGGAAGTCTTAGTCTTTGAGCTATATTAAGGTATTAAGAATTATAGGTCAATAGTCATCCACGTTTGCTACACTTAAAGTTAGACTAATCAGGTAATTTAGATACATAGAGATTATATTATATATATAGATAGGATAGATCTTCAACCACTTCAAAGTATTATAGAATATGGCATTTAAATAACTTAGGGTCCTGCTGACATGAGACACAATAGCTCCCGGCAGCACCAATCTATGCCCAAGAGAATGTTGAGTGCCAAAGACATCATGGGAGCTTGTTTTCTTCCTGGCAAAACTGGCCTTTGGGCAAGGAACTGTCCATGCCTTGACTACTGAAGAAAAAAAAAGCATAGTGTCTAGACTTGACAAGTAGGATACAAATAATAATTAATAATAATAATACTGCCAAACCTTGCCAAGACAGGGTAAGACAGTTTTGAAATTTTTCCTGTCTCTAAAAATGGTCTGTCAGTTGCTCTAGGTCTTAGCCAAAGTTGGTTCCTCCAACACTGCAAATGAGACTTTTTGTGACTGCCCAGTTAAACAGTTGTCTCTGGCATTTACTGCACATTTTGGAAGCTGCTTGATTGAACTTCCTTCCTTCTCAAGTAATATTATCTTCTTCTCAGGTCTTTATGGGGTTGACAACTAGATTGTCATACTTTTCTCTTATGACTTAGCCAAGCCAGTCCTAATATGAGACTTAGGCTCCTTAGGATAAAATAATTATTGAAACCTTTAGCATATGTTTTTTGCTAAATATTGTTTATGCTGATTGTAATTCTAATTCTTATACTTGATATCTGTTTTTATAGTATATAACTGTGTATTGGGTTTGGAACTCTCTTATTTAGACAAAAAGGGGAGGTGATGGGGAACCTCCTTCAGCCAATGGTCTTTGAGAGGCTGGGCCAGGTTGGGTGTGGCCTTGAGTGACTGCCTGTTTGCTTTTTCTCCTCTCTCACACATAGATGCTGGATTCTGTCCTTGTTTCCTGATAGTACAGAGGACTGTGATCTGTGAATCTCCCTTAAATAAATAACTTCTTATTTTACTTAATCCTGTGTTATTATGGGATTAATTTATTCATGATCGCCTTCACATATGCATTCAACATATGTGTGTACACATGCATACAGAGTCTTAAAGTTGATGACATGTATCTTTCTTGACTATTCTCCACTGTACATGTTGCTACAGTACCCCTCAGTTAACCTGTAGCTCTTGTTTCTGCTATCCTGGCTCTCCAACTTTCTTTAGGATTCCCTTTTTCCATCCCCTAAGAACTCATATTACACACAAGCAACTAACTTTCACATGGGTTTTGACTGTTCAGACTTAGGTGCACATATTGCAGGGCAGGATCCTTATTCTATGAACCATCTTTCCAGCCCACAACTATTCTCAGCAAATGCAGTGCAGTAATATCCACAGGCTATCCTCATGTGTGTTAAAATGTCATGTTTATGTGTATTTTGTGCACTTTGCAATTTCAATTTGAAATGCCTAGTGTAGACGATATGTGGTTTAAATCTTTTGTGGTTTTAAGATCTGAGCCACATGGTCGCTCTCCTGTAGGCTTGTCAGATTAGTAAAACTCTGTCCTTCCAAAACACCTTTACAGGAACACTGCCAGAAGGAAATTTACTAAGCTGAGATCCTACCCCTCTGCTGCTGCTCCCAAATGAACTAATTTATTTTTATCCACAAGAAATCTAGGATGTTTCTGCATCCTAGATTGTTTTACATTCCTTATTTACTTCAAAAAACTTGTCACCTGTAATTTATCTAATGCTCCAAGACTGTGTCTTTTTTTTTTTTTTCTGCTATACTTTCTACCTGATTGATAGCTACCCAATAAATAACCAAAAATTAGTTAAGGAGCTGACTTGAAGCAAGCATAGCAGCTGTGAGTAAAATAGGTAGGGATGCAATTTTATTGGCCCATAATTATATCTCAGTGATGATAGAGACAATGAGATTCTTAGGTCTCCCAAAGAGGAAAGCTGTGGCTATTCCTGTCAGGGTTATAGACACCATTTAATGGGAGCACAGTTTAACAGCGATGCGATGGAGTCTGTGTGGTAGAATTAGTTCTCTAGCACTTCTCATTTGGGTGATTGCTATTTTTAGAATACTGGCTTATATTTATTGTTCCTTGTTCAAATTTAGGGTCAGCATAAGAAGGAAATATTGAATAGTAAGAAGGGAGGAGGAAAATAATTGTCTCACTGTACATCAAAAGCATCTGTTTGATTCATTTCCAAATTCTTTGTATGCAAGGAAAATAATTACAGTACTCACTCCTAAAAATGGGACAGGGATGATCATTAAACAGATGTACAGCTATTTGTCACTGAGGTTTGACAATTTCACTTACAAATCAACGTGCTTATGTAACAGCTCTGGATCAAATCTACACCATCTGTGTTGGTTTAAACGCTTATTTGGGACATGCGCTGCCTCCAGTACTGACTCAATTCTTTTGTCTCTCTCACAGTTGGGTATGCTGTTCTGTGGGGTTGTTCTCAGCCCTTTTACTCTTTATTTACCCCAGAGGAACTCATCTGAATAGATATTATCTTTTTAGATGCAATTCACTGTATGCTGTATAGAGTTCTGTGATAAATTATTTAAAACATTCATGCCAGGAATTCCAAGGTATATGTCTTATAGAATTCAGTAACTAGCAATGGTGTTTCTAAGTCTATATTCAAACAAAATGCAGACTGCTGTTCTTCCTTGACTGTTTAGTAGTTATGTTCCTTGAAGAAGTTGATGGTTCTCTTCCACAATTTATTTTTCTTTATGTTAGTTAAATGCAATATGAACACACATTTTAGAATAGGTTGACCACCAGTGTTCTAGGTCTTTGAAATTTTCAGATTTTGGGATATTTTTCTGTTCACCATGAGATCATATAGAGATGGCACCCAAATCTAAATCCCAATTTCACGTTTAATATTCTTCCTATATGCATAGGCTAAAGGGACATTTATGGATGATTTTTACTCTACCCTGGAGCTCATCACCGGAAGACAAGTATAAGTCTCCATGTATTATGTCATCTCAGAACACAAAAAGGTATAAAGTTTGGCAGATTTCAAGTTTCATAATAGGATGATTTAACAGGTCCAAATATTGATCACATTAAATTGACACAAGGATGAAACACTAATGCACAGAAAGTTCCCATAAAAGTACAGGCCCTATTTTAACAAAAAAATTAAACATTTACAGTAACTGTTATTTTCCAGTGTAAAAATCTCCTTTTACACATGAGGAGAGGTGCCTCTGAAGCCATGGCAGGTGACAGTGACAGATGGGAAAGGGACAAATCCTCAGTCAGCCTGGATTTTAAATGCAGCTTCCTCCCTGCATCTGTCCCTGGGTGATGTAGCGTAGTTGCATTTTTCTTTGGGCCACCAGGTCATAAATGATGAAAGGGAGACTTCTTCTTACTATGAAAGCACAGCCTTAGTTTAGGCTTGTTTCTAATTCACTCTTATAACTAAACTGCGCCCATTTCTATTCATCTATGTGCTGCTACTTGGCTTATATTTTTACATCTCCTGCATGTCCTCCTTCCTCTGAGTCTGGATGAGAACCCCCCTTTCTTCTTCCCAGAGATCTCTCTGTTTGGAAGTACCACCTTTATTCCTGCCTAATTATTGGCCATGTAGCTTTTTATGAAACCAATCACGATGACATGTCTTTACACCATGTAATCAAATATATCACAATAATGGAATTTTTTTTTGCCTTAGGTCTTACCAAGTAACATAAGGCTATAATTTTAGGATGTAATTTGAGTGAATGTGTTTTGAGGTATTTTGATTTACTGAATGAGTTTTCAACTTGATATAAAGACTTCTACATGACTTCAAAAGACAAATTTTGTATTTAATATTTGTGTGATCTAACTTGTTTCCATTATTGGTTTTTACAGAGTAATGAAAGGATCCATGCTGCCACCATTATGTTTCATGATCCCTTCTTCTTCTTCTTCTTCTTCTTCTTCTTCTTCTTCTTCTTCTTCTTCTTCTTCTTCTTCTTCTTCTTCTTCTTCTTCTTCTTCTTCTTCCTCTTCCTCTTCCTCTTCTTCCTCTTCCTCTTCCTCTCCCCTCCTCCTCTTCCTTCTTCTTCCTCTTCCTCTTCTCCTTCTTTTTGTTAAATTTCAAACTTTCTTCATGGCCATGCTTTGTAAGCAATTCAGGCATAGTAGAAAGCAGTTTTTTTTAATCTATTAGTCCATTAAAATATAGATTTTCATGTATATATTTGGATTATGATTACCTTTAAATATTCTAAGCCATTATTTGGGTTTGTGTACTTCTGTATGTGTTGTACACGTATATTTTCATATGAATTTTGTACATATATGTGTGTGCTAAAGTTGGGCTTTCTGGCCTGTGAATGTCAGAAAACCTGCTGCATCTGCCTCACCAGTACCGAGATTACCAATTTGTACCACATCACCTAGCTTTCTTTTGGGGTGGGTAGAAGGAGTTCTGGGTGATCAAATACAGGCCTTTATGCCTGTATGGGAAGCAGTTTACTTACTGAGATATTTCCCAAACCTTATTTATTTTTTTTACCATTTATTGTGTATAGGTGGAGAAGAAAGCCTAATGCATTTGTCTGTTCCTCTCTCAATTCTGCCACTGGTTGGTTTTTAGGCCATTGGTAATATGATATTTATGGGAGGAGCTATTATAGAAGGAAGATTCATTAATCCCTCACTTAATTCTGTTTTCATCATCATCATCATGATTCTCTCACACATTACATCCCAACCGTAATTCCCCCTCCCTCTACTACTCTGAGTCCCTCGCAGACCTTACCTCTCCCCTAGAGTCAGTCTTCCTTGGTTTGCCATCAGAAAAAGAGAGGGACAGTGAGTGGGGGGTCTCCCAGGTATATCAACCAAGCATGGCATAACAAGTCATAATAAGACTAAGCAAAACCCTCTTAAAAAGGCTGAACAAGGCATCCTAAATAAGAAAAAAAGATGCCAAGAGCAGGCAAAAGAGTTAGAGCTACCCCTATTTAAAATTTTGGGAGTCTCACAAAAATATAAAGCTATACAACAAAACATAACATGTAGAGGACCTAGCACAGACCCATTCTGTGTCTGAGTTTATCATTTCAGTCTCTGTGAGTCGCGATGAGCCCTGCTTGGTTGATTCTGTGGGCTGCGATCTGAGGTCCTCAACCCCTCTGGCTTCTACTACAATCCTTCCTCCCTGTCTTATTTGAGGTTCCTTTGATTCTGCCCAGTGTTTGGCTTTCCCATTTACTTATTAACTAAACTCAATGGAAAAAATCTAGAAGCTTCATTAATATAAGAGCATAATAACAAGAAAATAAACATATTTTAATATTAACCCATATTTTCTTTAAGAAAAAAAGTTACCATCTCATTATTTTAAAGATAAATCTCATAAAGAAAGTGAGTATTGTGCATTTGGGTACAGATTATATCATCATGTAGTGTACTTCTTCATTACTTTTCTTCTCTAATAATTTTTGAATGACTTCTTAGAAATATTTACTTTGTGTTAAATATTTAAGCCCATCTATTCACTGTTTTGCCCATTAGCACAAAGCTTATTTAATGAATGAAAATAATGTTCACTTACTTTGTGAGATAAATAAGAGAATTGTGATAAAGTTAAATGTTATTTTTAATTAAAGAATCCCAATTTGGGAAACATGAAGACTTTCCAGAAAAGTCAATTAACATCATTCAGGGACTGAAGAAATTTTTGTATCCAATTAGTGTTTCTACTTTATTATTTCCTCATTTCAAGGAAATGCTATAATTTTGTTAGCTAGCATGACATTTTCATTTGATTATTGAGTTTCAGTGGGATACATGATCCCCAGAGGAGTTCTGCTACTTGTGATAACTTCATCCACCCCTGTGTACTCCTGACAAGCCCTTAAATTTGCCTTGTCAATGGTCTCTATGCTAAGACAGCTTGTCATCAGTGCAGAAGGTGCTGTCTGTCCTGCAGATGAAATTAGGGACCAGATCAACACTTATCATTAATGCTCACACCAGTTAATTGGCACAGTTTCCATGGGGCACCAGCATCAATGAAAAGCCTTTCCTCTCACTTTCTTTTCTTTAATTTTTTTTGAGGAACAGTGTTCACAAGATTCACAAATGTCAGGTTGTGTTTTGTGAAATGATTGTTTTAGACACTTCAAGCTAGTTCAGGGAAATTACAAAGGATTCTCTCAACAAGAATCCAAAGATGTTTCAAAATGAAAATCCAGTATTTAATACTGTATATTTTAATGATCTGACAAAAAAAAATCCACAAAGTTACAATTTGTAGCAAAATGTACTGTTGTAATATGAGCGGCGGGGCTGTGTCCCCAGCACCCCGGCTGCCTCGCTAGCTTATGCTCCAAAATAACAACACACAAATTGTATTCATTTAAACACTGCTTGGCCCATTAGCTCTAGCCCTTACTGGCTAATTCTGATATCCCAAACAACTCATTTCTGATAAACTGTGTAGCACCGGTCTTACCGGGAAGATTCTAGCCTATGTCCGTCCTGGGTCAGAGCTTCATCAGGTGTGCCCCCGAGAGCTGAGCTATGGTGTCTTCCCGGGAGAGGGGAGCATGGCGTCTCTGAGCTCACTTCCTCTTCCTCCCAGTATTCTGTTCTGTTTACTCCACCCACCTATGTTCTAACCAATAAAATGGGCCAAGGCAGTTTCTTTATTTTTTTAACCAATGACCTTCCTCCGTCAATGTACCAATCTAAACAGAGAAAGACTTTTAAAATTAGAATTGCTTTTCTATTTTGACATATACTCTAGTGGATGAACAGTTTCATTTTTCCCCATTATAAACTTATATATAATGAAACAAAATGATTTGCACCTCAAATTATAGTGTTTTGTACTATAAATATATCCTAAAGGGTAAAGCTGCAGTGAAAACTTTTAGTATTAGAAGAAACACCATGCAAACAGTCAAACAAATTTGAATTCTAGAAGATTGCCACTAAGGACTAAGCATCTAATTTGAATTTATTATATGAGTTGTTTCAGGACATGTTCCTGAAGACAGGAATTGATTTAAATACCACTAAATCACCAAGAAAGCAGAAGTAACCCCACAGTCACTGTTACAGTTCATTTGACTGTAAACTGTAGAACTAGAGTTGTATCTCAGACTGTATGTAGGCAGCCCATCTTCAATGAGTGTGGGGAAACAGTGACATGTAAGAGAGCTTTGCCTTCAGATCTACTGTTAGACATTTATAAACATTAATCATTATGACTTTATACAATAATTTTACTTTAAGTTAAAATATGCAACTTAGTCCTGAAAGAGTTAAAGTGTGCTTATCTCTATTAACAGAAGCTAATAAATGTGTGAAAAACACAAGTTGCTTGAACAGGTTATTTGCTTAATATATTGTGAGACAGGCAGCCATGTGTATTTTCCATATTTCTTTCCTATTAATGGTAGAGCATGAATATGGCCAAGATTCCACTAGCAAATACTTTCATCTAAATGATGTTCAACTAATAGAGTTCTGGGTATGCCTCTTTTCTCCTGTCATGTGGAAAGATTAGCTATTTGAATGATATTGTTTCTTAAATCAAAAAATAGAAAATAAGAATAGAGGTGGTTTGCAGAGTATGACACCTAACTCTAAAATACAAAAATGGTTGTACACACTCAGAATTTCCCAACACAAAGTTCTAAAAACCAATTTACCACTGTTTTTCTTCCTCTTGTGAAAGCAGCTACCAGGCTTTGGGAAGTTTTGGATTGGCCCATGTTAAGTAACTATACCAGATAGAATTACTTAAGCATTCAGTTGGAAGCTACTTCTAGAACCTAGGATGTTCCTGGTGACCATTTCACAAAAATCATATGATAAGTGTCATTTCATCCTCCAAGACCTAAAAATTTAATAATTATAGTTTATTTGGTGTGCCCCCATTGTCCTTGAGTTTATGATCCTCCAGCATCCATCGTCTGAGTGCTGGTAAGACATGAGGAATTAACTCTCTGTAGGAAGTTAAGGGAGATGGGTCTATGGTGTTTCAGGAGCTACTAATATAGCCTGAGAACAGAAAAAAAAAAGTGATTCAATAGTTCATCTGTAAAGAAGGAGAAGGAGAAAGGAGAGAATGTTAAAGGTGACTATTAAATACAGGATCGCTAACGTGTTTGGAGAAGCAATGCATGATCACCTCTCTGATTTGGCTAAGGGAACTTATCAAATAAGTTTAGGCTCTTTAGGATTCAAACTTGAGATACCTAGATAATGAAGATTACCTCTTTCTTTATCCAGTTTCTGCTGTCTCATAAAAGACCACTTGGTAGTTTTCCTCTTGAAAATTTTCCTAGTCTTAGGACTCATTCTCACTATTTTTGATAAAGCAACATTCATTTTACCCCATTTCCTCATTGCTTTCCATTTCTTTATTCTTCTTAATCATGTAACAAGGAAGCAAGAAGTTACTGGCTCAGGGCAACTTTGGTAACCTTGATCATTTAGCTTGATCAGGTGAATTCATCAAAGGCCAGATGAGATACCCTGGTGCTCAAAGACCCTGCTTCTCTGATAATACAAACACATGTCTTTAAACCTGAAGGCTATTTGTGGATATATGTTTAAGTTTTCTTTTTACAATAAACTGAAAGCTATTTATTACTGCTGTAAAAATAGGTGAATAAATAATCCCCAAATCATAGCACTAAAGGTTTATAGGCTAGAAGGTAGAATAAAATTATTTTTATCATGCATAATTTCATTAACATAAAGCAGAAATTGGATATGTATTCTTTAATTGTACACTGTCATATGGGAAATGGATAAATATTTATTTTTACAATTATTTTTAGATTTATTTATTTTATCTCATATGCGTTTTGCTTCACCATACACTCTAGAATGAGGGCCATAAATTACCTGGATGTGAAGTCACAGATAGTTGTAAGATGCGGTGTGTGTTCCGGAAGTTAAATGCGGGTTCTCTGAGGAACAACAAGTGTTTTAACAGGAGAACTAATTTTCTGACCCCAAGAATGTGAATTTTTTCCAGGCTTCCCTACAGACAGCCTTAAAGGAGAAAAGGTCTCAGGAAACAGTAATGCCAACATAGTAAGCCAAAATAAATAGGAAAAAAAATCTGTAAACAAGCTCATTCATCAGAGAGTGGCTTCTACACTTATACAATTATATAATGCATTTTCCTGCATTATCAAATCAATTGCCATGTTACTTCAATAAATAAACCTGTTTAAAAAATTCTGTTAGAAAAAATGTCTAGATATATTCAAGAACTAAAAGATTAATACAATCATTTTAAAGACCTGTGTTCTTAAAGTATTTCAAGCTAGAGAAAATGCAGAGTGGCAATGCTGGTGTGATTGCCATTTATCCAGGTCTTGTGATGAGCATTTAATTAGTTGTCCATGTGAGAAAGTTTGGCCTTCATTATGAAGATCTCATCAGTATGTGTCTTTAAAAAGAGACAGGGAATCTTACACAAAGACCTTTGTTTCTAACCTTTGAAGAAAGAACATATAAATCTTTCTTCTCAGACCAATAACATGGTATTAATTTATAGTAACACTTTCCTGATTCAACTCTACTTTGGGGAAACCTTTTAGAATATTATCTTGCCTGGTGGAAATCATAGACTCCTTAATAACTCATCATATGTCTGAAGAAAGTTGATTTATATTCTTTACCTGCAGGACAGCTCATTCCCAAAGATGTGTATGTGTGCATGTGAATGTGTGTGTGCATGTTATGTGTGTGTGTGCAAGTGTGTGTGCGTTCATGTAGTTCTGAAATAAATACGTATTAATATTTGAATTTGTGTGTAGCCTTTATACCTGGGTAATGCTAGCCAAAGCTTCCTTAGTCAGTGACAAATAGGGGATAATTATTGGCTGCTTCACTAATAATTACTTATGAATGCTACTATTACTTTTAGAAACTAGGGAAGAAGTGGAAAGCACTTTCTCATTGTTCCAACTATAGATATTCACTGCTCCTGGGCAATCATTTATTTCTTTTGCTTCTTGAGAAGCAGGGGTAGTTACAACCATGATCCAGTTGTCTTAGAGTATGTTCATAAATTGGAAATCATCGTTTTTCCTCCTCTTGGTCATCTTCTGAGGTCGAAGGAGTTTTCAGATAATTTCACTGATTTAATGTTACACTCAAAGAGAGAACAGGATAAAATAAAACAAAAAGAATATAAACAACAACAAAAAACCCCCAAAACCAAACTTGACCTTTGGGAATGGTTTTGTCATTGACATTCAAAAGCATTGTTTTTCATAGTTGCGTGTTCTGTGACTTTGGCAAGGGTAATGCAGCTTACTCTTGTGTATATTGATGGCCAAGGCCTCTGTTCAAATGATGTGCAAAATGTTCTCTGGCATTTTTAGCACCAAAACAAAGAGGAAGCAATTTCCTGCTGCACACTACAGGATGAGATGACATGCATTAAATTTCATTTTATGTAGGCAGTTCCATGATAGATTCATTTCAGTATTCATATCTTTAAAAGTCACATGCCCATTTTTGTATTTAAATGTGTCCTGGTAATTTTAGGCCAGTTGAAAGATACTACACAATTTCCTAGAACTTAACTCTATTAACCTAGGTAGGTAATGAATAATCCATGTACTCTAGGCTGAATGATAACAAGTCTGAATCTGGGCTTCAAGTACACGAAAAGCCTACAATATATTATGATATCCTATTTGAAGAAAACAAATACTGAAAATGTAACTGAATGAAATAGAATTTGCCTATTAATTAAGCCCTTTAGAATTGATTTCTAGTACCAGCATGTGGATAATAACATAGGTTATTATTACAACATTGGTTAACACACACACAGACACACACACAAACACACACACACACACACACACACACAGAGAGAGAGAGAGAGAGAGAGAGAGAGAGAGAGAGAGAGAGAGAGAAATAGATTAAAAAGAACGTAAATAAACACAAGCTAAATAATCTTGCTCTTGCTTAATATTATATGGTGTTTTAGAATACACAGGGCTACTTCCACCTACATAATTATATGTTTAGAATTGAACTGAGTTTATGTAGGAGAGCTGTTAAGCCAATTCACTGGATGGGTATGTCCAGAAAGGCATTCCACTGTGCCAAGTCAATGTGCCCAAGAGATTTACATGGTAAATAATCTAGTTGTTTAACTTAAACTCATGTGGTCAACATGAATGGGGAAGAATAGATGATCTGAGGGAACATTTGGAGATTTTGCTTTTGTCATTGGGGGTGGAGGGTACCAGCTGTGTGAAGATAATTCTACTCTAAGATATGGAAAAATCAAGGCCCAAGGAAAGACCTCCAGAGGTGAGAGGAAAACTAAGAGCTATTTGGGTACTTGAGTTTTTAGATACTTTTCAATGAGTGAAATATAAAGACCCAAGTGTATATGAGCCTAGAGCTCCCAAGAAAAATATATAGCATAATTACTTGGAAGTGATGTTGGCTGTTCATGTTAATTACGGATGATACTAGGTGCAATGATATAGAAACCCCGATGAAAGGAAACAAATTGATGTTTTCTTTGTTTCCTGATTTTCTTAATGACCCTAAAAATCCTACAAGGCAATGATTAGCACACACACCTGCTATCTAACATATAAGTCTATGGGGGAAGTACTCTAGTCTTTGTTTTGTCAACTGATAAAAGATAAAAATATCTTCAAATTTGTGATATTATGTGATACTAATTTTTCTTTCAAGTAGTAGAGACAAGAATGCAAATTTCATGACTCCTAATAGTTTTGGAGGCCTATGCACCTGTGACATGTGTCATCTCCTTAACATTAGCATATTTCTTCACTTGAACAAAACTGAAATAATTTCTAAATCCTGAGTGTTGAACATGCTAAGGAGCAAGGATTTGCTCACAAATATCTAAAACACTGCAGTGATTTCTGAATGTGTTTATGCCATTGTAAGGTATTGTTATTTATAAAAAATTACTATAATGGATCTACAAAAGGGACTCTAATGTTTTCTTTGATGCTTTGATAATTCATTTTACAAGCCACTGGGGTGAAACAAACACATTTGTGCTTTTTTATTGGCCACTGTAAAGGACTTGTAAATAAGTTTGAATTGTCTGTGTCATACTCATATGGGAAATAATCTGTTGAGCTTTCTTGAGAGGTACAATGAGACAGTGTCTACTATTGCCTTATACAACCTTCTAATTTGAGTTCCCAGGTCTGTGAAGCCATTGATCACAAAAAGGAAATGTAACATTGACTCAACATTTTTTATAATCTTCTAAATCAAAAGAAAAACAATACTCCATGTTATGAAACTATGACTCCACTATAATTTTCTTGAAATCAAGTGGCTTAACTTTACATAAATTTAGAAAATGGTGCTTGCAGAAATGAATAGAGAAAACTCTTGCTAGAACTTCAGAAATTGTAAAACACCACCCCTACCTCACTTCTTATAACATGTTAGAGTTAGGACAGAACAAAGCATGAAAATTAAAGAATCATATCTAAAATCTGGACATGGGGTGTGAGATTCAGTAGCCGTACAGAAAGAGATCCATGTTTCTATGCATTCATGATACATGTGTATCCATTAACAAGACTCTAATTTTGTATTTTTTCTAGCCCATGCAGAATTTATGATGATATGAAAATATCTAATAAAATATTAATCTCTAAAATGAGTAGCTCAGAAAAAAATAAGAAGAGAGATATGATATTTGGTCAACCATCTGGGAAGGCTAGTGAATTGAATAGAAATTGGGTGGATAAGTCTCAGCATGAACAGATGTAAATCACAATTTGTGTTCCAGTCATCTAGCCATAAGCACAAAATGATGAATTACACAAGTCATGATTCAAAATCTGTAATATATATATATATATATATATATATATATAGAGAGAGAGAGAGAGAGAGAGAGAGAGAGAAAAGCATATAAGGAGAGAAACTTTCTAAGTGGTTCCTGATAGATAGCAATTGGAGGAAAATGGAAAGTTATTAAGACTGAATGTTGGTTTGATATTGTTACCATATGAATATTATATAGTGGCATAAGTTATGAATGGTTATGAGGATCCAGTCCTGGACATGAAAAGTGGTACTTCAGTTGACTGGTTTAAGATCAAGGAGTTAAGAATGTGTTTTGTTCTGTACTTAATGGGGGAGGAGGAATCTGAGTTTCTTCACATGTAAGAGGCTGGTTTTATTCCTTGAATCCCACAAAGTACTGACTGGGAGTTTCACATTGCATTTCTTTGACTCCACTGTCTTCCCATTCCTCAAGCACCAACTTTGGCAGAGAGAAGAAATGACTTTTAGGATTTACATGATTACACTGGACCAATCAGATAATGCTATATTATCTCTCCATTGTGATGTATATATTCTAAATGACAGTTGCAAAATTACCTTTGCCATATTAGACAATAGATTCACAAGACATATCATTAGACATAGACATGTTTGGAGACAATTATTCTGTCCAAGAGAAAAACTATGACCCTGCAAAGTAATGTCACTGATGTCAGATAATTTTTTTAAAGATAAAAAAGATTTATTTCTCGAGAACCAGACAGTTGAAAAAGCAATTAGACTCATAAAGATGTGATACCCAATAAGTATAGATTTCTAAACCACTTAGAGGACAAATGTAGTATAGAAGAAGCATTTGTGTGTGTGTGTGTGTGTGTGTGTGTGTGTGTATGTTTGTGTATGTAAAAGTATGGGTGCAGAGGTGTGCATACAGATGGAGGCATAAGTCAACCTTAGGCATCATGCCTTCATCGTCATTCACGTTGTTCTTTAAGACAAAATGTTTCATTAGCTTGGGTATTACCAAGTAGGGTAGGAAGGAAAGACTAAGAGCCCAGGGATCTACCTGCCTCTGCTTTCTCAGTGCTGAGATTACAAAAATGTACTATCCTGCCCATTTTTTCTGAACTTTTCTGACAATTGAGCTCAGATCCTCATGTTTGTAAGCAAGCTCTTTACTGACAGACCTATCTCCCCAGCTTCCAAATCACACTTTTATTTCATACATATGGTCATATTTCATTGCTTGAGAGTGTGAGAAGTTACAAACTATAAGCTCTATGTATCTGTGATATTTGAAGTAGAAAAATGAAATTTAAAGATAGCTTATAAAATATTTGTCTGGATTCATACGCATGTTTTACTCACCATATAAATTCAAGAAGTAATTTATAAGAAAGGCGCAACAGACTTTGAAAGGACAGATGCCTAAGACAGAAGGGAAGTTTACCATTTTCAGTAAGATCATTCTTAGTAATGATCTAGACACACGCTTTATGAAAGTTTTTGTGCAGTTAAGATATTTCTACATAGGAGAGATAAGCAAGCTGTGGGGCTATGAGACACTGGACCTTTCAGGCAGCTTACCAAGTACCAGCTACTTGTCCAACCCTAATTATTGATTGCAATGAAACCACATAGCAACTGTCAGCGCAAATCCTTCTGCTTTTCTTCTAATGCTTTGCTGGATTCACAATGACATTTTCATTTTGTTACAAGTCATCGTCCTTAAAAGCACTTCTTTGATATCTCTATTTTTGAGAATTTTTCAGACAGAGTTTTAAAGTTCAGTAAACAAAAAGTTACCTGAAAGAAAAACCCTTTCACCGATCAATGGCACACCTGGGTAAACAGATTTACTTATATGAAATTTGCTCTAAGAATGAGCCACGAGAGGATGTTTTGGCAAGAAATGAGGCTTGCCTCTGATTTCGGATGAAGATTTGAGTCGAAGCAGTGTGTGTTCACTTAATCTTGTTAAATGTAGCACAAAACACTAAGGTGTATTAGAGCGTGTACTTAAATGATAACAAACCCTGCTGTTAGAGCTAATGGGAAACAGTTCTTTGACCATTCTGTTGCCACAATCAAACATTCCCTTAGATAGCATCAGTGCCTTGACTGCATTGCCTCAGTACAATGAGCTTTGCAGTTTTTCGTCTGTCTTTTTGAAATTGCTAAACAATAGGGTCCTTTTCATTTTAATTTTTGTTTAAGGGATAAAGTCAAGTCTCAGTATAAAACTTGACTCTAAGAATAGCAACTAGTGCAGAGGCACACACACACTCTAGAACAATTAGGGTGAAAAATAGGAAAAATGAGAAATGAGCCCTACCATGAAGAGGGCACTACTGACATTTTGAGACTCTTCTTTTCTATTGAGAAATGTTCTCTGCATTTAAAGATTACTATTTTAGGTTTTAAAGCCCAGTGGAACTTTGTGTCTAGAATGATGTGGGCACTGCTGCTGAGAAGAGAGAATTCCTTAATATTTCCCCTTCTCTTAACTCTAGGAGGACTTGTGTCTCCTTTACCTTCAGGCAGGGTGATGACCTCCAGAATCCCTTCGAGCCTTGAACATCTGTAAAGTAGAAAGTGGCTATAAAAACTTTAGAATGCATCTTGAAATGATTATAAAGCTATATGGTCCCTGAAGCATTTTCAGAGCTAAAGAACCAATACTATTTATGTCTTGGTTCAGTTTAATGGAAAAACAGGTAAAGCACTAAGCAATTTCTTTCTTAACTACCATTTAGAATTAATGAGAATGGCAATATTCTGCTAGATACTGGTTTCTTTCTAAATAGTTGTTACCTGGGTTTTTCTTGCCTCCCTTTATCTTTTCTGAAACGAGAACAGGGGACTTTGACTGACTAGGACTCAATAGTGGCTGTTACCCTGCACTGCTCCCTTGATCTGTCCCTAAGAGGATATTTGGATAGGCCTAAAAAAGAAGTTCTGAGTCACGGTTGTCCCTATTTGTAATGGGAATGGATTCTAATTGGAGGTCAATCATGGTGAAAGGCATTAGCAGAAATGTTCTTGGCCAGACTAGACTTCAATGGGGCACAGAATTTATTCTTTATTTCACAGTTTTCAGTATCTGGCTAGAATACTACTAACCTTCCAGGCATGTTGGAGACAGTTCTCCTTTAGTTGAGTTAGTCTTAGTTTAATTTAATAGTTCCCAGGCAAGTTTATTAGTAAATCATTTATAGTGTCAATTTTATTTATTTAGTTACCCCTACATTAATGCTATAGTGACTAAAACTTTGTTCTATGAGATATAGACTCCAGTTTCTTACAAAAGAATCACATTTTAAGGTGAATGAAATGAAGACCAAGAATAGTTGTAAAGACTAGCAGCCATGATGGCATTGCTATCGTTTCAGACACATATATCTAGTAGAGAAATGGAACCTGCATCTGTAAAAGGGTAAAACTTTATCATGTTAGTAGCATGCTTCCTTGTTTTCTTCTTTACTCCTTTTCACATCTTACTTCTATCAGAATCCCACTCAGGATGCTATATGGGTCCTCCAAGTTGGGAGATTCTCTTTAGCTTGCTCCTTCCTTGCTCAGATCTCACATCTATCAGTCATGACATAACAACATATGCCTCAGATATCCTTCTTACTGCTTAGTTCCAAATGTTTTGGCAAATTCTTAGGCCTTTGCTCTAGCAGCATTTTGCTTCTCAGTACTAACTTATCTATATGGAGTGTAAAATCCATATCTTGGGATGTAGCACCTGTTTGTGTGCTATACATTGAACCTATTGAAGTGTTACAAAATTTACAGGTATAACTATAGTTATGGTAATATACAAAGGCAGAGAGAAATAGAGGAAGTAGCTCTTCAAGAGAAGGAGCATTTACTAGAATGGCAACCTGAATTTTAATTTTCTTAGATGGGCATAAAATGTTTACTGCGACTAGTGTCGGGATGCTATTCTGCTGAAGTCTCACTAGAATCTAGGGACATAGTGTACCTACCTTCATCAAAGTCTTCCCACAAGATCCATCTCCAATAAATAAGATTTAATTCCTTTTCATATACTCTGCTTATCAATTGGCACATGTTAACAATGAGAATTCAGCTTACTATATGATTAATTTAATCACTGATACAGGAAGAATTTCTGGGATTTCCATTTAGGTCATATTGTAGGAACATAAGGCTTGCAAGGTGAGAGATGAGTCAACCTGAAGTCTGTGCGAGGGCCTCGCAACAACGTTGTTAGAGGTCCTGACCATACCTAGCAAATGAAAGGTGACCACACACTATCAAAAGATCAGAACACAGCCTGGGTACTGGGAGGAGGGTATATATAGTTCTCCACTTTCTTTTAATAAAGAAGTCTGCTGTTTGTCTTTTATCTGGTCTGTGCTGTTGAAATCATGCCTTCTTGCTTCCTCCTGTGATGGAGCCTTTGGTACCCAGCAACAACATATGTTATTCTTTACTAGGGAATTCAAAATTCTTTTTATTTTGTTATAAGCTACCTAGCTCACATTAAAATCAAACAGCCAACATTTTAAACCTGTTAGTTTCTTTAAAGAAATGTTTAAAAGGATTTCTAGAACAATCCTGAATAGTACTACTACTACTACTACTACTACTACTAATAATAATAATAATAATAATAATAATAATAATAATAATAACTTCTAGAAGTATCACCATCCCTGATTTCAAGTTGTACTACAGAGTTATAGTAAGAAACAGGCCATGGAATTGCAATAAACATAGACACATTGATTAATGGAATTGACATAAATCCAAATACATATGAACATCTGATAAAGTAGTCAGAAATACACATTGGGGAAAAGATAATGTCTTTAACAAATGGTACTTGCATAACTGGATGTCAGCATGTAGAGGAATGCAAATATTTATCACCTTGAACAAAACACAAGTTAAAGTGGATCAAAGGCCTCAACATAAAACCAGATCCACTAACCCTGATAGACAAGAAAGTGGCAGACAGCCTTGAATGCACTGGCACAGGAGATGACTTTCTGAACACAGCACCCATAATACAGGCACTTAGACTGACAATTTAGTAACTGGGGACTCATGAAACTGAAAGCTTCTATAAGGCCAAGGAGGCTGTTAACAGGACAAAGCAGCAGCCTAAATAATGAGAAAAAAAATATTAACTCCATATCCAATAGAGGGCTATTATTCCAAATCTATAAAGAACTCAAGAAACTAGATATCAAAAAACAAACAAACAATCTAATTAAAACACACTATGTAGATTTAAACAGAGAATTCTCAATAGAGGAAGCGCAAATGGCTAAATGGCTAAAAACCACTTAAAGAAATGCTTAGCATCCTTAGCCATCAGAGAAATGCACATCAAAACAACACTGAGATTCCATGTTACTCCAGTCAGAATGGCTAAGAACAGTAATGCAAGTGACAGCTCATTCAGACTAGGATGTAGAGCAAGGGGAACACTCCTCCAGTCCTGGTGGGAATGGAGACTTGTATAGCCACAATGAAAATCAATATGTTGGTTTCTCAGAAAATTGGGAATTGATCTACCTCAAAACCTAGCTACACCACTCTTGGGCTTATGAGCGGAGGACACTTGTAGCATGAATAATAAAAGCCCGGAGACAGATATTGGGGCTCAAGCTGAAGAACAGAAAATCAAATCAGCCAACCACTAGAGAACTTCTACGAATTCTTCATACTTAAAGAGAGTGAGTTCCTGTATCATCCAGTCTTATATTTCTTTCTAGTCCTGGGATTAAATGCATACACCACTATTGTCCAGACTCTATGGCTAACTAATATGGATGCTTGTATTAAAGGTGTGTGCCTCACTGCCTGATCACTATGACTGACTAGTGTAGCTGTTTTGCATTCTGATCTTCAGATAAGCTTTATTTATTAAAATACAAATGAAATAGCACTATAGACACCCCACAAGGATATTTGCTCAACCATGTTCATTGCAGCTTTATTGATAAGAGCTAGAAAGTGGAAACAACCTTTATATCTTTCAGCAGAAGACTATATAAACAAAACATGGTACATTTAAGCAGTAGAATATTACTCAGATGTTAGAAATGACTTTTTTTTTTTCAATTTGTAGGCGAATGGTAGGAACTAGAAAAAAAAATCAAAAGTGAAGTAACCCAGAACAAGAAAGACAAATGTGGACCATTAAGTAAATAATAACCAAGCTGTATTTCATAGACCCATGGAGGTTAGGTAAAGGGGGGGATCTAGTGGTCATGCATGGATATCCCTGGGAAAGTGATGTGGGATTCCCCTCTGTATGTTGTAAATACCATTGGTTAATAAAGAAACTGTCTTTGCCCTGCCCTGTGTAGGGAATAGAGGTAGGCAGGGAAAACTAAGCTAAATGCTTGGAGAAAGGAAGTGGAGTCAGAGAGAAGCCATGAAGCCCCAGAGGAGATAGACACCAGAACTTTACCCGGTAAGTCACAGCCCCATGGTGATACACAGATTAATGGAGCTGGGTTAAATTAATATATAAGAGCTAGCCAATAAGAAGCTAGAGCTAATTGGCCAAGCAGTAATTTAATTAATACAGTTTCTGTGTGGTTATTTTGGGACTGAGCAGCCTGGAATCAACAAGCTGCCCTCCCTTCAACAGGAAAGGAAAATAGAATAGATTTTATGAATGGACTAGGGGGTGGGTGAGTGGGTACAAGAGCATGAGGAATCAAGTGGGGAGATGAAATGGAGAAAGAGAGTGTGGGGAGAGATAGTTGAAATTTGGGGTGGACATTTGGGAGGCAGTGTGGAAACCAAGAGCAGTAAACATTTCCTGGAATCTATGAAAGTGATCCTAATGAAAACACCTAGTAATGGAGGATATGGAGTCTCGAGCGGACATCTCTTGTAGCCAGAAGTGGCTGCTAGTGGAGAAACTGGATTGCATTCAATTGAGTTGTTGGCCAAAGGGATCTCAAGGGCAAATCCCAAACAATCCAGGCTGATGCTAGAAAAAGTGTTGCTCTCCAAAAATTGATAACAGGGCCTCATTGCAAAAGACAGAATCTAAATACTCATTGCACATGGGAAATTTGACCTGGTAACTTCATGGAGTCTTCACTCCTATGTTCTAGTCTCTTTGGTGCAGGAACGTATTCTGCAGGCTACTCAAAAAGGAATGCTGGCACAAATTCAACCACAAAATCTTTGACCTGAAATCTGTGCCATCTGCAAAATATTATAGGGTAATATTAGTACATAACTTGTAAAAATAGACAACCAATGTCTTCCTTTACATAAGGCCAACTCCATGAGAAGAAACCCATACCTGACGCTGGTTGAATAACCAAAAACCAGAGACTAGATAGTCCAGTTTTCTAGGTAAAACCAAATATGGCTGGTCTAAAAAAAAATACCAAACAATAAAGTGATTCCTAATGATATTCTTCTATACTCATAAAACAGTACCTTATCTAGTCATCATCAGAGAGCCTTCCTCTGGCAGCATGTGGGAACATATACAGAGATCCATTAGCAGAAATTATGTAGAGAGAGTCTTGAAATTGGGATCTCCATCAAATCCCTCTCTTAAAACTCAGGGAATCCTAGAGAAATGTAGGCAGAAAGATTGCAGAGTCAAAGGGGCTTGAGGACATCAGGAGAACAGGGACCTCAGAATCAGCTAGGCAAAAAGTATGGTCACAAGGATTGAATCAGCAAGCACAGGGCAAACGTAGATCTGGGCCAGGTCCTCTGCATGTATATTATAGCTATCAGCTTAGTGTTTTCATGGGACTCCTGACTATGAGAACGAGTGGGTTTGACACTTCTGCTGGCTCTTGGAACTCTTTCATATGAAATGTTTTTTCATATTTTTATGATTTATTTTGTCATGTTTGATTGTTATATCTTAGAAACCTGTTCTGTTCTAATGAGAGGAAGAAAGGGAGTGAATCTGGAAGGGACGGGAGAGAGGTAGAGGGGAACAGGGATGAGTAGAGAGATGAGAAACTATAACCAGGATACATTATATTAGAAAAATTTATTTTATCAAAGATGTTTGAAAGTTTCATATGCTTAACTATCCAACTGCTGGGTTAGAAATATTAAATGAGCTGGGTGGTCATGACACATGTTTTTAATCCCAACACTTGAAAGTCCGAGGTAGGCAAATCTCTGTGAGTTCGAGGCCAGCCTGGTCTATAAGAGCTAGTTTCAGGACAGGCACCAAAGCTACAGAGAAACCTTGTCTCAGAAAAAAAAATATTAAATGAAAAAATTATTTTTCCTCATATGTTTTAGTTGATGATGCTATGGACTACCAAAGGCATTTCTACTAGTAGAAAAAGATTAGAGAGCTAAGCTAAAAAATCTCAAAATAATTTAAAAACCTCGTCCTTTACCTTATCTTCCCCTAAAAACCAGTCTAAGTGAAAAAAAAAAAATATGTATAATTTTTTTTTTGCTCTCCAGTGAAGCAGAGAGTGTATAAATAGTAGGTAGATAGATTGGGGATAGCAGTGTAGATTAATGGGAGCTTGCCTAGCATATGGGATCACTCCTAGTATACATTTCTCATTTAGAAATGGGCACACATATGCACACACATCCATCTGTTCATATCCATCTTATTTACTTTTCCATATTTATATACATCTACACAGGAATGGATGGATAAAATAGGCAGATAGTTAGAAGATAATGTAGACTTGTAGAAAGATAGATGATAAATCATAATTATAAGAACAAATACAAAAGATGATTAAAAACAGTATTGTTCAGTTCTTGAGCCTCAAAATCCCCAAATCATTTGACAACAAGCTGCCAGTCTAAGAGAACTAACAATGTAGTTTCAATCTAAGATTAAATAGCAGAACACCAGCAGAGTAGAGAATACCTCTCTGAGCCTGGATCCATAGTCAGGAGAGTACAATATTCTACTAAGATATAGGTGGGGGCGGGAGTGCAGAGAATAAAGTCTGTCTCCCAAACCCTCTGTTACTCTTCTTTCTTGTCTTTGGTGGATTACAACACCCCAGCAGGATAGGTATGACTCTTCACTGTGCTCAGTGACTCCTTCCACATATCTGATTCAGAGAGAGCACTTACACAGGCAACTGTAGCACCGACAACAATGTTTAACAACACATAAAAGCACTGGTGTCTACGGAAATTGAGACAGAAAATTGTTGCTAGTGAGAGTGAAGCAGAGGCACTTATTAACCTCGATGCTCAAACAAACCCATTCTAGACAATAAAAGAACATGTCCGCCTATCTATAAATAGAACACGAGAGGAGGAATGTACTCGAAAACCTTGAGGAAAAAAAGTAGACTTTAATTTACAAAGTACCAAAGCTATTTATGAATTTCATGAGCCTTCATTTGTGAATAAATTACAGAAAGAGGAAAAAATTCATCAGACTTTAAAAGAACTTGTCTGTGCAATGTAACAGAAAATAGATTTATTCTTATCACTAAGCTCCTGGGCTCATTTCAATCAGATGTACAAAAAGAAATGAAGGTAAGCCATTTTCCTCAGACTGGTTTATACATCCCTACATGAATTAATTATAGGTTTTAGACACAACTGGACTCTTAACATTCATGTGCCTGTTGGAGATCCTTAGATTATGGAAAAGAAAATGAACGATTCCTTAGGTGGTCCTATTTATTGTGAGAATTACAGTTAATTTACTTCATAGTTCAGTCACCCCAACTAAAGAGCAGTCATGTTTTCGTTTTTAGGGATTTTAACCTGTTCAGTATGTATGGACTTCAGCTGTGCCCTCAGGCTTTCTTAAAATTAGACAGGAAATAACTGAATTAATCTACATTTTGGCTAAGGCAAAGTTCTAGGACTTTCATCAGAATCTCCTTCTGCTCCTCTATTTCCTATTGAGATGAACATTATTAGCAGCTATGAGCTCCAAGTACTAATAATAATTCTTGTGTATATTTGGTCTTCTGGTGAAACAGCCTTATTATACAGCAAGGGATGTATGTGTATGTACAGGTTTACATGTAAATTCACATGTATATATTCATGTATATTTGTGTCTTTATTTTATATGTGTACATATGTGTATATATACATATATGTATATATGTGTGATTTTTCCCCATAACACTGTTAATTTTCCTAATTCCCTTATTTTCAAAATCAAAGCAACTTTACAATTGCTAAAGTAGATTATTTGAGTTATTTTGATTTGGTTACTTGTGTGGAAGAGAAAAATTGGCTTTAGAAGCAATGTTTTTGTTTGGAGAGCAGAAGAGAAAATGGTTTTCCCTGTGATATAAACATATAGGACCTTCTAAATTTGACATCTAGCCTGTTTTTTTACTATTGCACATAATTCCAATAGAAATTTCTAGTTATAAGTCTTCATAAAATAATTTCCATGAACTTTCAATTGTGAAATGCAAACATTAAAGACAACACAGTTACAGCAAGATATGAGTTATCTCTGAAATACAGGGTTGTTATCAGATATAGTGATTTTATAATGAAGAGCTACCAAGATATCATCCAGAAAAGTAAAACTCAAAAACCAGTATGGTTAGTTTCTCATCATGAATTTAATGAACTGATTGTCTCAAGCTTAGTCAATAGATTTCCAAATAAAAATCAGCTAATAAATTTAAGTTGATTTGCTATTTCATATCACTACATAAACATACACACATGTATGTAAATATCACAATTTAAAAAATGAACTGAAATGTAACTGTGGTATAACTTAGTTGGTAGAATGCTGGCTTAGTATTCATGGAGCCACCAAGGATTCAATCCTGGCACCACATAAACCAGGCGTGGTGATATACTCCTACAAGTCTAATCCTGGGAGCTGGATTGGGGGTCAAGGTCAGCTTAGGGTACATAGCTACTTTGAAATCAGTCTGGGCTACATGAAATCCTGTCTTAAGAATAAAAAAAATTAAGTAAAAATTTTAAAGTAAAACATTAGCATGCAAGGAAAGAAATATTTACCAAGATTGGTTTTGTATTTAATTGTGTGTGTGTGTGTGTGTGTGTGTGTTCTTGTGTGTCTGGGACACTGCTGCGTGAAGGTATATATCATGTATGTGTGAAGAAGAGAGGACAACTTCAGAAGTCATTCTTTGGGAACTAGCCACCTCATCTACCTTATTTTGGAGGGAGAGTCTTTTGTTGGTTTAGAACTCACCCTTTAGTCTAGATTGGCTGAGAAGCAAGCCCCAGGAATTCTGTTACCATCTACTCGGCACTAGAATTGCAAGTGCAGGCTTCTGTGTGCCATATTTTGATTTGGATACTGAAGAATCAAATTCAGGTCCTTAGACTTGTAGGGTACGAACTTGCCTACTTTTCCCAATGATCAAATTCCATAGTCATTGATTCATGGTG
Organism: Alexandromys fortis; assembly: GCF_014885135.2. Lineage (NCBI taxonomy): Eukaryota > Metazoa > Chordata > Mammalia > Rodentia > Cricetidae > Alexandromys > Alexandromys fortis. Next base: position 7,099,696 of record NW_026067944.1, read on the forward strand.
ATGTTGAAGTTTGGCAGATTCCTATATCATGTGATACCATTGGTGAATAATTTTCATGACATATTATATCTAAGCTTTAATTTAGCTGTGTTCCTTATTTTTGATTTTCTCTAAGGGAGGGGAAGTGGCACCAGGATTTCAGGTCTCTGTGTTAGTTTTGGCTTTCTTATTTTGCATTTGAGAAATCTTTAAGTATTATATATCTTTGAAACTTTATTATCTATGATGTAGAGAAAGTAGTTTTTTGAAAGAGAAACTCCAAAATAAAAAAAGGTTAGGTTTACTTTACTCTGGGTAGAATATCAATAATGAAAGTACAAACTTTATAAGAATGATATGGTTCTCAAACATGCTTATAATTTTTAGATTCCTGTTGTTTAGGTTCATATTGCTATTATATCTAATCAAATAATAACTATGGTAATTTAATTTGTAATTGGCCGAAATTTGGTAGTGTTTTAAATACTCACAGAAGCTGACAGTAAACTCTTCCCTGTGTGTGTCACATTATTACCATAACTTATTTACAGTATTGAGAATCTGGAAAAAATATTTACATTCTAAAACATAAAAACTCTCTTATGGGAAGTAGGGCTTTAAAAAAGTGTGTCTGTTTAGAGCTTACGCCAGTAAGAAGTCATGTGTTTTATAAAGTTCATGTGCTCAGAGTATGCTGCTTCATCTCAGGCAGCTGATATCTAACTCTGAATCAGTCTCTTCAGCAAAAAAAAAAAAAAATGGCAATTCCCTAAGGGAAAATAAAAATATTATCGTGGATGTCTAACAGACAACTGATAAGATATTTGGTTTCTCGATGCTCACTCATCTGGCCTGCATCATCACTAAAAAAACACAAATTCTGATGTTTGAGTTCTTTGTATATGAAGTACTAAGTATTTAGCTTACTTTCCTTAACATTAGCAAATTGGATAATAGAAAATACAGTGTAAATGTTAACTTTTTGTTTTTTTTCTTTACTACTGAGTAGAAAATTTTACTGAAATATTCAACATATATGTTCAACAGAAAATCTCCCAAAGAGTAAAACTAGGGTATTAGTTATAATAATTCAATCAGTGTTAAAACTTATGAGGGAAAATTAAATGTGAATTTAGTATGTCATTATCAGGACAAGAAAAAGCTTTAAGTGTTCATAGGCATGACAAGATCTGTCTTCATAACTTTCACTTTCAATGAGGTGGGCACATAGCAGAACTGTTTTTAAAACCTCATATATAGTTACAAGAGAAAAACAAATTTCACCGTAAGAGTAATCACATTCCTTATTTGTGGCCACGGAGATGAAACGCCACAGAAAATATCCAAACCAGTAGGAGAATCAACTTAGCTCCTCACTGTCTCCTTGCAGATGGAGACCAGGCTACAGGTCAGTGTTAATAGGTTTTGTGCTTTTCCTCTGCCAGAGATGTGGCAATCATCTGTTTTCTCCAGAAACAGCGAACATATTTTCCTCCAATATCTTGCTCTGTTTCTCTATCTGCTGTCATTTTCGGTGTTGAAAATTTTTTCTTGCAATTTGAAGAAATACTGAAAATGACTTTGGCTCCAGCTGTATCTAAACAAGAACTTCTCTATTCCTGTGAATTCAGAGAAGCCATTCTTTTAGATAATTTTGTAACCCAAGTAATCAGAATTTAAATGACTTTTCTTTACATTTCAGAAAGCAAAGAGATAGGCTGTTGGTTTTCATGGAGTCCACAACAATGACAGGGCTGGTGTCTCAGTATATGCTTGTCAATTTACACAATATTTGGTTATCATCGGGGGCAGGATAACTCCTTCAACTCTGCAGGAAAGGGGGCATGGAAAAAGGAAACTGCAGCCACATCTGTACTCTTATCAGAAAAGCAATTGCTTTTCCAGAAGTGTCTGAGCTCATGGAAAGAGCTCACCTTACCTCTCTGGAGTCAGAAATAGACTTTAGGGTGTTTTGGTCTGCTCTGGCTACCATAGCAACATGCTACAAGTTAGATTTCTTAAAAAGGAAAACTTATTTTTTCTGTCATTGAAAGTGGGGAAGAAAATACCAAAAATCCATCAGTTTTGGTTCTTAGATAGAGACTTCTTTATGGATTAGGAATGGCAGCTATCTTACTTTGTCTTTATGTCATAGACCAGAAAGAATTTAGGAGTCTCTTCCTCTTCTTCAGTGGTGCAAATCTTAACCAGCACACTGTCTTTTCTTTATACCTTCAGCTGTACTGACATTTTCTCTTCACTCATATCACCAGATTTAGTCACATTTGTCTCCATGACCTCTAAGACACATAGGAATAACTTTTTATGGACACTCTTCAGTCCACAGTCAATCCTATCCCAGAGCTGTTGGAGATTGAGGAGTGGGGTTGTTACCTTTGTTTTAGATCAGGGTCTCTCACTCATGGGAAAAGCTATGTATTTTATGATTCAAAATATTTTAGCCAGTTGTTGCCAAAAACCAACAGCAAGCTTGCCTTTACTCCCACCTCATGTTGTGACAACCTGAATGTGCCCAGATATTATTACACGTACAAGTACTACATATCTGATAAGAAAATGCAAAAATGCATCACCCATTTCCCACATTGAGAACCACCAGCTTAAGTATATGCCACACTTTGGTATGGGCTTGTTGCCACATTCTAGAAAATAAGAAACATTTTATATCGAAGATTGATAGGATTTGAGGGAATGATTTTTTCAGGTGAATTGCAAGACAGGCAAAGTAGAATTCTGAGCCCCTCCTACAGCCTTTCTCAAGATTTTAGTTGGCAGGTTATCAGTTTAGCCTACCCTGATGAACCAAGTATGGTGTACTGTCTAACCTTTTACATGTTCCTTTATCTAAGACAGAGGTCAGAAAAAAATATACTGACAGCACTCTCTTCTACCTGCCTGGTGTAAATTGTTGCTGCCTCTGCTGTACCTTTTCTTAGGGTAGGAATCAGGAGTCTCCTCATTGTGCTTCATTGATATATCTTCATCATGATCTTTTAGTCATGTAAGACCTGCTATATTCTTCTGTTGACATACTATGCCGCAAACAAATCCTCCCATACTTTTCTCTTTCTTTATATTTTCTAATTCATTTTTCTAAGCATATTTTATTGATTCTTTGGGAATTTTACATCATGTAACCCAAACCCACTTACTTCCAGTCCTTCCATATCCCACCACCGCCCTTGTAAACAACCCCACAAAAATAAAATAAAAAATCAGCAAAAGACCCCACCCACCAAAAACCCCAATTAGAAAAAAAACAAGATCATTCTCCCACCCCTTCTCGAGTCTGCTCCTCCATCTTTCCCACCTCTCCATCACATACCCTTTCTTTCTTTCTCTCTCTCTTTCTTTCTTTCTTTCTTTCTTTCTTTCTTTCTTTCTTTCTTTCTTTCTTTCTTTCTTTCTTTCTTTCTTTTTTTGAGACAGGGTTTCTCCATAGCTTTTGGTTCCTGTCCTGTAACTAGCTCTTGTAGACCAGACTGGCCTCGAACTCAGAGATCCACCTGCCTCTGCCTCCCGAGTGCTGGGATTAAAGGTGTGTGCCACCACCGCCCGGCTCCCATACTCTTTCTTTGTAGTGGCAATGGAAGCTGCAGTGTGCCATCAGGAGACCCTTTTTCCCAAACAGCTTTACTTGTTCATTTTAATGAGTCATTGGTCTGGTTTAAGGACTCTGGCTTCTGCTACAACATCAATACTGGACCCTTACAAAAACTCCTCTCAAATATCCTGTTGTTGCCAAGGTTATGGAGATTCTGTGACTCTGACTCTACAACTGTCCTCTTCACATGCTTAAGCAAACTCAAAGCCCTGGATCTGAGCCCAGGTAGTAGCTGTGCTGATCAGCCTTGGACATCAATAAGGCTTCATGCAACAGCACAATAGTAACACAGGATACAGTTATCAACACAGCCTTTTTCCAGAGGACCACCAACCCACTCATGGCCCTTAATGACTGCATGGTCCTTGGGTCTCATTATAGCCTCAGGTGTCTACAAATGCCACTCAAATCATCATGTCCCCCACCGTGACACAGCATATCTTGAGGACATCACCAAGTCATCAATCAGTGACATAGATCTCTTCAATCAACATATCAACATTGATCTCAGGCTTTACTGCAGCCAGGAGCAACAACTTGTACTATACATGCCAACATGGCCTCTGGTGGCGTCATAGACTATTGGTCCTTCCAAGAGGTCCAGTCCAGGAAGTTAACCTTTTTTCATTTTGAGAGCCTTGCTTGTTGCCCAGAGATAGAGCAATTCCTTAGCTTGGTGGCATGTTCAGGGGTTGAATCTGCATCTGCATAAGCTCCAGAGCACTGCAAAACTCTCTGCCCTACTGGGCAATAACAGCATGTTGACCTTTAACCTGTTACCACCATCACATCTCCAGCTCTACCTCTCCTCCTAGGGCATGCACCACTCTATTTTTTTTAAATCTTATACACCTCTCCATTGCATATTTTATCATCATAGTGGCATCTACTTCAGGCAAATCTTTTCCAGTTATTTGATTTGCCTCTCATTCACTGTCCTCCTGAATCAGAAATCCTACGTGCCTTGTTGACATTCTCTCAGCCCACAAGGATGGACCTTTCAGCCATGTCTAACTTGTTCCTTAAACTGTAATGTCACTTGTTCAATTCTTTATCACTGTCAACCTTCCTTACATCTTCAGTGATGACTATCTCAGCGTCTCATCACTACATCCAACATTTTTTATGTCCTCATTCAAGAACTTCCCACTGGAAGATTGCTAGAACCAATGGAAAAATAATTCAATTGATATATTATTCCCACATTCTATCTCTCTTATTCAAGGACAATCCATTAAAAGACATCTATTACACGTTTGACTTCATAAATAGTAATAAATCCTGTATGTCAAGAACCCGAGTGTGTCAAAATCGAGGGAATTCATCATGTAACTCAAATGCCTGTTAAATGACAAGCAAGTAGATAACTTTTATTGAACAGATATGCTAGCTTTGGGGTCATTTATGTATCAGAGTGAGATGGTACAGTGATTTGAATAAGTATGATTCCTATAGGCTCAGTTTGATTACTTAGTTCCCGGTTGGTGGCAATGTTTAGATAGGTTGCTCTTCCTGGAGGAAATATGTCACCGGGGTCAGGCTTTAAAAGCCACATGCCATTCCCAGTTTCCTCTCTCTGGTTCGAGATGTGAGTCCTCAGCAGTTCTTGCCTCTGTGTCTACCAACCGTTGCCATGATTTCAGGCCATAGTGAATGGATTTTTATCCCTCAGGACATATAAGCACAAGTTAAATCTTTCTTTTATAAGTTGCATTAGTCATAGAAAAATAACCAATCTAGATGGTATTAAGTGTAATCACTCAGTGAAGATATCATAGTTGTATTTTTGTATGAGTATCTTTTGAGGGGAAGAAAAGAATTTTGCCTATTTCATGCAATGCAATATTATATAAAAGTCATTATGTATATGATATTGACATTGAATTTCTCATCTCTCTGCCTCTACCTTAAGTACTATAAGACAGGGATGTCCCTCTCTATCATAGTTGATTTTTTAAAGACTTTTACAATTATTCACTTACTTCCTACTGTTATCTATATTTTACTGATGGATAATTCTGAAATTGAGATCCTACCTGTATAAATCTACCCCTGAATCATAAAAGCATACCTTAAAACAACTGAAAAAGTGCTTAGCATTGCTATCCTCTTAAATCTGTGATCAAATAGTTTCAAAAGTTACATAGTATGTACTCTTCCATATGTATACCATTATATGAGTATTTCATGTCTTTCCTATAGAACATACTCTCTGGAAATCAAGGTCCATTCTCAGGAAACTCCCCCATATTTTCATATTAATGTCATTGTATATCGTGCTCTAAATGAAACACTTTTTTTTCTTTCATGGTCTACTTTAGACAATATTTCTGCTATATTGTCTTCTTCTGAATAGTTGACTTCTTCTGAAGAATTTAATCAATTAGTTCATTACTATTGATATAATCTGTTTATTAGCTTGCAATCAGTTATTAGACATCAGAAGGTGTTTTTGAAATGCCATTCACATGTCACACAGGTAATATAACAAGAGGTATATACCATTATCTTCATAGTTCTGTTCTCTTTTATCTTTAAAAATATGAATTTGTTTAGTGCAGTGTTTATATGTGTGTGCTTGGATTAAAAAGGTCAGAAAGGGGTCAGAATTGTACCATTTGGGGAATTTTCTTCTAAATGCAGAAACATACTTAAGACAAAGACATAAAGTTGATTTAAAAAAGTTCACTGAAATGTGTTCAGCTGGTGAAATATCATGAATTAGTAATGATTCTTAAATTAAAAAGTTCCATGAGGAATTGAGGTAATATTACCATAAAATTAAAGTGAAGATAATTAGCATTTCAAATTCTTTACAAATTTAATACCTCTTCTTATTGATTTTTAGAGAAATTAGTAATTAATAAATTATTAATTTAAATTATTTTACATTCATTTTGATAAGGAATGATATGTGTATAGTTATGTATATTTTATTTTCAAACTGCAGATTATATGATGTTCTAATTTGCATGTCCATGCAACTAGGAAAATGAAATTTAATAATGACTATTAGCATTTTGTCAGGCACTCCACCACACTCCAACTCTACTTACATTTCTTTTTTAAACAAGTAAATTTATCTAGAAAATAAAATAATGGAGTTTGTTACTATTTGTTCATAATATGTGCCTTGGTGATATTTGCCCAAACTGTTTTACCATCTTTCTAACCCAGGTTGCTTTTATCGTTTTTCCACACAAAAAGCTCCATTCTGGTTTTACATTACGTATATATTTTTCAGTCTATATTCTTAAATAAGAAAAAGCATCAGTATTTCCCCAATCTATTTGTTATCCTTTCTTCTTTCTTTTTTCCATCCCATTCTATATCCAGCGCTGTAACCCCCTTGTGTTTATGTGTGTGTGTGTGTGTGTGTGTGTGTGTGTGTGTAATGTGTGTGTGTGTGTCTGTGTATGTGTGTGTGTACTAATTGTCTTTATAGATCTGGTTCATTTCTCTCAACAGATGACCTCTAATTCCATCCCTTTTCTTACAAATGACATAATTATATTCATCATTGTGCCCAATCAAAACAGTTTTAAATCTGTTTGTTGAAAAAAATCAAGGCTAGTTTCAAATATTGGCTTCAGTGAATAACACAACAGTATACACTGAAGTTTATGTATCCCTATGGTATGCTGATTTAGATTTCATTTAGTGTATGCTGTGCTGGATCATTTGGTAGTTTTACTTTCTGATAACACAGTTTGTAATACCAACAGCATTTATTGCCATTGCTTATATGTTTATTTATTTAATGTGTGACCTTGTACTTGTATGGCAGCACATACCATAGTGCATTTGTAAAGGTTAGAGGATAACTGGCCAGAATCTCTTCTTTTACTATGTGCATTCTTAGGGCTAAATTTAACCATTAGCCTTGCCATAGGTTGCCTTTGCCCATTGAGCAATTTTATTGGCCCTTCTTTGTTGTTCTGATATCCTGATTTTGCTGGCTTGGAAAGAAGTCTCTAGTCAGTATAATTAGCAGATAAAATGCAAATTAAAACATTATTTTTTTTTTACTGACAACAGTTGCTCACTTTTTTTATTTTTTCAAGAGTGTATTTGTTATTTATGTGTCTTCTTTTGAGAACTGCCTTAACTTGCATTCTTACATGTCTTATACTTAACATTCATATTTACTGAACTAATCATTTTTTCTATTGTGTATTTCTTTTCTTGATGTTTAAACTTTGGAATGTTTCAAAATTTTACTTATGAATCTCCAGTAGATGTGCTGTTGACAAAGACTTTCCTTCATAGACTGTCTTTTTACCTGGTGATTTTTCTGCTTGGCAGAATTCAGAGAGGCACTGTAATTTCAAGTAACCCCATTTACCAGCTATTGGGATTATTTCCTGAGCTATTTGAAGTCATTTTCAGAAAATCCTTGGGGAGTTCCAAACGATAACTTCAGGTCTTTGATCGATTTTGAATTCTTTTAGACCATTTGAGAACCATGGACCAAGTCTCACTCTTCTACATGTGGGTAACTAGTGTTCACAACACCATATGACAAAGAAGCTGTCTTTTGTCATTTAATGCTTTGAAACTTTTGTCAAAACTAAAGTGATTGTAGCTGTGTGTTATATTTATGGGTCTATCTGTTTTGTTGATCTGTGTGTCTGTTTTTCTCCCGGTACCATATTGTTTTAGCTGATGAAAGTGTGTAGTATAATTTGATATCAGGTTTTATGGTAGCTCTAGATGTACTTGTTATTTTGCATGTTTTCACTAATCGGGACTTTTGTGTTTTCATACAAATGTCAGGGTTTTTTTTCTAGTTCAATGAAAAATGTTATTAGGACTTTGATAGTGATTGTGCTGAATCGATAGATCACTTTCTATAGTATTATGTTCACTTTTCATAATCTCTCTTTGTACTTTATTGAGAAAATAGAAGTTATTCACAAAGTATGTATGTACCATCCACAAAGCAAACCCCACAACTTCCTGCCTTTGGACGACATGGCGTTTTTATACTGTCTGAAGAAATCTCTCTCAGAAGCACAGTCTACCTCATTAGGAATCAACCACCCAAAGAACAATCCCTTTATTTCCTTACCTTACTTAGCCAAACCTGACTTTTATATGGAATGGAATACCCGTCAGGCCAGCATCTTGCAGTATGCTTCTACACAATCAAGAAAAAAAGAAAAGACTCTGTCTTTCCATTACACTCCTCCATTCTTTCACTCCCCAATCAGACTTCATTATCAATAGCAATCTGTTCAGATCCCACCGCAGCCACAATCACCGCCTTCTCAATACTGCCAAGCTCAATTTTTACTTGAATCCACGAATTGATTCTTAATTGATTTCCTTCATAGACACTCATTTAGTTGTGTTTTATATCACATCCTTGCCCAGTATTCTGCTGTTTCCATGGATTTTCTGGCATTATTTTGGGCATCTTCCATCATCTCCCTGCTTGTTTAAATTTGTACTCTCCCAGAATTCAGTGATTGTCTATTTATGCGTTCCAGCTATACGACACTTTTTATATTATCCCATTCAATCACTCGGTTTTACTTTGAATATTCCATGCATATGCTAATGACACCCATAATTATCTTTTTAGATTTTAAGCTACAGTTATAACACATATAAAGGGAACTTATGGATTGTTGTCTCTTCAAACCTTAGTTTCCTTGGTTTTGTAGGCAGCACCAGCTTTCTAAAATCATAGCATCCCTTACTGATATCAGCTGTTAGTATGATGCCAAAGATAAATGCCCATAAAATGACTACAAAGGGTAAAATTGTTGAGGAAACCAGAAAATAAAAGGGGTTGAAGCTGTGTATGAGACAGTCATGTTGACCTCATAAAAATAAGAACTGGACTCTTGAAAATATAACACAATTTCTCAAGGTAGGCTCTAACAAACTCCCAGGAAGATCTCCTTGCCAATCTGATTAGTCCAAGCCCAAGGCATCATTGCCCTTTCCCTTAGTAATCTTAATGACTTTAAGGTTAGTTGTATGTTTTTGCACACCCTTGTATGAATATAGTATCATACTATGTTGGGGGCATTTGCTGCTTCTAAGACTGTCTCTGTCTATTGTGGAAAGAAAAACATTCCTGGTCACGTTGGGGAAGGGAAAATTGAAGAGAAATGGTGTGAATTCTTCCTTAGAATCAGAAGAAGTGAGACAGCTGTGGCCAGGAGTGGAGGAGATCTGGGAGGAGTCATTTCCTCACTGATAACATTAGCTCTCTCTGAAATATATGTCACCTAATCTAAAGCCTGTATTCTTATTGTTTACAAAATTATCACCTTGTTTGGTATACCTTTTCTGTAGAGATACTAGGCCCCAATTCATGCTCCAATATATTCAATTATAACTGTCATTCATAATGATAAGCCTAATTATTTTGCATCTCTATATAAATCTATATGTTTGTAGTATATCTCCAGAATTAGAACCATAGTCTGTAGAAGTGGGAGTAGTTGCTGATTGTTTTTTGTGATAGATAAATGATTAGTGAACATTTTCTGAATTAATGAATGATAGGGATCAGCACAACAGAAACTAGAAAATGTTTGAAATAAACTTATGCATTGTTTCTTCTGAGAATCTAAAGCCATGCTTCTTTGTGACACTCAATGTCAGCATATTGCTAGTTCTGAGGTCCTCTTGCTAGTGTGTTTTTTTTCCTTTAATAATCCCTCTTTATTCTTGAAGTCACGAGAAGCACCTTTACATTGTTAGATATGTAAACACCATCCCTGACTGGGGATAAGTAAACACTCTTCCTAACTGGGAATGGTGTTTTCTTTTATATAACCCAAAGATATCATTAAGGAGTCTTCACAAACAAGTCAGGCATCCCTCGTAGAGATTGTACTGATCTCATACAATGCTCACAAGAAACTCTCCATCTCTCTTTCTTTATGCCCCTTCTCTTACCTTTTCAGTCTACAATGAGATATTTTTTTTTAAGCAGTATGATAGGGCAAGACTCCATGAAGAATCAGAGCTACAAGGTCATTCTGCCTCCAAGGGCAACTTATTTCAATTCCCAACAGCTCTAATTTTAAGAATGCTCCTTTTCCTATGACAAGCTAATATTTGCCTGGCTGTAACTTTGATCAATTGGTCCTATTTCTGTTGGCTGGGACTCCTAAGCAAAACTATTTCCGGAGCAGGAATAGAACAGCTGCTTAACACCTCCCATATGCTATTGCTTTATATAGCTGAAAGTTGTAAGCCCCAAGCCCCCAGCACCTCAGACATGTATGCTGGCAGCCGTCTGTTCTCCTTTGTAAATAAATTCAGCTCTATAGACTTTCCTCAGATGACCCATTTATCCAAACTTGATTACTTTCTTTGTTGAATTAAACAGAGGAACAAAGCTTGTCTGGGTAACTCGTCTGTTTCTATACATAGTTTTGTTTTGGAGAAAAGTATAGCCTACTGGATTTGATTTTGAAATACCATTTTAATAACACATTTATTTGGTTACTGATTATTTAAAGAAGCACGCAATTATAGATTCTTCTTAGCTATTGGGTATCGTATTAGTCATGAAACAATATGTCAAGATTAAATATGTATTATACATAGGCACTGCTCATGAAAGATTGTTGAAAATTATACAATTTGTTTATTTCTCAATGAGCTACAAAGCATCATTTAAATTCTGTAGTAGCTGCAGTTAAAGTGTCCATGTGGTATATAGTAGCAGCCTTAATGTACCTCCAGGGTTATGGTACCACAGAACATCAGTGAAGGGAGCAGGACTTCAGGTTGTCTAGTCGGTATAAGGTTCCGCACTTTGACTCACTCAGCAGTATCCCACCCTGGGAAAAGCCAGTTTTCTTCATTTCATTAACTTGTGGGTTATAAGTTAATTTCGGGGGAGAATGCTATTATAGATTTGGATGAGTTCCATTAAACTCCATTTAAACTTTGACTGTAGGATGCATTAATAGAGCTTCAAAGTCAGTCAATCAAAAGATTGATGGGGTCTATAGAAGAGAATGTTAAATGGAATATTTGATACCAACTATTAAATTTTTCAGTGAAATTCTTTCAGGGCTCTCTGGATATACATATTTTGAAGCTTTCTTCAGTTTTTGATAGGGGTTCGACAACTGCCTTTCTACTGATTGTATCTTTGTTAATGTTTGAAAATAAGAGAAGCCACTTGTGAGAGTTTTATTTATGTTTCTAACATAAGGAGCTGGCTTATCTATTTGATTTTTATATGCACTATGCTGCTTAGCAGTATTATTGAAAGCTTTTAAAAGTATCTTTGAAGTTATAAATATCTGCTAATGTTTCAAAGAAGAATTAAATTCTGTTTTGTCCCAGAAAACTTCCAGGAGCTTCTAGTTCTATTTAACTTATGCAATGTCATTTTGAGGTGTAAAGCTTTTATTATGCCTTTGTTTCAACTGAAAGGGATAATGTTAGGCACTGCAGTCAATATACTGTGCTACTTTTTGTAACTGAAAACACACTGGATGTATTTTCTCTCAGAATGCATGTAATATAAATTAGGTTATTCCTTGTCAACAGAAACTCAGATGTACTATCAAAGCTGTGTCATTTGGAACACGTGCTTCTTGAGACCTCACAGAGAAACCAAGGAAGCTAGGATTCAATATGGCAATTCTTCAATACTGGGATATAAATGCTTTACATCTTACATCACATTTATTCATAACTCACTTTAAAGAGACTAATCAATGGAGCTAACCCAACTGTGGGAAAAGATGATGCCTACGAAGAAGTTGGTAGAGATGTTTGGATGGAGTATCTAGTCTACCTGCATTTCAACAAGATTGAGACTTTTCTGCATACATAATAGATACTTCCACAGTTGATATGAAGCTAAGGCATTATAATGCAATCAGAAAAACAATTAACAACTTTGAAGTCTAACATGAAAGAAGTAGGATGTTAGTGATACTTTGACTGATATTTCAATTTAAATAACCAAATGGCCCAAGAAACAAAGCTCTTCATAAAACCAATGCAGGAAATTTTAAAAGGAAATCTTAAAATTAGAATACCATCAAAGTTAGTTGCCACGATCTTAGCAGAAAGAGTATCAACATGGATAATTTTATATTCCAAAAGACTATGCAACTGGACACTCTATGAATGGGAACTGTGGGGGAGGGGATGAGCTCCATCGACTTGAGTTTCAAAATATCTAGCAATTCTCTCTTGATACGAGTTGCTTTTACAAGTATGTTTGTCTTCAAAAAGGAGGTTAATAATAAGACATAATTAAAGACTATCTGAAATCTTCTGAAACATTAAGCAAAGATGTGTATAAATAAGTAACAACTGCTTAAACGGATTGTAAAACAACCTTGTAGAAAAACCAATTGTTGTGCATTCTAATCTCTCTCTCTCTCTCTCTCTCTCTCTCTCTCTCTCTCTCTCTCTCTCTCTCTGTCTCTGTCTCTGTCTCTTTCTTTCTCTCTCCCTGTCATGAGGTGTTTTATTTTCGTCAATCACACAAATAATTTTCTAGGATATCCTATGGCAAACCAGTGAAATTTGGCAGTCCAATTAGTGGGGGACGGGATTATCCCCTTTAGAGACCAGAGTGCCTGGGTTGGTGTACATTTTTAACAATCATTGTTGTAGAAAATTTTCCTTTCCTTCCTTCTAAATTTGAAGTCTACCATATTTGTCTACATATATTGGTTTGACTTGCCCTGTTTGTTTAAATGTCCTATAGAATTAGTTTTCTTTATCACAACCTGAAAAGTATTGTATTCAGTATTGCAGCATGGATGAGGCTTTCTGGGAGTCACCGTGTTCTCGACAGAAAGTCATATACCAAATATAAGCAGAAAGAAGAAAGTAAAAAACAAATTCCTTCCATGTGTTTCAAGTTACAGATAAACAGCATTTCAAAGGTTACTTGTGGAAATTCTGTAGCTACTCTATTTATGAAAATGAAAAAAAAAGTTATGCAGGTGCAAAATTAAACAAAAATAGTATATTTATTGATATTTCTTGTATATTTAGCATAGACTTCTTATCCAGGCTCTTTCTAAACTGCACCCAAGGACAGAAATTCATAAATGTGAACCTGTTTTTGTCACAAATCCCCAAGACACAGAAAAAAAATAATTGAAACTTCCTGTGTATTAAATATAAGCTAAAGGGTTCAAAAAGGAAAGATGTGTTTGTCAGTACAAGGATTTTGCTGTATGCCAAGACTTGGACTTAATACCATCCTTAAGCAGATGGTACTTCCAAGTTGTGGAATTAATGAACTTAAAGTTATAACAGAAGTATGTGTAGTGTGTGTGTGTGTGTGTGTAAAATTATATGGATATGAAAATATTATTTTACAGGTAAAGAGAATTGATATTCTCACATAAAAAATGCTTATGTTTTTTGCTTTTGGTAGCAGACTCCACTCAGCATACATCTTTACTCTAATATCAACAAATCAATAAGATCCTATGTTATTTATGGCTTTTTAATTAAAATTTATTAATAATACTTTGATGATTTATTTTAAATCTGTGTATCTTTCAGGAGGATGTTTTTGAAACAGTACTTTGTCTGCAGAAGGTATTTTTTTGGGGGGGGGAATTACATTAATTAATGATTCAGTTCAGCAGGAAAGCAAAATCTGAATGGACAGTTGTGTTCAATAATTTGGTTATTGTAAAACACAAAAATATTGTGACATAGTAATACACAATGTCTGTTATCTGAGGGTGTATAATCAATAGTTGGTTATAATTGGCATTTAACTAAAATATAGCCTTGCTAACTTCATGGAACACATATTTTATAACATTTGTGTAGTCTTTATCTACTTGATATGACATATTTGAACATCATTTAGGGTTTGATTTCCCTATCTGAACTAATTCTCATAATTCTGATAACTTGCTTCTGTGGGAACAACATAACAAAGTTTACAGGAATCCTATGTTATCAAAAAGCAGCTACCACATTTCTTTTCTGTGGTAACTTATGAATTATTTCTTTTCTGTAGTTTTGCCAGTGGTCAATTGTGAATCCTTCATGTAGATTTAACCCCTTTTATTTCGTTTTTTACAACTTTGCAACTTCTCCAAAGTGTGTCTGGTTTTTATAATGTTCTCTGCTTCTTCCAGAACATATATGTCAGAGTCTTAAAGCTACCATCTCCAACATGAAAGTTTCTTTTCTTTTCTCTGTATCATACAACTCTTTAAACTCTTGTGTATATATTTAACATCTCTGTAAGAAGCTTTTAGAAAGAAAACACAAGTAGTTGAAAAATCTACTTATATTTAGAATGGTTTAGTATATATTAATGTATTAATAAATATTATTAATCTATTGTTAAGTATTAGACTGTAGCCTCTGGCCATGATGGAATTGCTCTGAAATCACCTAACTCAGGGTCAAAAACTCACCAATTTTGTCTCGCTATTCCACATGCCTTATACCAAAACAGTTCCCTAAATGAGCAAATCCTGCCTTTTCAAGCTCTTCCTTCTGCCTGATCTTTGCTTCTGCCGAACCAGAGCCCCTGTTAGCACTAAAGCTGTTACCTATCTAATTTTAGACTCATGTTCATGTTTAGTATCCAGATGAATTTGAATTCCAAATAGAGGTGAAGAATACTTGAAAGGGTTCAAGCCCGTATATAGCTGCAAAGCAAGTCTAAAATCTTCAGGAATTCATGTACTTTCACTTGCACTGTGTCTAGACTTTGATTCTGTTTGACATACTATCACAAGTGCTGAGCAAGTGATAATCCCTTTGAATAGCATCTTTGAGGCTGGGAAAAGGATAAAGCAAAGTGAGTCAGTGTTTGTTTGCAAATGATTGAAGTGAACATACATACTGTGCTGGCTTAAGACATGTGGCTCTGCATTTTTCTCATCCTTTCTAGAGGTTGGCAATTTGGTGCAAAAGACTTGTCATCAGCAAACTATGCTAATATACAGACTCTAGGATGCGTTTTCCAATAAGGCTAACTTTCTGAGTCACATCCCTACTAATCTTAGGGCATTTTATTGTATTGCTAAATTATAAAATCAGAATACTAATCTTTTAAAAATCTTCATATGTTTTGTGTTATGATATGTATGAAATTCTGTATAGCAATATGGCTGCACATTGCAGCTTGAGAAAAGAGAGCATATGAACAGTTTTATATCTTAAATGCTATGGGTAATTAAATCATTATTTCTTAAATATGACTAACTTATTTCTAAAGGTGAAAATGAAGGGTGCAGTGAAATTAAAGGCATCTCCTCTGACTTGCAAATGATTACCCACATAGTCTCTTTTGTAAATCTATGTGCACATGTGTATGAGTGCATATGTGTTCACGTGGGGGTAGTATGCAGGTATATGTGCATCTTTGTCGACACCAGGGATCAACCACTCCTGTCATTCCTGAGGATGGTTATCATGTTTCTTTTTCTTTCTTTCTTTCTTTCTTCCTTCCTTCCTTCCTTCCTTCCTTCCTTCCTTCCTTCCTTCCTTCCTTCCTTCCTTCCTTCCTTTCTTTCTTTCTTTCTTTCTTTCTTTCTTTCTTTCTTTCTTTCTTTCTTTCTTTCTTTTTCAGGCAAGCTCCCTCAATGGCTTGGAACTCACTGAATCAGTTGGTTTGGTTGGCCAGTGAGTTGTAGAGATTCACCCACATCTACCTCCCATAGCTGGGATTACAAACCATTCCTGCTTTTCCTTTAAAGTCATTTCTGTGGAATGAATCTCAGGGCCTAATGCTCACCAAAAAATAAAAAGAAAAAATAAAAAAACCCTTTTATTCTCTGAGCTACATTCCCAGAACAACTCTACATTATCTAACAGAACCAAGACACTTGATGCACTCTAACAGATGTAGACCAATTTTAGTAAGAGAGAGAATGTAGTCGCAATGCCACTGAACTGAGATTCACCTGGAACTCCCTCGATTTCAGTAGGTGTCAAACAGAATCCCTAAATTTCCTTGCATTCAACTCATAAAGATCAACCTTGGAGAGCAGGAACCATTTCCATTTTTCAACATAGGGGCCGCTGATAATTTCGGACCTTCCTTATTTAAAGCAAATCATAATATTTTACCTCTTAAAGTGCTAGGTTTTTATGCTACAGATGACAAAAGGGAAGATATTACCATAGAAAGAAATTCCACATATTGGAAACAAGTATTTTTATTTATTTTTCCTTTTTTCCTTTGCTTTTCTTTAAATTTATTTTTCTGTCACACATTGCATTCTGAGAGCAGATTCCCCTCCCTCCATTCCTCCAGATATTCCCCACAATCACTTTTCCTCTCTCCCATATCAACTCCTCCTTCATTTCCCTTCAGAAAAGAGCAGATCTCCCATGGATATCAACCTAACAGCATAACAACTTACAATAAGATTAGGCATATACCCTCATATCAAGGCTGGGTAAGGCGACCCAGTAGGAGGTGTCCTACAAGAACACCAAGCTATACAACCAAATACATAGAGAGGGCATAGCTCAGACTCCTACAGGCTCCCAGACTGGACTTCGATTTAAATTTAGAAATTTAAAATCTTTTGATTAAAAGGTCTCTGTTAATCATTGAACTCTAGCAATCATGAGTTATCCCAAGGAAGTACAGTCATTCCTTTGATTTCATATAGCCAGTCTGCCATTATCTTTCATAAATATATAACATTTGGAATTTTTCTTATAATCACTATAATAAATTATACAAATTCTCTCACTTAATTTGAAGCTGTTAACCTAAATCATAAGTGCTAAGAATGGTTAAAGTCAAGCTCAAAGTAAACAAGCTAAACTTTCTAATTTTTAAAATTACAAGTCATACAAATTCTTTTTAATAAAACACAATTAGATAACTTTAGGGTTATATTAACATTATGCTCCATTATTAGCCAAAAACACTTAAATATTTTAAATACATGATTTTTATGAATTTAAGGAGTAAAAATAAATCAATAGCAAGTTGAGTTGAATAAATTATACATATTCCTAAAATTGGAAGAGGTCAGGACAACTTTCTTTTTTTTTAGATATATTTATTAATTATGTATACAGTATTCTGTCTGCATGTATGCCTGCAAGCCAGAAGAGGGCACCAGATCTTATTACAGATGGTTGTGAGCCACCATGTGGTTGCTGGGAATTGAACTCAGGACCTTTNAGATATATTTATTAATTATGTATACAGTATTCTGTCTGCATGTATGCCTGCAAGCCAGAAGAGGGCACCAGATCTTATTACAGATGGTTGTGAGCCACCATGTGGTTGCTGGGAATTGAACTCAGGACCTTTGGAAGAGCAAGCAGTGCTCTTAACCTCTGAGCCATCTCTCCAGCCCCAGGACAACTTTCAAATAAAAAAATATTTTATTTATTCTGAGCATATTTCTGTGGTATAGGTATGGTGTTATTTTCTGTTGGTTTTACCTGTTTACTTTAACATTGAAAACATTTGCCCACAAACATAAGATAACTTCTACAATTTTTTTCACTACAAAATGAAACAGGTAAAAGAAACTGACAGAAAATGTGTAACTCCATGGTGGATATTCTTAATAGAGTAACTAATGTCTCTGAGACTGCAACTCTCAGGAGGAACCCTACGTATTGCAGTGCTATTCGGTCTACTGGAGGACTGTGACACACTTGTTCCTTATCCGAGGAAGCCTTTCCCTTCCAGTTCGTTTCCTCTGAGCTCTTTTTGTTTTTTAAGCTCCTTTTTCTCCCCAAGGGGTAGTTCACATACCCCACTGTTTCAAAGTTGAAGCTCACGTTCCACTTTCCCTGTGTTCCCACAGTGCTCCTGCGTCTTTGGGGTTGGATTTTTCACCCTTCCCTGAAGTTACTTGTTATGTTCTACACGTGACCATGGAGCAGTCAAGAGAAACGTTCTCATTCATTTTGTCTCAGCATTTATCAAACTCTGTAGCACGGCACACTAAATGAAAGAACGGTCGCTGTAGTTTTGTTAGATCCCCCATCTCTATTTTTATCTGATACTAAAAGGCATGGAGTTATAATGGGATGTATATTTTGATTACATTGTGTAGCATTTTCATTTTTGATGGAGTTGAGATTCTGCTAAAATAAACTACTACTAAAAAAGTGAAGATTAAATTAACTTGGACACATGTTGTGTACAGCTATTTGGGTGCAAGTCCTTCCTTTCGTGACAGCTCAAATGTATATTGGATATATACCACATGTTAGAAACAGGAAGTAAAAACAAGTAGCTCACTGTACTATCAAGCTATAAGTGCAAGGACACAGGACAGAGAGCGTCCAACAATTCTAATTGGGACTACTTCTTTAACTGAGCAAATTATGCTGTCTTACTGTTGATACTTGCAAAAATTGTGGAAAATACAGTAATCATCTCTAGTTATACCTTTCAAATATAATTTAAAATTCTATATTTTGATTATACTTGTTCTCAAAAAACCTAACTATATTTTATATATAGTATTTCATTGATTTTAAAATATCTCAAGTTGTATCTTTTAATATTATTGGATATCCTGATTATTGTCAGTTTTAGTTGATTTTTTTTCTCTTTGGCTCTTTGGTTTCTTGGGCTCCTGCCACCCAGCTCCCAAATAAATACACACAGAGGGTTTTTGCTTTCTTCTGAATGCTCAACTTTAGCTTGTTTTGTCTCTAACCCTCTTTTGTTATCTGTCTGTCTTTTGTTCTCTGGACTTTTACCTTTTCCAATTTCTATATATCTTTTCTCTCCTTTTTATTACATGTCTGGCTGTGTAGCTAGGTGGCTGGTCCCTTAAGTCCTCCTCTCCTCTTTTTCTTGTTTGTTAATCCCTTTCTCCCCAGATTTCTCCTCATATTTATTCTCTCTGCCTGCCAGCCCCTCCTAATCTTTTTGCTGCCTTACTATTGTCCGTCCAGCTCTTTATTAGAACCATCAGGTGTTTTAGACAGGCAAAGCAACACAGCTTCACAGAGCTAAACAAATGCAGCAAAAAGAATGCAACACATTTTTGCATCATTAAACAAATGTTCCACAACATAAAAAGTTGCAACACATCTTAAAGTAATAAACCACAAGAATCAGTACCTGCTTTTACCATGCTGTAAGAATATTTGCCTACTGATACATGCCCTTGCTATGGCTAAGTCTTTGGAAGATGTTTGGGAAATGTTCTAAGTAGATAGCAAAGTACTCCCAAGGGACTTAATGTTAAACAGAAGATCATTGAAATCTCCCTTTATTCTAAAATATAAGTTACTGTATGTATTATGATATTTTTGTGCAAATATATCATATAAGAGCAGATCCCACCACACGCCACCCTATTCCCTTTTTCACACTCCCTTTAATCGCTTGCATTTACCTTACCCAGTTTCATGTCTACCTCTATGACCTGTGTACACAAAGCAGAGGGAAATGTAGGAAAATGAAATAATTATATCCTTAGAAATGACTTAATTTGATTACTATGATCATTTCCACATTCATTCATTTTCTTTTAAATGAAATAAGCCATTTTCTTTATGGCTGAAAACTTTCCATTTTTACTATTTGCCACTTTCTCTTTATTTATATCTAGCTACTCTGAATGGTGTTTCAGTGAACATCATTGTGCAAGTATTATGGTAAGGTGGCTTGGATTGTAGTCATGGTATATCTAGGTTGTATTGTAAGTTTGACTTGGTTTTCTGAGGAACTTCATATTGATTTCCAGAGTGGCTGGACTGTAACAGTGAAAAAGCCTGAAATCTTACTCTACCTAGTTATCAGAGATACGATTTTAACTTGATATTAAAATTGATTTAAAAATACTTTATAGTATATGTATGTAGTTATTATATATATTTCATATATACATACATGTTAATTTTAGTGTCAATTTATATTTGAAATATGAATGACTTTTTATAATAATGTCATACACAGGACAGGTATAATCCCATTATAACTTGAAACACAAATTTCTAAAATCTTAGGCTTTGTCGAATCTACGAATTTAGAACTTCTACATTCAGTTCATGCAACACTTTCATTTTCTCTTTCTCAAACTGCTTCTCTCATTATCACCTCCTAATTTCAAGGTCCTCGGAATCAGCAAGTGCCTTCCAGTCTCACAGTTGTTTGCTGTCTCTTCCACCTCATCTATAATTCTAACTTAGCCCAATTATCATGTTAAATAAGGCCCCAAAACTGAAGCATTTGGAAATAAATTATGGATCAATTCAGAGAATTTCCAATCATAGCCCAGAGGGATCCTCAACGCCATTACTATGTAATCAAGTGTGAATCATATACTTCATTGAAGCATTCCAGCACTATAAATAAAAGCTCCTTACCACAGTTTATATTTTTCACCACAAAATTTGAATTCTCTTGACTCACATCCTTCAAGATATCAGAAAGTACTTGTCTGTAACACATCATACATCTTGCTTACAAGTGTAAGTGAACACACTTTTCCAACCCACATATCTTCTGTGGGCTTTTTTCAGGAGAATTTTCTCTTTAACTTTACCTGGCCTGAGCATCAAGTCCCCGAGTCCCTCCCTCTGTGCTCCTGTCATGGATGGCACTGGAGTTTATGTCACCAGATTGAAATGTTCTTCATCCCGTTTCTTTCTCTGCACTGCACTCAGGTGTGCTTTGCCTGAAACAACCGTTTACTCTTTTTGTTTTATTGGCATGTTATTGTTGCCTCTTCATCTATGCTTCCTTGTGGAAACCGGGCTTAGGAACAGGCACTTATATGAACTATTCCTGTACTGTCTTCCTTTGGCTTAACTTCCGCTTTGTTCTCGCTTGTTGTGTCTTATGCTCTCCCCAAGATGTTGCTGTGATGGATGTTTGGTTGTTACTGTGAGGTCCTGAGGCAGTGCTAAGGTGTGATTTAGAAGGTCATGGGGTCAGGAACCATAGCTTTAAAAGAGTTTAATGACCAAAAATAAATAAATAAATAAATAATAATAAAAAAAAGGCCGGGCGATGGTGGCGCACGCCTTTAATCCCAGCACTCAGGAGGCAGAGGCAGGCAGATCTCTGTGAGTTCGAGACCAGCCTGGTCTACAGAGCTAGTTCCAGGATAGGCTCCAAAGCCACAGAGAAACCCTGTCTCGAAAAACCAAAATAAATAAATAAAAGAGTTTAATGTTGATGTGACAGACAGCATTAGTTCTTGTGGAAATGGGTTATTCTCAAGGAATTTGCCTTTTGTTGTTTTTACACAGCACTGGATCGTCACAGATGCTATCACAAGACTCTAGCAGTAACTCAGCCCTCATTTTTACTTTTGTGTGTGAGTTAATGGAGGATTTCATTAAGTTTCCTAGCTGGCCTTTAACCTGGAATCTTCCTACCCCAGCCTACTAAGTAGTAATGCCTCTGGCCATGTTGTTTGTCTTGACTTCCTCACTTCCTTCTTATCTTTCTATGTGATATCTTCTTCATGAAGTCCCTGTTGGATTCTGCTTACCATGGGGCTCTCACCAGAATCACCAGATCAGACCATTTTCTTGAACCTTGGAATTGTAACCAAGGAAAACTTTCTGTGTTCGCAAAGCCATGGCAGGACAAATCATGTTCAGATTCTGTGTGTCCTTCAGTAGCAGCAACTGGCAGACTGTGCAAATTCTGCATGCCCGCTTACTTCTTTACCTTCTTCTAATTTGTGAGCTGTTCAAAGGCAGAAACATCAAAAAAGGAATCACTGTAAAAATAAGAACTTGAATTCTCTTATATTATCCAGTAATCCTCTTTACTTTATAGTATAATTCCCTTAGTATATTTGGAAATTTTAATTTAAAATGAATTATTTTGGGAAAATGTTGACTTTGCTTATTTGATTGAAATATGAATAATGCTTAACAACTCTAAGATGTATATTGATAAGGCAGCCTGACTTCAAAGCTAGGCTCCTGCATGTAATCTGCAGAGATTTGCACTATCCTTCTGCAATATTCACACAGAGACTCTACTCCCTGCATCAGCACGGAAACCTGGCCTTCCTGGAGACTGGAAGTCATTAATGGAGTCTCCAGCTGCAATGGAAGCACTGTCAGTGGCTGCTGGCCTCATCTATTCAGTGTTAACAGTGTTAGGTAAAGCAGATGATCCAGCCAACCTTGGACTAACTCACGCTGTTTTTCATTTCTTTCACCGTTTTCCATATTTCCAACCCACTCATTAACTGCAGAAACAAAGGAACCTAGGGAGAAGCGGACAAACGCACACAACTGGGAGAGGAGTTATGGCCACTATTCCCGCATGGAAAATAAGATGCAAAGACATGTAGAATAATCCTATGCCATCCATCAATATAAGACCTTTAAATTAGCATATGTCAGACTCCCTCCTTGTGTTCTTATTTCAGATGAGGTAAAATAACACCTCCCACCTACCATCTATGGCACCTAAAGAGCAATCATTTTAGAGGAGACAGTGCCCTTGAGGGAAACTCTTTAAAATTGTTCCGTTTCATTTATCTTTGTTTTCTCTAATTCACTCTTTTCTCAAAATTATCAATTCTCTTCCCTTCCTTTTTATAAATTACTAGAGTGTTAAATAGATTTTTATTTTTATTACATTATCAATAAAAATTTTATGTCAGCAATATTTTCTCTCTGTAATCTTAATAGTAAAACATGGACTTTTGGGTCTATAAGTTGTCTTATTTCACTTATAGTTTTTGTTTCTTATTCATTTATCTGTTTTTATAAGGCTTATTTGCCTTCCTTTATTTGTATTCCTCTTAGAGATTAATAACATAATATTAAACAAACTTCAAAATAATGCTATCATCATAAATATACATGCTGTGTATATAATTAATATATACTAATATATTTTTAGTGTTTTCTAGAATAGAATTAAAAAGAGTGAGATATTATTAAAATGCAATATAAACACTGTAAAATCCTTAAATGATCAAAAGAATAATATTCTATAATTATACAAACAACAAACATTTATTTTTCTACAAAATGCAAATTATGGGTATTTATTTGTTTTCTATCTGCTGTTCTTAGAACAGTAAGAGGTAAGAGATAAAAATCCATATAAATTAGTGTCTTTATTCTCAGGAACTTATATAAACATTGTTTTTATTGATTTCAAAAGTTTTTAAAAATGATACTATTATGCTTTTACTATTTAATGAGTCTCAATAGTGCTATCTGAACTTATGGTACACCTCCATCCCATTCTCTTTAAAAATCAAAAAGTTCCTGCTAAAGTATAATTATTATATAATTATATAATGTGTGTAGAAATAGTCTTAGAAATAATCTATTCATTTTCTTACTATTCATGCACTCATCTATTCATATTTATTTCTCTACTACACTATTGGGAATAGAAGGGATTGACTCCAAGACCTGAAGCATACTTGGCAAGTATTCTACCATTAAACTATTCCCAGCCCCAAACTGTACTTTTAAAGATTCTGACATCCCCAAACTTTATCCCATTCTGTCATTTCATAGATGAGAAAATTAAAATTCATGGGGGTTAAGCTGGTTGCCATGGTTGACATAATTCATCAATCAAGCAGGTTTATTTTCTCTGTGGAATGTTCTTTCTGTGACAACCTTTAGCACATCCATTTGCAGCAGTGCCACCACCAACAATGGAGCCCTGGTCTCTTCTGGTAACAGCTGACCTTCTTCTGAATAAGATGATATGGCAGGAGCAATGCACAGGACTTTGAGCTACAGGAGGAACATATGTGTTTGCAGAATGAGAACCTGTGATTATATATTACTGATTATTTCTCCGTTTGTATGATAAACCATCATGACTAAGAGAAACTTTGGTGTAGGAGATCCTTCTGTTTGTGTGTTGCTTTCATTGGTTGAATAAAGAGACTGCCTTGGCCTTTTGATAGGGCAGAACTTATGTGGGCAGAGTAGACAGACAGAATTCTGGGAGGAAGAAGGGCAGAGTGGCAACGGCATGTATCTCTGCCTTGAGACGGAACACCACCAGCTATGACAAAGTATTCAAATAAGTGACCCCGTGGGGAACATTTCTCAGCTGAACCACTGTGTTCTTCCACTGAATACCATAGGTGCATGGCCATCTCATGATAGAAAATATATTTTTTTAAACTTCAAATTTTCCTGTAGCTATTAAAAGTCTTATCAATATTCAAAAGCCCAGGTTCTTTTTCAGATTCAATCTACTCTCTTCAATGAAATCCCCTTAAAAACAAACAAGCAAACAAAAACCCACAAAAAACAAACTCCATATTTATAAGTCACAATATAGAAAATATATATTTCCATTACATCCAAAAAGGGAGAAATAGGAGCATAATTTGGAAAGATTGAACCAAAGCAATTCTCAAAACCATCAGGGCAAATACAAATCCTGTACCTCTACCCTTGGTATCTGAGCCTTCAGGTTCAAAGGGCTTAGAGGGATCCTCTCCTTCAGCTTCTCTCTCTGCACCGTCTTTCTCTCGGGCTAGTTCATTCCACATACGTTCTTCTCTTGGTAGGTGCCTCACAGCTCTGGCATCTCAGTCATCTTAGGGTCTCTACCTCAACCCAGACGTCACTGGTCTTAGTGACTCTCTGAAACTACAGATGAAGAATACAGAACCCCTCCCCCCAATCTTGTATATTTTCTTTTCAAATCCAGGTCCAGCTATATGATAATGCCTCGTTCTTCTGTGGTCTTAAGATGCACACAGGTTGCCTTGGGCCTCAGATTCTGTACAGTAATTCTGGTGAAAAATGTCCCTAGACATTGTTTCTAGGAGCTGAAAACTCCCTAGGTTCTCCCTGGGGCAAAATTCCTAATTTTCAGTACAGAGCTAGGCGCTTCAGGCTTAATAACACTTATGTCAGTCTCTTTATCAGCACATGACTTACTTAAAGACTTGAACTTTTTGGTATTATCTTTCTGTCAGACTGCATTTTTATCATTCTTTTTTTAAAATTGTAGACCTGTATATGACTAATCAGTAATCACTCTTGCAAAGACTACATGTTATATTGACTTGAAATTTTGTCTGCCTGAGAAATTAGTCCTTTAGTTTTTAATTCATAAATACTTTTACAAATAGTTCTAGACAAAGTATCACACCAACAGTCCCTGATAAATTTTGATTCCCTCTGAAAAAGTTTGAGGTAGACTTCCACTGTTTGGGTTATTATCAGCATTAATGACTTCAGCATTCTTATAAGACTGATCTCTTAAATTCTGTCTCTGGAACCTACTGACTTTTTTTTAGCCCACATTTTATATTCTTCCACAAAATGTATTATCTATAATTTTAAAATGTCAGCAATGTATCTAAGAGGAAAATGGAATCAAAGATGAGAAAGGTACATGGGTCATCTAAAAATTAAAAAAAATAAAACAGGACAAGCAGATCTGGAAATGGAGGGACTTCATTTGAAAAAATCATACAAAGTCTGCTGTTACACTACCTCTGAATCACAGATGTGATGTTAAACAAAATAAAGCAGAATCTCACAGAAGAAAGGTAAAACCATTACAGTAACAAACATGTGCATTCAATTTCAAACATAATTAGCTTTGAAAATATTGACAACATACAAGTGCTTTACACTGAAGTTTGATCATCTTCATATCAAAAATTCTTAGAAGAAAACATAGGAAATATGTATCCATACATTTGTGTAGTCAATCTAGAAACATGCATCTAGCGTGAATAACATGGTGCTAATGAGGTGACTTTTGTGTCTTGATGTAATTTTTAAATTGTGTATTGTTCTTTTCTAAAGCTTAATTGAAATATGATGAAAGAAATTTTATAATTCATTTTCTCTAAAAACTTGGCCACATACCCCATCTTCACCCAATACACATAACAACACATGATAGAGATCTCAGTTTGAGAGAGACAGCAAAACAGATTTTATATCCGATGTCTATAATGAGGCTAAAGATGACTGTACTCTTTCACCATGTTATCTTGTTATCTAGAATTGTTCTGACTGATGTCCTAGTATACTGGTTCATGCCTAGAACCAATCAAATGGGAAACAACAAAGAACAAGACTCTATTTCTTTGAAAATTCCTAATATGGATGTGTGTATGACTCCAACCTGTTTTAAAAATACCTTCATAAAAGATTCATATATGAAATTAATTCCAGGGAATCATGCTTAGCAGAGAAATTTTAATTATCATATTTTATTATTATTTTTCTTCATCAGGAATATAATACACATTTACAAATGTGAAAATATCACATAGAATATTTTTTTTACTTGTTTTCTTTTTCCTCTAGTATTTAATAGATGCCTTTGGGTTGCACTGGTTTTATTGAAGGTTGTCAAAACATCTTTCTGGAAGAAATCGAACTCACAAATTTCTAGCGATGCTCTTTACTTCAAAAATGCTGTTGTTAAAGTGCCTTTAATTTTTCTTTTTCTTCTTAGCACATCCCCCAACTAATCAAAAAGAAAACGAGGTTTACTTTTCTATATCAATTTGATAGCCACCATTGTCCCAACCATGGTCCCTTTCCTCAGTGCCTTGTAGGGAGATGACAATATTGTGTTTCTACCTCTAACTGATGATGTGTGAAAATCCCCAAGCACTGGGCAATTTACGTTATGATGTTGACGAATGACTGGGGTGGTTTATGCACAGAGTAAATAAGAATGCCTCCTCTCTTGCTAGTTATTCATTAAATATTCAGTGGAGAGTGACACAATTTCTAATAGAATGTGGTAAACTTTAAAAGGAACCATTAGATACTTAAAAACACAGAATGGTATACTCATATTAATATTAAAAATCTTGGTCTAAAACATGGAGCTCAAACAAAAGAAATCAAGGAATCACGAAAACTTTCTTCATGTTTTGAATTTGGAACCACGTGTGGCAGAAGCATTTAGAGGCCCCAAAACTGTATGATTTTTTTTTGTTTTCTAATTTTCACATTTAGTTGCTTCCAAACAGGAGTGATGGTTAAATATCATTCAAATAATATTCAAAACTTAGCAGAATAATGCCCATTATAATCTTTTTATTCAATTTTTATAAGCACTGAGCAATATGAATCCATTTCTCTCATTTTGCAATCAAGGGTGGAGAAATAATATAGCTTGTAGGAAATGAACCTGAGATTTGAACCCAGGTACTCTAATTGAAAAGTTCAGCTCTCTGTGCTTTATTGTTATCCTCTGTTTATTTTAGGTTTCTTGAAATCTCAAAATCTTTTTATAAAACAGTTAAGAAAAAAAGCACTTTTCTCAGCAAATTAATTTTCCACTTTTAGTTGTTCTGATTAGTTACAAGTCTTAAGACTAATGCTAAATGTTTCACAAATGCTTAAAATATTCTACACAGCACATGAATAAGGGTCCCTTCATTGTGTAATTGACTCTCCTCTTCTTAGAAAAAAAAATAAAAAGTTCGCTGAGCTGACATGGAGAAACCTTTTTATTTGTCTATGCAGTTCATGCACCAGGATAAAATAAAAAAAAAAGTATAAGTTCCTTTATCCAGTACACAAAATTAACCTTCCTTTTTCATGAACCATTGAACTTAATAATATTTTTTCAAACTTACACACACATGGAAAAATTCAATCTCACTTAAATGGAATAACAGAGTTCAAAGGAGCAATCATAATTTAGTTGGGCTAAATAAATGTGGTTGGCCTCATTTACATGTCTTGTTTACGAGTACCTTGACTAAGAAATACAATGTTTGATCACTTTTGATTGGTTCATCTGTAAGGACTATAAAATAACTTAATGTTTTCCCTTAATGCTCCTTTCTATTTTTATTTGGGAATCATCATCTCACCTTCTTTTCCTAGCTGACTTAAGAAATATTTTAGTTCATGTATAGGTTGTGGCTCCTGCCCCCTCCAAAGCCTTTCTGTTTCTGCCAGCTATAGGAGAAAGATAGACAAGATGAAGTCAGTCTACTGTCAGACACTGACAGAGCAGAGAAATACAGACAGATGGATAACAGATAGTAGGGTTCTAAGTACCCTACAATTTATTGAGGCAAATACAGGAGGGTTGAGTGGCAAATTACCTACACTGTTCACAAAGCAGCATGCAGCCCTGCTTGCCAGCTACCCAAATTGTTTCTGGGTAATTTGCTACATTTCTACTTTGTTGTGCTATATCAAAGGTATGACTTTGAGTTTCGAAAATCCCCTGTTGAGAAAGGTCTGCCCAACAACAAGCAATATTTGAAATGTGATGTTCAACAAAATGCACACACTTTTATCTTACAGGCCTGAAAAGACAACTTCGGTCTTATTTTTGTGAGTATTAAAAAGAGATAATTCATTATAGTTAATATTTGTAGAGTGTTTCTTTTCATCTGAAAACCTTCACATCTATCACATTCACACCTGGAAATCTGAATGTGATGTGATGCTGGTGAATTTCAGATATGGAAGTTACATTTCAAATGCATATTTTTCACCCTGCAGCAAATTTAGATGAGAATCAAATAGCAATGCTATAGGCTACTGAGTTACAAATTAAGATTTGACAGAAACACTTTTATAATATACTACTGGAAAGAAATGGAAAAATAGCAGGGAAATAGGGGGTTTACATTGTATAGGAAAAGCAATGTTATAGGGGTATTTCTCTCGTTAGACCTCTCTGGATAATTTTATTTGTCATTGATCTCTTGTGAAGGAACCTCAGAAATAATTTTCTTCAGCCACATTAATTATAGAAAATGTTCTAATCCATCCATTGGAATGAATATTTTCTTAGTTAGGGTTCCTATTATTGTAAAGAGACACCATGACCATGGTAAGTCTCATAAAGGAAAAGCAATTAACTGGGATGGCTTACATTTTCAGAGGTTTAGTCCATTATCATCATGGTGCGACATGGTAGTGTGCAGGCAGACACGGTGCTGGAGAAGGAGCCAAGAGTCATATGTCTAGCACTGTAAGAAATAGGAAGTGATCTGAGACACTAGGTATAGCTTGAGCATAGGAGACTTCAAAGCCCACTCCCACAGTGACACACTTCCTCAAGCAAGAGCACAGCTCCTAATAATGTTATTCCCTATGAGCTTATGGGAGACAATTACATTTAAACTCCCACAAACACTATCGAGAATTATTTGGTTGGCCTCCTAATCCATTGAATTACATTTAAAATTTTAATTTAATTTTCAATAGATTTTATAGAGAAAAGAATTATAGATTCTTGTCTCAATCAGATCTCCAAGAGATGGCATTCTATAAGGACAAAGCATGATACAATAAAACAAGGAAAAAGCCCTCATATTGAGGCTGAAAAACCCAAGTCAAGAGTCTTCCAAGTGCAGAAAAAAAAGAGCTAGAGACAGATCCACTCCTACAGTTAGGAGTCTCTTAGAAACACCAGATAACAGCCATACCATACTCAGAAGACCTGATATGTTTCCATGCAGGACCAATGCTTGCTGCTCCAGTCTCTCTGAACCTATGTGAGCCCCAGTTAGTTGATTCAGTGGGCCAGTTCTCCTGTACCTTTGCTCTTTGTATGCTTTTTAAAATTACACAGCAAAATTACACAGAAAAACAAAACATCGTTTAAAAGACAAAAAATGTCATTTTCATAAAATATATCCGAAACCTTTTATTTCCTGAATGAATTTAGAGCAGCTAAGTCACCATGAATGACAACATTAGGGGGGTGTCTGCTAGCTATCACAAGGTACTATAATGAATAAAGATGTGGTTTTGTAAAACAGTGTGGATCAGCTTCAAAATATCTTTAACCTATCTTGGTTTATCTAGTCTGTTGCAGAAACAATACAGTTGGAAATGTTCTCCCAGTAATAAATAATCTTTCTTATATTCATCTCCAAACTTATGTTTTCTTAATTCTCTATGTCCTGATGGTAGGGATAGCCCAGCCCCTTAGAGGGCGTGTTCACCTCGGGTTAATGTTTACATATAAATCTGTTGAGCATGAGCCCCGCTGCTCTCTTTTTTGTATTTCCTGCTCATCACTGGATCCCTGGTGTTGTAAGCTATCCCTTCATTAAAATTTGCTGTTTCATATTAAGCTAGCCTGGTAATTATGCCGACTACATCCACACAGAAACTTTCCAAAGTGAATTCTTAAGTTATTCCACAATTATGGCTTACCACTAGAAATTTGTCAAGAAGAAACTTTGAAATTATCACAGAAGCATAATTTTACCTTAACGTTGGTTAACTCCCTTCAAATCCAGCAGCAACCCGGATAAATGAGTGCTCTCTCCAATGCTTGAATCTGCCTTTTTTCTATACTCATCACGACACTACAATTTCATACCTGTCTCATTTATTTGCTGTGTTAGTCAACTTTCCATGACTGTAACAAAATACTTAGAAACATTCAACGTAAAGGTGTTGAGAGCTGCGATGGGAGTGTATGGCAGGTGACAACTAGTGTTCAACCTAAAGAAGATTTTATTTTGGCTGACAATTTTAGAGATTCGAATGCATAGACAGTTGTCTGCATTGCATGAATCAGAAGCTTGATAAAATATCATGAATATATTCACAGAAGAGGCTTCCATCTTCTATATGGTCAGCAAGGAGAGAAGGGGAATGTCTGGGATCCTAATGTTCCTTTGAGGAGTATATCTCCACTAGCCTTCTTCTTTCAACTAGTCAACTACCTACTAAAAGTTTCAAATGTTCTCATAATACCACAATATGGGGATCAGGTTTTTAACACATGAGTCCTTGGGGACTACTGAAGACAAAAAATAACACTATCTCTTTGCCATATCTTACTTAAAGGTGACTGATTTGGTTTAAACCCTCCACTCACTCTGAGCAGTAAAATATTTTTAAAAGATGAGTGAGATTGCATAATTCAACTGCTCAAAACATTTCATTTTCCACATTACAGAGAGTAAAATAGAAACGCCACCATGCTGGTTTTCAAGGTCCTGAAGCACGTATGAAATTTCTACTAAGAGACGTTTGTCATTTAAGGCTCACTGGATTTCTTTAACTCCTGACATGAGTCAACCTTATTCAGTCAGCCTTGCTGATAACTCTGCTTATTCGTGTCTAGCATGCACTTGTCCTGCATCCCATGTGATCAGCAAGTGGACTTTCTCTAGAGCTCAGCTCTAGATTGTTCTGAGAATATTACACAAAATCAGACACAATGTCTTGAAAAGACACAACTCCATATCTAGAAGGGTAAACTTGTGATCCCATTTACTCAAGAAGCTGAGACAAGAGGATGACATTGGATTGGTAGTTTTAAATTTGCCTTCAAATATGATCAGATAATATAGCACACACGTTTCTATATGCATATATTATATATGAACACATAATGAAAATTCAAATAAGCCTAATCAGAAGATCTGACCATCATTTGTAAAACATGGCTTGAGTATGATAAGAATGTGTAGTTCTGTAACTCCTTATCAAATTCCATTTCTTATATGTAATACATGAAACCCAGAAATGTTATAACTCGTGTATATTTCTGAAGATGTGCTCTGTTGAGTGTGTTAATTCTATCCAGAATATTTCCTGTGCTTCAAATGAAACATTGGAACTCTTTTTCTTTCAAATAATCACCAAGGTGCCAGTGCACTATTCAGAAAGGTTAAAAACTTTCATTCTCTCTTTAATAGTCATTTCCTCACTCTCTAGCTAGCTTTTAACTTCCGTGCCATTTTGACATGGAATTAAAAATATCCTACAGCAATCATAAAATGTTTGACCTTTCTGTCCTAAAATAAAAGGATATAAAAAAGGTGATATCATCTGTAGGGAGAGTATCTTCAACTCCATAAAACATCTCAGCATGCCACATGTTTGATCATGTAGCTTGTTCACAGACTTTCTCCCCCTCACCACCCATGTTTTTGTGTCACTGATATGTTTGATTTAATTCCACATGTTTGTATGACTTTTTTATTTATAACAAATAGTACTAATAAGGAAGAAAGATTGGAAATGATTTTTTTTTTTTTTTTTTTTTTTTTTTTTTTTTTTTTTTTTTCAGGACATGAGGACAAGGACGCTATGGCCTGCTTGGTTTGGAATAAAGCAAGGCTGGGAACATTAGATGGTTAGAGAATTGAGTTGTTGCAGCCTAGATTCTGAATTCATACACTTTCAATGAAAAAGCAAGAAATCATCACTCCCGTGTATTCTCTGCAAGACACAACTCATTTATTTAGGCCTTTGCTGGGCAGGTTCTTTTTTCCAATTGTTTGTTTATTTTCATGATTGAGGTCTGTTCCTTAGGCTCGGTGGCAACCCTGCTGAATCCTTTAATGTATGACACACAAACCTAAAATGTATTTTTCTTTGTATGGACTTCTCAAATATGAGAAAGAAAGCTATTAGATTAAAACTGTTTTAGTTATTATATTCAGTGACAGTTTCCTGTATCTGGAGTGACGAACTGAGCCAACAAGGGAATTGGCTCAATTCAGGATTAGGTTTTGTTACCCAATTTAGTGATTATAACTTCCAAGCACTGCTAAAATATCGATTAACCCCAGTGTCCCTTCTGTAAGTTTTCTAAATCCCGATAGGTTCAAATGTCTATTAGCTGACGGTTCCATATGGACTGCAGCGAGTTTCATTGTGCTTTTACTTCTAATCTGTGCTTATCATTCCATGATTCACTAAAGTGGTGTGTGTGTGTGTGTGTGTGTGTGTGTGTGTGTGTGTGTGTGCGCGTGTGTGATGTAGGTTGCAATTGTGCTCCCTATATGTGTGCCTATAGGGAAAAGAGCTCCACATGGAGTTCCTCTATTTATTTTTCTCTAAATTATTTTTTGAGCCTGAGTAGCACACTGAACTTGAAGCTTCCCTTTGACTACACTGGCCAGTGAACTTCCAGGATCCACCTGCCTCTGCCTCTGCAGCACCAGGTTCCAGGCATGCATGTGTCCATGCCTGGCTTTTGCATAGGTGAGAATGAGAACCCAGGAGAGCATGTTTGTCAGTAGGCACTTTACCTACTGAGCTACCTCCTAGCCTTAGCTAATGGCCTTTGAATGATGATCTCTAATCCAACATTAGGAATAATTGATTAGAGATTTATGGCTAACAACTTTCCATGGATTGCATATAATTACTTTTAGAAGTAGGTTATATCAATTTTTAGTAGGTTGCACAAAATGGTTTTAAATTTACAACAACACACATTTGGAGTTGGTTATCATTGGAAACATTTCCTGCCTGTTCCTAGTTTCTATTGCTGAACAGCCAATTATCTGAAAAGGGTAGCTGAATAGTGAGTATTTTATTACCATAACTATTTTGGGTCATATACCTGGACAGAACTTTGTTAGACAATTTTTCTATTCCAAAGAGTGTTAATCTCTTTACTTGGTGATATTCACTGAGGAATGTGTTCAGCACATATCTGGTTTTTGTATGTTTTATATATTCATAAATAAAATCAGGACTGCTTATCTTCAGATATTATGTTAATATGTTATGAAAATAAACTCAATTATAATGACAAATGAATTTTATTGTTCTCATATAATTATACCATCTTATGTTATTTCTAGGATAATTCATTAAATAATAAAGCAAAAGTGTTTCTCAAAAACACAGACTTCCAACAGTCATACATATTCAACTTGGGTGTAACCATGCATCTTTCCACTATTGCTATATGAAAATTTTATAATTTCATGGTTTAAAATAAAAATCCTTTACTGAACTCACTACTATATAAATAACTAGATAGCTCAGTAGAGTTCTTCCAGATTTTAATTTCTATATTCATTAAGAAACTATTTTTTTTTGTTAGTTGGTCAACTACTGAGAAGCCACAATGCCACTAAGAAACAGTGTCTCGTCCAAGAGCTTTCTTAAGGTTGCTGACGACACTAATGATGTTTAAAGAGAAGACTGCAGCATGCAACACCTCTGGATGTCTTGACATGAGACTATCACATGAAAATACATGAAAATTTAAAAGCCACCAAGAATTCAAAAGGAATAAGACATTCTTGGATGAGTTTGCATTCATAATCAGAGTAAAAATTATGTGGTGGTTATGTCAAAAAGATAAAAGTTGTTTCATGCATACACCAAAAGACAACTGATAAATATTTAAAGATACAGATATGTTGAACTCTATTTAAACATGATAGATAAATACATCTATCAAACATCACATAATGATACCACACTTGTTATGTAGAAGTTTTTTTTATATAATTTCATTGTATTAGGTAAAATGATTTAAATTTACAAATCTCTTTAAAAGAAAACAAAACCATAATCCATATTTTATACAGGGACAAATAGGCTGCAGCTCTGATGGAAGAATGAAACATCATATTCATGTTTCAATATAAAATGTAATAATAGATGACAGGCTTCCAACCAACATTCCCCAACCCCAACCTTTTTCTAGGCCTTGATAATTAAACACAAATATAAACATTAAACATTTTCAAAAGTTGATACTTTTACAGTGTAAGTATCCTCTCAGATAGCCTGGTTTTTAAGTTTCTACTACAAGTATACCAGCCTTGTATGGTAAGGTGATAATGCTCAACTTTATTCCTAGCATTCAGGAGGCAGAGACAGGTGGAGATCTGTGAATTCAGCACTAATAGCAAGTTCCAGGAGTGTCAGGGCTACATGATGAGAACTGGTCTCAAAAAAAAAAAAAAGTTTCTGCTTAAAAATATTCAGTCTATTAACCCTATTTGAACTTGAACTTCTCTGATTACTTGTAAAATGGAATATATTTCCATATGTTTAATAATTACCTATTAGCTACATTTATGGTGCTTTAATGGGGTAAGAGAAATGAAACAAAAAGGAATTACTGCAATCAGGCAAGAGAAGGGAAATTAGAACAGTGCCTCACCAGTTCTCAAATCCAGGATGGAGAGGAAAACCTATGTGATTCTGCAATCCTTGTCTCATGGCTGCTTTCTAAATGAGAAACAACTATCTAAACAGCATACAAACTCATGGGGAAAAAATGTAACAAAGAGAACTTTTCTTTTCATTTTAGTTTTTCAAGACAGGGTTTCTCTTTGTAGCTCTGGCTGTCCTGGAAGACACCCTGTAGACTAGGCTGGCCTGGAACTCACAGAGATCCCACCTGCTACTGCTTCCCAAGTGTTGGGATTAAAGTTGCACAAGCTACCATCCAACAGAAACCATTCATTTGAGCTATTAACAGAAGTTGTGAAGTTTCAAGGAGACAGGGATTGTATAAGGAAGTTGTACCTTTAGCATTGTGTGGGTAAAATGCACCAAGATATTAAACAGAGATACTTGACAGCTAGTGAAAATTGACTATGGAAATTAATTAAGTTTTCCATAAAAGTGATGATAGAAATACATTTAATTTTGTTCCTATCTCCAAAAATAACCAGAGAAATTTGGTTACAGCATAAAGCATATTGCATTTAAGTGACAAACACAAGGTAATGTAACAATTAATCAGTAAAATTAATGCAAGAATTTATTGATGATTCTCCAATATTGTGTGTATGTCTTCTCTTCCTGGTTCCCTTGGTTGCACTGACTTCCATTGTTTTGTTAAGGTGAAGCCTTTCATGTGTCTTTCCGCCAGAACTAAACTATAACTTGTCTTTCGATGAAACTATCAAATCTTCCTTTTACCCTTTACCATCACATCATAGTCCTTCCTCCTAGAGGGATTGTCCAGTGTGTATCTTTGATTAATACCTTCTCTGTGGTTCACCAGCTCCATCCCTATGTACCTTATAGTATCTTTTTTTTTTTTATTTCAGTCTCCCAAAGGATTCCTACTAGTGTGGACTTACTAGGTTGTTCACACCAGGAAGTAACCCATCCCTTGCCCTCTCATCTGTTTCTAAGTAAGGCAATATTGCTTTCCCTTGCTTCACAATGTGAGGTTTAATTAATTAATTTCTCACTTATTAAATAAGGCTATATGCATTGGTTTAATGCCCACCGCTATTACAGTTGATTAGGAAGAACACAGTTCCTAATAGTGCTTCTCAATCTTGTTGATTTTCTCCAAGAACCAGCTTTTGGTTTCATTGATTCTTTGGATTGTTTTCTGTGTTTCTATTTTGTTGATTTCAGCCCTCAGTTTGATTATTTCCAGTCTTCTACTCCTCCTAAGTGAGTCTGCTTCTTGGTTTTCTAGACCTTTCAGGTGGGCTGTTAAGTCTCCAATGTGTGCTTTCTCCGTTTTCTTTAAGTGAGCACTTAGTGCTATGAACTTTCCTCTCAGGACTGCTTTCATAGTGTCCCATAAGTTTGAATACGTTTTGTCTTTATTTTCATTGAATTCAAGGAAGACTTTAATTTCTTTCTTTTTGACTCCAATAACTTATTCTACTTCTTCAAGATGTTGAACAGGATTTTGCTTTTGAAACATTGCTACTCTGTCATCCTTTCCTGTTTTTTTTTTTTCTCCAAATTTGCTCTGATTTTTTTTAATTCCACTCTTTAGCTTCTTCCACTTCATAGAGTGTATTAACCCTTCAGTTTTTTGGATGATTTCACAGTTTTGAAAGAAAAAAGAGACAATGAATTTAAAAGAAAATAATGAGGGGTATATAGGAGGGCTTGAAGGGAGGAAAGTAAATGGGGGAATGATGTAATTATAATTTCAAATAAAATAAGTAACTTTTAAGAGACTTTTAATTCTGTCAGGAATAAACATTTCCCAATGGTGGAGTATTTACATCTGCCTTTTATATTTACATCTTTGCTATGACTTGGAAACATCTATAACCTACATATGCTTGATTTGACACCATCATCTGCATTTTCACAGAGAACATTTGAAATTCTAACTCATGTTTGTTATGCCTTATTATATCTCTTTTATGCTTCTGTCTCAGTAGGTATAATCTTCTACTCATACATAAGACAAATGATCAGGATTGAGGCTCATATTTCCCTTCATTCTCTTCTTTAATCACTATCAAATCAATTTCTTTTTCTGTGTCTAAATATTAATTTGAATGTGTGCATCTTTTCCTACCCCTTCTATCAGAATTATCACACTCATTCTTTCCGTATAGCATCAAAAATCGTATCAGTAAAACATGAATCTAGCAACATCACTCCTATGCTGAACTATATCAATAGACTTACCAATAAGCCTGTTTTATCTTAGTGAAAGTCAATCATTTAGTACCCTAAATCCTCATCCTATATAATTTCTAAACCTCACTGTTGTCACTGATTTTGTTCATAGTATCACTGCAAACATTCTCATTGCACACTGA
The DNA here is from genome assembly GCF_014885135.2 of Alexandromys fortis. Lineage (NCBI taxonomy): Eukaryota > Metazoa > Chordata > Mammalia > Rodentia > Cricetidae > Alexandromys > Alexandromys fortis. Next base: position 7,137,451 of record NW_026067944.1, read on the forward strand.
TATTTTCTAGAAAGCTTCTTTTGACTATTTTCATCACCAGTGATGAATGTATATACATCCTTCTTGTTTTCAACATGTCTGTGCATAATTGCAATATTTAAATCATAATTGTTATAGTTAAAATCCTCAGAAGACTTGTGATATATTAACTAATGTCATCTCAAAATATGATTAGAAGTCAATATTACCTTTACCTAGAAGGATTTTTTTTGGATATAGGAGATTTGGAGGAAGCAAAAAGTAAACATATAATGGACCTATTCCAACATAATTGACTTGGGAAACACACAAAAGACAAGCACAGATGAGATATAATAGCAAAGTAAAGACACACATGGAAGCTGGAGAAGGCACACATTGTAATCACCTGTCTACAAGCCAAAGAACACCAAAGACAGCCAGCAAATGCCAGTGGGGAAGAGTGACATTCTCTCACATTCCTTTCAGGGAGAGCATTTGGTAGTCCTCAGCACTTGGCATTCTTATTCAACCATTGTAAGTTTGGATTCACCATTTTATCTGTATTTTGTGTTTATTTATGTTTATAGCAAATAGTGCAAAGGATGTGTCAATACCAGTAGTTCAGGATTTTATTAGAGCTTTGAAAGAATATGTATTGTGAGTGTGTGTGTTATTTTCACATGCTATATTTGAGAAATCTTGCTGCAGAATTTCTAGAAAATTAATAGCAATTGCAAGGCTAACTACATCTATTTTTTGGTTTAATATTTATGTATGACTAATACTTCTTTTCTCCAAACACTGTGGCCCCTGAAGTGTTTGCATATGTTAGTCCACGTTGATTGTGACCACTTGTGTTCTGTAATCACGTACCATGTTTTCCACTTTATCAATTCGTATTTACAGCTCCAGCTTTCAGTCACTGATGGATTATTTGCTGCAAACATGGAGTACAGATAAAAGGGAGAAGTCAAACTAACGATAGATTAAGAATACCAAGTGCTGAAAAGGGAATCAGCAATGGACCACCAAATTCTGTAATCTCAAGGAAGCAGTTGGTGACCTTTGAAGAGCATTTTCAGGCAAGTGGATATGGAAGAGCCAGCACTGTAAAAGCCAAGCATGGCGTCTGAAGGGAGGAACTGAAGGATGCAGGTGTAAGATGCCCTTTCAGGGAAGTTGGCAGGGAAAAGAAGAGCAGTAAAACAGAATGGCAAATGTTCTGTGGGTCTCTAACTAAAGTGGTAAAAGAGTTTTTGAAAAGGAGACAGGTTTGTTGCTTTGAGATGCTAGGATTGTAGATTTAAGGGGAAAGCATGCAATAGCATAAGCAAAACCATTTAAATACAGGCCTTGAAGTTCAAAGGGACATAAAAATAGACATAATGACCCAAACTCAATGACTTTGCCATTTCCCACCTAGGAAAATGTAGAAATAAATGAACACACAGCAATTAATATAATACATCTTAGAATTATTTTTGCCTTGTTTCCTGCTTGCTTTTGGAAAACCTTTATATCTTTTAGGAGATAATCAATATTTTCACTTTCAATACTTCCTTTTCACATACAAAATAGCTTTGAGTGACTGTTTCCACATGTCATTTTTCTCTGTAAAGCATACAATCGTTTTATTTTATACTGTCTTTGTTCTTAATTCTATTCTCATTTTAAAACTGTCAGTTACCTTATCCCATTGGGGGAAGGGGGTGAAACAGTTATTTTTATAATGTTACATTTTATAAAAAGAAAATGTAATGTCTTTTATGGTAGCTTCTGTGATAAAGTTCTAAATTCATCTTACCATTTTCCTCTAAAATAATATGGAGATGTATGTGTGTCTTTCTGTGTATGTGTATGTATAGTGTGTATGTGAGTATGTGTGAATGCTTGTGAGTGTGAGTGCTTGTATGTATATTTTAGTGTGTGTATGTGTTGTATATATTTGAGTGTGTGTGTATGTATGAGTGCTTGTATGTATATTTGAGTATGTGTGAGTGTGTGTGTGCGTGCACACACGCCACCGAGGAAACTAAGGCTGAAAATAATCACTCATCTAAAGTGACACAGTGAAGTTCTAGAAATGATAAAGCTTTTTGTGTAGGGTAAGCCCAGCCCAATGAGGGGGCGTGTTTGTCTCAGGCTAATGTTTACATATAAATCTGGTGGGCGTGAGCCCCGCTGGTCCTTTTTGAAGGATCCTGCCCATCGCTGGATCCCTGGTGTTGTAAGCTATCCCTTCATTAAAATTTGCTGTTTCATATTAAGCTAGCCTGGTTATTATGCCACATACACTTGGCGCACCAACATCAAGCTTTTTTGCCCCCACCCCTGCATAGCCCAGGGGAACAAGCTCTATCTTTAGGGGTATTTTCAAAAAAAAGGGGGGGGGTTAACTGGTTTGATGGAATGATTGGTATTTGTGAATTACTGTTTTTAGAAAATTGTACTGGTACTGTTTCTTGTATATTGATATATTGAATGTGAGTGTTTCTACCTTTATTTTTGTATAAGAGCATGCTTATAACTTTGTCTATATTATATTGATACATATACCATATTATAATGTTCATTTCTACCTCTGATATTATTTATATAATAACATTGTTAGATTTGATATGTAATTACATTATTTACAGTGGAAGATTATTGTCTTCATATATTGCACAGTTGTTTATTCTCCTAGTCTTCAAGTTAGATAGGTATTGAGGATTATATGTTTGTTGTAATTGGAGCAATGGGGCTGCGTCCCCATCACCCTGGTCGCCTGCTAGCATATGCCCCGAAATAATTACACGGACACTGTATTCTTTTAAACACTGATTGGCCCATTATATCTAGCCTCTTCTCTGCTAACTCTCTCACCTGGACTAGCCCATTTCTAATAATCTGTGTAGCCCACGAGGTGGCTTACCAGGGAAGATCTTAACCTACGTCCATCCTGGGTTGGAGCTTCATCGATCATGTCTGCCAGGGAGAGGGGACCATGGCCTCTCTGAGCTCACTTCCTCTTCCTCCCAGCATTCTGTTCTGTTTACTCCTCCCACCTATGTTTTAACCTATCAGGGCAAGCAGTTTCTTTATTTAATTAACCAATGACCTTCCTCCATCATATGTTTGTCATATTTATTTTTAGGTTAATCAGGTCTTTTAGATACATAGAGATTATATTTAGTATAGATAGTATAATCTTCAGCCCCTTTGAAGAGCTGTAAAAAAAATGGCCTTTAATCTAACCTAAAATTCTGTGCCAACAAGACACAATTACTCCTGGCAACACCACTCTACTCCCAAGAAAATGTTGAGCACCAAAGACACTCCACTGGGAGCTTGTCTTCTTGGCAAAACTGGCCTTTTGGATTAAGAAAAGTCCATACCTCAACTACTGACAAAGATACAGATTATCCTTAAATGAATGAAACAGGATTGTCTTATCTTGCCAAGACAGGGTAGGATAGTTCTAAAAAAGTTCCTTGCCTTAGCCAAAGTTGCAACATTGCAAACGAGACTTTGGGTGATTACCCAGGTAGTCAGTTGTCTCTGTCATTTGTTCCACATTTTGGATATCTCTCGTTTGTTAAGTAATATTAATTCCCTTCTCAGATATTTGACAGAGTTACAGATTAGATAATTGTAGTTACTCTCTACATTATTTAGACTCCTTGAGATAAAATGTTTAACAAAACTTTTATTATATGTTTCTTGCTCAATATTGTTTGTTATATTTATTATTTGTTACTATTGTATATAGTTGTATTTGGGTTAGTTCTGTCTTATTTAGACAAAAGGGAGAGATGTAGGGTAAGCCCAACCCAATGGGGGGGGCGTGTTTGCCTCAGGCTAATGTTTACATATAAATCTGGTGGGCATGAGCCCTGCTGGTCTTTTTTGTATTTCCTGCCCATTGCTAAATCCTTGGTGTTGTAAACTATCCCTTCATTAAAATTTGCTGTTTCATATTAAGCTAGCCTGGTTATTAAGCCGCATACACTTTTTTTTTTTGCCAAGCTTAGAGCTTTATCTCTGTGTGATTGCAAAAAAAGATATGTAAAAGAAAATTGCCCAACATCAAATACATTTTATGTATTTGGAACCTAAAAGCTTAAATATGGCTTCCAGGTTTCATTATCAGAACATATTATTTACTGTAAAACCCACATCTCTACCAGATCTCAACTCTGTCCCTTATTTACCTTGACGGTTCAGTCAAAAATTCCCTATAGCTACATCTTGATAATTTTGTATTTCATTGATTTTTAAAATAATAAAACAAAGGTTCGTGTTAGTAAGGCAGTGATTGGCAGAGATACTGTGAGTAATAAAATCTTCCATTTCCTTGTTTCTGGTGTCCCTTGCAGAGAGGTGCTTGATAGCACAAACCCTCTTTTAAATAAATATTGATGTGACCATTTGGAAACTAATAAATTTGAAGTCTTTCCACGGGCTATGGCAATAAAAACGAAGTATGCATTGTTCAAGGTGGCCTTAATAGCTGGCACTGGGGCTTAGTCAGATTTTATAAGCATTTTAAATCATATTACTCAGCAATTATTGTTAGTATAGGCATTGGTTTCTGCAATTATCTAATGCTTTAAATTATCTAAAATCAATATGTTAGTACTAAAAGCTTAGACACATTACTTTAAAATGTCTCACATGAACTCATTTGACACTATGTTAATTAGACTGTCCTATTTAGTCTATATTTATACCTTGTAAACCAGGTTAATTTAAAAGTTTATGGCACAGGCTTCTATTGAATTATAAGTTACAAGAATGTTACCATTACAAGGAAAATTAACATTGTCATGGGTAAGAAAACAGCTAAGATTATAAGATTGTACCTAATACTGTTTATCACTCAGAAACTGATATTCTTTCCAATCTTGACTTCATGAGAGGAACTACATTTGCTCATTTATACAGCTAATTCCATGGTTTGCCCATGTGCCAAACTCAGCCCCTAGGTGCTATACATTTCTGTGAGGATTCTGTGATTTGCATGAGGAATATTCTATAGAATGTTTGTAACAGCACCATGAGAACAATTATTGGAATTATGGTTTTATCAAGGAACAAATCTGTTCAGTGATTAAGTGGTATTAACAGGGAGTATTAACCGATAGAACAAGGAAAACTGTATGCAAATGCAAACTCACTCTGCATGTTAAATGAAAATGAACTAAGTATTAAACACTCCAATTATAATACATATGTAGCACCTGAAGACTCCGTGCAGAATCGCTTCATCTCTTCCTGGTGTGACCTCCCTTTGATATCAGTAGGCGTTCCTGGGTTCCTCATTGACAGCTGATCTGCAGAGAATAAATAGATTTGGAAAGCATGTCTGGACTGGGAAGGACACTGGGAGGGTATCTTGTCTATTTCTGTTTCCCAGCAAGGCCATACTTAAATCATCCAAACAACTTGGTCATTCTGTTATTAGAGCTTGTCAGGAAGAATATTTCTTTGCCCTCTTTAGTTGACCACATAATATTTAACAACCCTTATTGGTCAATTCTTCATTTTTATTCATCCATTCTCTCTCCTTAGAACTATAAGTTAAATTCCTACTTGCTTCCTCCTACAGAGCACACCTAGTCTCTCCATGTGACTTTTTTTTGTTTGATCTTTCAAGGGGATAAGGCATCTGCTAAAATTAGAATTTTAAAATTCTCTGTCTAATACCTGACCATATTTCACTGTATGCAAGTGTGGAAGTCTCCAGAATAAAGAAAAAGGTGTAATGAAAGGTTCTGTTTGAAACAGACACATGTGGCAATCTTTTTGTTCTAAATATTTGTACTCTGTCGCACTCATAGTGTCTGGATACAGAGAAAAATGTACACCTTCATCAAAACTTTGTGATTTCCTTCCCAGTGACTTTCCGTATGACAGTAATTACAGCAAGCATTTTCATGCCATAAGCTCAATGCCTTGCCCTTTAACAGTAAGTGCGCAAATGGGCAAAACTCCAACTCTGAATTTATACTCAGTATGTTGGTTACCAAGGGGAAGACTGACCTGTGTTCGTTCCATTTCAGTCGTGGCTAGAATCAGAAGTGGCTGGAACATTCAAAGGCTCATCTCTAGTGGTTTGCTTTCACCAGCCAGGCCATACTTCTCAAAGGTTCCACAGCCTGGCAGAACAGCACGGCCAGCTGGGGACTTGGGACCGAAATGGACACCTGTGGGAGAATATTTCACATTCAAACCCTAACAGTATCTGTTCCATCTTTCCTCTCTGTTTTCAAGTCTTCTCCCCTAGACTCTCTTCCAGTCCCTTTAGTGAGCGAACCTTATGACCAATGTTTTACAAAAAAAAAAAAAAAAAAAAAAAAAAAAAAAAAAAAAAAA
>NW_026067944.1:7143871-7153164 GCF_014885135.2 Alexandromys fortis
CCCCCCCCCCCCCCGTTCTCTCCTGCAGGACTTGGGATAACTTTGATCTCGTTGTTTCTACCCTGTCACTATCGAATCACTTCTACCTCTGCTCCTTTCCTCCCTTTGACAGTGAAACATTTGCTGACAAGACCTGCTTACAGTTGGCTGTCTCTATTTCTTGTTCATCACTTGTAGCATCATTGATGCTTTAGAGCTACTTCTCCTGGACTGCTGAGGGACTTCCCCAAATGTCCCTAACTATCTGCTCTTTAGTAAAAGTGATGAAAAATTCCATTCATTGTGTTATTTAATTTCTTTTTTTTTATTTTACAAAACTGTACTGTTTTATATTACTTTTTACTTAACTATATAATTACTTATATATGTTTAGTTTAAGCATTGGATTAAAGCTATTTTTTAAATCTTAAGATAACAAAGTATATTCCCTTGCTCTAACTTTTTTTGGCATTTTTTTATTATTATTAAAAATTTCTGCCTTCTCCCCGCCTCCGCCTCCCATTTCCCTCCCCTTCCCCGCTCTCCTTCCCCTTCCTCTCCAGCCCAAATAGCAGTCAGGGTTCCCTGCCCTGTGGGAAGTCCAAGGTCTTTCCCACTCCATCCAGGTCTAGGAAGGTGAGCACCCAAACAGCCTAGGCTCCCTCTCTTATTAACATTTTACAGAGGGCCATTTTCTCATTGAATCTCTCTTGCCTGTTAACTTCTAGAATGATATCACCAATTCTGACCATTACACTGATAATTTCCTTGGAGGGTCTTTCCAAATACATTTCCTAAATTTTTGAAATTCTAAGAATTCTCAAGACACTTTCATGAGGTTGGCTATATGACTCCCAAGGTCCTACTTAATCAATGGTGCCATCTTTCATGTTTCAATTTTTAATACATATTCAGTAGCTTTGTATATTTTTAATTAAATTTGTTGTTTCACCATTTGTTTGTTCTATATCTTACAACTGAGGTCGGTGCCATTGGGTCTTATTCTCTAGTTCTTGTTGGCAAGTGAGAGGATTTACAAGAGCCTGTAGTGTATTGTGTGGTCTATAGGGTCCCTCCCTACCATGGAGGTTTCCTACATCTGGCATCGGAAATTCTGTACAACTACCCACTTCTATAGGTACAGAATTATCTAGTTGTGCAAGGTACCTTTCTTTGATATTTCTTCTGTATGTTTTACAAGATATGAAGATTCCATATGACTTTTCCACAACTCTTCATTTTTTGAACTTTCCTCCTGACCCCTCTTCATTCAGTCCATCCTCCTTGCTACTCAAAGAGCTTTCTGTGTTCAACATTTTTATTTATCTTTTTTATCTATATTCTTTCATCACTTCTTCCTAAAGGCACCCACCACATCCTCTTTGTAGTTTTCTGGATATCACAGGTACACCAATTTAAGCATTGAAAATAAAACTTATAATGGTAGATTAGAAATATAATATAATTAGTATTTAAGAATTTAATTATGTACATATATACATATATTTCAAAATGATTATTATTTTAGATTGCTTCTACCACTATATGTATGGGTTCCCTTTCACCACATGCCTGCAAATATTTGTTTTTATTGGTATTCAAATATGTGTGTGTGTGAAATCATCTAATCTTCTAAAACAGGAGGTAGATGTTCCACGTTTTCATTATCCACTCCTCAATTGATGTATTGATGGACATCTGAGCTTTTTTCATTTTCTAGTTATTGTGAATAGAGTAGCCATAGGCACGGTATGTAGGGAATAATTTACTTGACCATAAATGCAAAGTAGATACTAAATAAACAAATGATCTATTGTAATTCAAATGGTCTACAAGCTATGCTTCTAACTTAGTACGGATAAGTGATAGCTTGCTGTGGAAGAATGCCAATACTTTAGACATGATTTAGATGCATCCCGTGTAAATTGAGATGTGACCTCAGCTGGTAGTTAACCTGACAATTACACTTGCATGTCCAACTGAGTAGCAACATGGCCTTTATCCTTGTCGGGTATGAAGATCTACTGTGTTAATCAATCTCTCTGGATTTAGATATGGAATTAGATACAATGCACTTGATGTACAAAGAAATGTAATCATTGACAATATTTTGGATTCTTTTCCAAGTAGTGAAAAATACCATTTTCTATTTAATACTCAAAATATACATGGAAATTGTAGCTGTTCCTAGCCTGCATAATATAACGTGGAGATTTATCAAGGTAAGTTTTGTTCAAGGTCACTTATCTAGGGAATGGCAAAAACAGAACTTGATTCCATTCGTACATATTTCAAAGTTTCATATATTTAAATCCATCTCTTCTTCATTCTTAGTAGTAGCTACAGGAATTATTTTACAAAAGATGCAATAAATCCCACTTTTAAAAGATGTATTTATTTGTAAATCCTCAGCAGAACAATGCACGGAACATTGTTCTTTTTTTTTTTTTCCTCTAACGTACTGTATTAGTTACTTTTCTATTACTGTGATAAAATACCACGACAACGACAACATATAGAAGGAAGGATTCGTTTGCCCTTAACCATTGCAGAGAGATTAGAATCTCTCACGACCATGGAGAAGTGACAAGCCCAGCAGCCAGAGCAGCAGGCTGAGTGCTCACATGGTGAACTGCAAGCATCAAGCAGAGAGTGCTTAGAGGGTAGCAATATCCTTTCAGCTCTGGGAGCTAGCTCCCAAGCCACATACTTCCTCCAGGAAGTACACATCTCCCTCAACCAAACAGAGGCCACCAACTGGAGGGACAAGTACTGTGTGTCACTCCTCAGATTTGTCAAGTTCCAGCCACACTCCCAGCTTTTCATTTTTTAAATCTCAGTCTGCTCTTATTTGCCTCTCTGCTACTTTCTCTGCCTCTGGAAGCTCCTCTCCTCACCACACAGCCATTGGCTCCCATGGGTAATTATCTGAGGAGCACAGAATCCTCCCATGCATATTTCTTAAATTTCTGTTGAGATCAAGGCATCTTAAGTTCAGAAGTAAACCTTTACCTAGCTTTGAAAATGAAGAAACAGTTCCAAGAAACTGGAAGCTGGCAATTTCTAGAAGGGGCAAATAATTCTTTGTTTACCATGAGCGGAAACATTAGTCCTTTGCTCCCACAGGCTCCAAATCCTGAATTCTGCCAAAATCCTAAAAGGGCTGGAAAAAGATTTTCCACAGAGCCTGTAAGGAGAAGGGCCTGCTGGTTTCTCCACCCAAGGTACTCCACACTATTAACAGGTGTGTGACCTACAGAACACAATAGCTGACCTTTGTGCTGTTGAAGATGATAGAATATAGCAATTTTGATAAGTTACCAGCACATAAGCAAAAATAGAAATCTGACCCACAAACTCTAAAACCACATTTGTGGAGCTCATCCTTTGACTGCTGTGGCAACACCAAAGGACTAGAACTTGGTCCAACTGAGAGCCCATCAGGGTTTTGTGTTCATTACCAGCTTAGTACATACCAGAGAAAACCAAGTACCAAGTATGTTTTTGTTTTTGTTTTTGTTTTTGTTTTTCCATTGGGTACTCTGCTTCTAGCTAGTCCCGGGCTTTTTCACCACAGCAGATCTTACAGAACACAAGCTAAATCCCTTCTGTTATTCACTGTAAAGCTGTGAAACTTGCTTTTTCATCTCAATCAAACACCAGTGTTGGGTAACTGTAGATTAAACAAAAACAAGAAAACAAACAAAACAAAACTGAACGCACGACCTTTACATTGTGTCTTTGCTTATTTGCTATATTTGGAATGGCTTTGTTTCTATAACTGGTAAATGAGGAAAAACCACGTTTTTTTTCCCTCCTATTAGAATGATATATGACCTATTTGTAGAGGTCTACTTGAATCTGAAGGCTATCAGGGGTCTTCGGCTCAAAATGATCTGTGCGCCAAAATGCAGATGTTAGGTAAGATATTTTCATTACTCTCATGCTTATAATAGCAAGAATAGAAGACTGAATTCTCAAGTAGTTTTATAGGGAAACCTGGGCAAGCTCAGGGCTAGAATCTGGGAAAATGGGGGTATGACATTAATAAAGGCAGTAACAAACAGTGCGGAGATGCCCAACACTGACTATTTCTCCCTACACATGGCTCTCTGTAGTTATGCAATCGAGAGTGTGATGTCAACAGAGGTACCTTGTAAGGCATTTCCCCTGCACACTGGGTTCTGATTCCAGTTCCTCCAGAAATCAGGGACTATTCATGAAGCTGGCTGCTTAGTTTCTCTCGTTTCCTATCAATCAGGAGCAGCCTGGAGCCAGCTTCATATGAGGTATATGTTGGAGTCTTTACAAAACTGACATGTGGGCTCTCGAATCATTAATCGAAAAATAAAAGATTTATTGATGTTTGTTTCTCAAGTTTGTGGAGCGTGAAATCATGGTTACCATGCACTTTCCACTTTGAGCACTCAGGGAGCTTTGAATTATTTATATTGAACAGACATTACTTTTATGATCAGGGAAAGAAAACAAGACAAAGAATGCTAATTCTTTAAGAACAAAACACTGGACATTAGAAATAAGGTAGTTTGCTTTTCTTTGTTCTCTTTGAGACATCTTTCATCCAGAATCTTCACTGTGATTTGTGACTATTAAGGGAAACCATTTCTGATAGTTTATAGTTTGTCATATACTTCCTCTCAGCATCTAATTTTGATGGCTAATTTTATGCAATTGGGTTACAACTAAGTTTAATTTCTTATTTAAAACATTGCCATTTACAGTCTCAAAAGCAACTTTTTCATCTCACTCAAGACTCTTTTATAATGAACCACATTTCATTATGCTTCACTTATTTTGTGCATGGAGGAAGGAGGAAGATTCACTTTACCATGGAGACTCAGAAATCTTAAAGAGGTGTTCCACATCCAAACTACCTATGGATTAGTATAACAACAAAGAATATCACTAATGGACCATCGTTATTTGACTCTGTCCCTGTGGCCATTGTAAACAATTACTATAAAAATGACACTATGTTAATTCAAAGGTTGCAGTTACCCACTTCAGAGCAGAGGTTACAGCTCTTCCCCATCTGTTAATTCTGTATTATTGGAATTTAAATTTCTTGGGGAAACAGATGGCTGTAAACTTTAACAGGTGTTTATGGTGCACTACCTTAACTTTAAATGCTGAACAGGTAGAGCTCTAAATTTGCTGGGCTGTACAGGGAATTAGTGCTTTAAGATGTGTGGGTAAAGAATTAATTTGTTTTGAGCTACCTGAAGAAAATTCAGTATATTTTGCACAGTGGTACATGCTTACTTGACATGATCCAATACAATGAGAAATGTCAAAAAAAAAAAGAGGAATTTAAGAAAATTCTGAACTGTATTCTTCAAACTAGACTACCACTTGTCCTGCTAATAAAATGTCAAACAAGAACATGATCTGAGTGTACTTCAGTAGATTGAAGTTGAAAAATGGGGAAGTACTCATGCTTCAAAGACTGCTTCAGTTGTTACATGCACAGTACAGATCATCCCTGCCACCTCAGAACAAGGGGCAAATCTGCATCTGTATTCTGTGCATCTTCACAGTATTTTCTACATACATCATTGGCTGCTTCACTTGGCAATATTCTACTCAGTAGAATGGAACACTGTCTACTGCTTCATAATTCACACAATGAAGAAATATGAGAGCTAGCCTTATAGGTGTTTTTACATATAAAACATTTTTTTCTGAAAGTAATGGACATACATTAATATTTTAAATATAAGCATAAAACCCTTCATATCACTGATCAATATACACCATATAAATTTATGAAATAATCTACTTCATAATTCATTTTACACAATTCAAAAGTTATTTTAACTTTGATTCACAAATCCTAGGTAAATCATCCCATCACACAGATATTGGTATACACAAACGTATATCTTAATAAAATTACTTCAATTTGATAAATAGGTCATAGTTTGAAAGATACAGATAAGACCACATGCTTATATAAATAATTATGAGTAAAATTATATGAGTTCTTCCTGTTTTAGATTCATTTATAGTATATCTGACTCCTGTTGATTGAGTTTTCTGTCCTGTCCAGTTCCCACAGTCATTAAGTCCCAAAGAAATGACACAGAGGTCTACATTAGTTATAAACTGATTGGCCCATCAGCTCAGGCTTCTTATTAGCTCTTATAACTTATATAGCCCATTATTAGCCCATTATTCTTATCTGGGTTAGCCATGTGGCTCAGTACCTTATTCAGCAGGATAGATAGTCACATCTTGCTTCTTCTGTGCTTGGGTCAGACCTGCAGAGGAATAAGTGTCCTCCTTCCCAGAATTCTCCTATTCTCATTGACCCACCTCTACTTCCTGTCTGGTTGTCCTGCCTATACTTCCTGCCTGGCTACTGGCCAATCAGCATTTATTTAAAATATAATTGACAGAATATAGATGATTGTCCCACACTAACTCCCCAAATTATTGCTGTATATGTTGACTCAAAAAGTGAACTAAAAGTGAATAAAATAGAATAAATAACTAGTGAAACCTTGACCATCACAGTGTATTTTTCTACTCTCCTATCAACTTTTCAGTTCATAGATGCTCTCTGCTAAGTGGCTTGTTTATCTTTTCTGATCTGCCTTTAGTTATTTAGACTGTGGGCTTAATACTCTCCTCATGTTTCTTAAACAAGCAGGACAGACTAGATTCTGCCATTCCCTTCTGAAATATAACTAAGAATGACTCTGGCAAAATAAAATAATTATCTCAGAAGTGATTCCATTCACAGTCAAGTGTAAAAAATTAAAACAAGAGTCTGAAGTCTCAGGCATTTTCTAAATCTCCTTCCCGAGTCAGTCATACTACTGCCATACTCCATCCTGGTCTGTACTGAGACAGTTTGACTAACAGGACTTCCATCAGTAGATTTCCGGATTGTTTTTCTAATAGAAGTAAGCAAAATACCTAGAAGGAGCAGGGAAAGAGAAGTTTCTGCTTTCTCAGCGTTACTCCATTTTCCTCAGCTGGAAGTATCTGACCCCATCTACTTTTTCTTAGTCTCTATTTTTGCCCCTTTGCCCTAAAGATAGCGAGAAACCTTGCCCCAGTAATTTAGTATTCATTGCTCTTTACCTACAAAAGAGCTTGGCAAATAATAGCTGTATTAAGCTCTCTTCAGATTGCCTGAGTTGAATATATGACACCTCTTTCCCTACTGAGCCCTAAGTGATGCAGTCTCTAAATGATAAGTAAAACATTTTAAAGCATTCAAAGTTTTAGACGACACCTATTTGTTGCTTTGAGTTTCCTAAGTGGCAGAAGATTGGGAGAGAGTGTTTGAGAAAATCTTACCTCCTATTTTTTCTTCAGCAGAGAAATTTCTGTTTACCTGTAACTATTTTAAAGTTAAGCAACTACTTAGAATTGAGGAGAAAATAATATAGCTGTTCTTTTGAGAAATGGATGCTGTCAAGGCTTTATTACCAAAAGGAAGCACCAAAAGTAATCAAGGCTCTTTTGCAAAATGGGATGTGTACCTTCCTGTCACATTCCATTAACTTACAGGTTTGAATTATAGTTCTATTTTGCAAAATAGTATGATGGAATCAGACATAATATTAGAGGCTGAGATTTCTGTTTAAAATTGCTTTTTCTTTCTGCTTAGGAAAAAAAGTAGCGTTCTGAAATATATCCTTCTAATCAATTGTTAATAGTGAATTCAGTGCCCACCTGCACCAAATTGGCTGTTCTCAGAATAGAACACCTTCCTATTCCAGAGAGAATTCACTGGCTTTCCTGTTTGTGCATAAGCAAGCTGCAAGGTGAACTTCTTGTGAACCAATGGGGAAGTGATATTTTTATGTAGCCCATAAATTGAGCATTTTTGTCCCCTATTGGCCACATATCACAGTATGAATGCATCCTCCAGACATCTAATTATGTACCACAGGCAGAAGTACATAAGACATCTCAGAGACATTGCATGAAAGCTAAGTGTGTTATTGTTGGTTGGTATTCATAAGGTGTGAGTGAGTGTGTGTGTATTTGTGTGTATGTGTGTACACATGTTAATATACAAGTATGTGCATGTCTGTTTAGGTAAGATGTCAATGCCTGGTAGTTTCTTTAATTATTATACACTTTGGTCTTTGAGATAGCATCTTCTACTGCAACTGGAGCTCACCTAGTGTTAAGACTGTCTCTTTAGCAAACCTAGATACCTATTACCTCCACTTCACCAGCCCTGAAATTTCAGGAAAGCCCAAGTTTTGCTTGTGTTCATCCAATCTTGAGGGTCAATATCACACCACAAGTACTTGAGAAATACATCATGTCTTAAAATTTCACTAGCCTGTTTGTAAATGAATGAAACAAAGGACACACCATATCAGTTTCAGTAGAAATTTATTGGTCACCTAGCATTTTTTTTTTCAAATAATGAAACTAGAGATATCTACTAGGAATGTTCCTAATGTGAAGTTAGCATTAGCTATAGACAGCTTTAAATAAAGCCTAGCCCATTAATAGAAATACCTGTAAAAATCATCTCTGCTCACCTACTAAATGAGGATAATGCTTCTAAGTCTCCATCTTTCACTAGAGCTGTGCTCAGGATTGAGTTATATAAACTCATATAAATCTCATCCAACGGATTTTTTGTCAGTTGTCCTGCTGTGCAACGAGAGTCTGTATTTTTTACTGTAGCTGTTAATGAAGAAGAAAGGAGAATGATAAAAGAAGAAAGCTGGGCTGGATGTAGGTGAAATGTAGGCTGATACGAGAATAATGCTGAGCCAGGTAGTGGTGGTGCACAACCTTAATCTTGACACTTAGGAGGCAGAGGCAGGAGAGGCTCAGTGAGTTCAAGGCCTGCCTGGTTTACAGATTGACTTTCAAGACAGCCAAGACTACACAGAAAAAAACCTGTCTCTAAATATCAGAGAGAGAGTGAGGGAGGGAGCAGGAGGGAAAATAACACTAGACTAGAGTTAGGGAAAAGCAGTGTATACCTTTGGAGAAGATAGAATTCCAGTAAGCAAGTAGACATTCCTGGAGGCCGCTCCAAGAATAAGAAGCCACCAAATTCTGGTTTTGCAGAGACAAGAGGAATCAATGGGCAATGGGTTTCTACTATGCACTCTCAGTCCCTGCTGTTCCTTTTACACTCCTCAGTTACATGAGCTACTTAGCTACATGGTAACTTTCCTCAGTTGTACCCTAACTCATTCATTTAACCATTTAACTTCATCTCAATATTAGTCTTGCCATAATGTTCCTGAATTTATATAAGCTTCCCTTGGTTCTAAGTAACCCCTCTCTTTTCTTCTGGTATATAT